>NW_025999862.1:1262833-1303819 GCF_001458135.2 Marmota marmota marmota | reverse complement strand
TTTTTTTTTTTTTTTTGTACTGGGGATTCAACCAGGGGCTACCTACCACTGAGATACCTTCCCATCCCTTTTTATTTATTTTGAGACAAGGTCTCACTAAGTTGCTGAGGCTGGCCTCAAACTTGCAATCCTCCTACCTCAGCCTTCCAAGTTAGCTGGGATTATAGGTATGCATGAAGCTGGGTACTTCAAAACACAAGCCAAGCTCATCTCAGACCATCAATAATACAGTACATTTCCATTCCAATACACACACACACCATTTTTTTTTTAAGAGCTAAAGTCTTGTTGGACCTAAACTCCAGGACTAAAAGCAATCCTCCTGAAAATCTGAGACCACAAGCACATGCCATGGGATTCCAGCTTCACTTATGTTTTTGAAACTCTAACTCTGCATAGTTAGATCACCAAAAAGTACCATAACATTCAGTTTCTCACTAAAATGTTTTTAATTATATTATATTTAATGTTATATCTTCAATTTCCAGGAGTTCCAGCTGACCACCTCCCTTGTCTCCAATCTTTAGGTGAGAATCAAAGCAGAACAACCTTGGGTGTGAAGTAAAGTCGTGAACTCTGAAGAGTTCCAAATGTTCAGCTGGCACGCAGTCTGTCCTCTATCTATTCCTCCTGCTGTTAAGTGTGCAGCCCACATTTGTACACTGGCCTCCTGCTGCTAAGAGCTCCTGAGTAATAAAATATCCAAATCCTTTCTGTCAAATCCTCCAAGTTCTTTCTTTTTGGGTCAGTAAACTGTACTCAGGGCTTCTGCAGCCCTGAAGTTGAATTGTTCTACAAAATTGTTATACTGCTTTTTATCTGGTAACAACTATAACAAAATCAGTGTGTCACTTTTTAAAATTTAGTTTGAGTAGACTAAATTTAGTTTGAGTAAATACAATTACTATCTTACCTTGATTTTCAGGTAGAATTTTCCACCAATTCTATCCTTACAGTTTCTGATCTCTCTGATTTTACCTATTTTTGTTGGTTGGTTGGTTGGCTGGCTGGTTTTTGGTTTTTAGGAGCTAAAAGAAGTTAGGTGGGAACGGAACTTAGGTCTTTAGACATGCTAAGCACACCTGAGCTACATCCCCATTCCCTTGACTTTAACAATTCATTTGTATATATGTCCTCACTATAAACAAGCAGGATCCAAAGCCTCCTGCTTTAGAGAAGAACCAAAAACTCTTGCACCCTACTCCTAAGACATATCAAGAACATGAAAGAGCAGGAGAGAAACCCAATGGTTTGCCTGACGAATGTTCTTTGTCTTGTGGCCAAACTATTCAGGTTTTCATCTGAATGACACCTGAGGCAATAATCATGAATTTAGGGGCTGGGGCTGGGGCTCAGTGGCAGAGTGCTTGCCTCACACATGTGAGGCACTGGGTTTGATCCTCAGCACCACATAAAAATAAGCAAACAAAATGGAGGGCTGGGGTTGTGGCTCAGTAATAGAGGCTTACCTAGCATGTGTGAGGCACTGGGTTCAATTCTCAACACTGCCTATAAATAAAGGTCCAATGACAACTAAAAAATATTTTAAAAAATAATAATCATGAATTCACATTTGTTCATATAACTTCTCCTTTCTCCTCTTTCTTGTGCCTTTTAAACTTATATGGTTGGACTCAAGGCCTATTAGAGAACACTCAGGCACAAGTAGGGTGACAAAGGAGCTAAAAGAAGTGTGCTACACATGTGTCAGGCTATATACTCAGAGCTACTGTGCTGTTTCCATCCCACAGCTCACAAAGAAAAGTCACAAGGGACACATTTAAAGCTTCAGCTTTGCTAAACACTGAATAATTCATTCAAAATCTATATAGCTACATGAGCCTTTAGCCTAACAACTGAAATGAAAATCCTGTTCCTGCTTAGATAGCATCCTTTAAATTTAAAAGCTACTGCCCCCAATTTAAACATACACAACTAACTACCCATTTCTTTAAAATATCTAGATAGCACAGTAGTTGTACTCAAATTCCAATATAAGCCACATTTATTTTAATACTCCAATTTAAAATGCCATAATATTAAGCTACAGCAAATTATGCACTAGTCTATTTAGTTTCAATGTTTTCCTTTTCACAGTTAAATTGGGGAATATAAAGTGTGCAGCTAAGAAATGGCATTATGTACTGATATTTTTTCTAAATATACTAAGTGAAAATATTAAGGTCAAAGAGCAAGAATAAAGGAAAAAAAAGTCAGATGAAATTATTTACTTACCAGGGTTTTAATAAAAGTACTTTTTCTTTATTTTTTATTGGTTCTTTTTAGTTATATATGAATTCATTTTGGTATTATTATATAAGCATGGAATATATCTTTGTTTTTTTGGTACCAGGGATTGAACTCAGGGACACTCGACCACTGAGCCACATCCCCAGCCCTATTTTGTATTTTATTTAGAGACAGGGTCTCACTGAGTTGCTTAGTGCCCTCACCATTGCTGAGGCTGGCTTTGAACTCACAATCCTCCTGTCTCAGCCTCCTGAGCCGCTGGGATTAAAGGCATGTGCTGGAACCCAATTTAGAGTCCCATTCTTATGGCTGTACGTGGTGGTGGGATTCACTGTGTAGTTTCCATATATGTACATGGGAAAACTAAGTCAGATTCATTCCAATGGCTTTCCTTTGCTTATCCCCTTCCCTTCCCCCCCATTCCCCACTGCATTTCTATTCTTTCCCTCACAGTCCCCCCTTACTGTGGGTTAGCTTTCACCTATTTGAGAAAACATTCAACCTTTGGTTTTTTGGGACTGGCTTACTTCATTTAGCATGATAGTCTCCAGATCATTGCTGGCAAATGCCATAAAGTTATTCTTCTTTATGGCTGAGTAATACTCCACTATGTTTACATATCACATTTTCTTTATCCCTTCATCTGTTGAAGGGCACCTAGGTTGGTTCCATAGCTTAGCTATTGTGAATTGAGCTGCTATAAACATTGATGTGGCTATGTCACTGTAGTATGTTGATTTTTTTTAACTCCTTTGGATGTATACCAGGAAATATGAAGAATTCAAAAAATATAACACCAAAAAAATCAAATAACCCAATCAATAAGTGAGCAAAGGAACTGAACAGGTGCTTCACAGAAGAAATATAAATGGCCAAAAAATTATGAAAAAATGTTGAACATCTCCAGTAATTTGAGAAATGCAAATGGTGGTTCCATTTCTAATTTTTTGAGGAATCTCCATACTGCTTTCCAGAATGGCTGCATGAATTTGCAGTCCCACGGGCAATGTATAAGTGTACCTTTTTCCCCACATCCTCACCAACATTTATTGCTGTTTGTATTCTTGATAATTGTCATTCTGACTGGAGTCAAATGAAATCTCAGTGTAGTTTTAATTTTCATTTCTCTAATTGCTAAAAACAAGAGGCCCAGAATAGCCAAACAATCCTTAGTGAAAACAAATACCTAAAATTATATAATAGTGCTATAGTAACAAAACCAGCATGGTATTGGCACCAAAACAGGCAAGAAGACCACTGGAATGGAACAGAAGACACAGAGACAAACCCACAAAAATACAGTTACCTCATACTAAACAAAGGCACTAATAATGTACATTGGAGAAAAGATAGCCTCTTCAACAAATGATGCTGGCAAGACTGGAAATCCATATGTAGTAGAATGAAATTTAACCCCTATCTCAACCCTGCACAAAACTCAGCTCAAAGTGGATCAAGGACCTAGGTATTAGACCAGAGACCCTGCACATACCAGAAGAAAAGGTAGGCGCAGTACTCCTGCACACTGGCTCAGGAACTGACTTCTTTAATAAGACTCCTAAAGTGCAAGAAGTGAAATTGATAATCAATAACTGGGGTGGCATCAAACTAAAAAGCTTCTTCACAGTAAACAATCAAGAGCATGAAGAAAGAGCCTACAGACTGGGTAAAAATCTTTGCCACCTGTACCTCAGATAAAGCATCATCTCCAGGAAATATGAAGAACTCAAAAAAAATATAATGCAAAAAAATAAAAATAAAATAACCCGATCAATAAATGGGCAAAGGAACTGAACAGGTACTTCAAAGAAGAAATATAAATGGTCAAAAATATAAGAAAAAATGTTCAACATCTCCAGTAATTTGAGAAATGCAAATATTTTTATCTTCAAGGAGATATCTCTTCCATTTAGGGAAACAAGACTTCTAAACATTCCCACAACCAATTCTAATTCTCATCTTCTTTCTCAGAATAATTTTGTACTATACACTTTTTAAACAAGTACATTTGGCAGGGGGAAGGTAGAAAAAGAGTGTTAGAGACAGCTGCTTTATTTTACTTTCTTGTTTCAAAGCTTTCCAGCTTTTTGAAAAGTGCATCTTCAAACAAATTTTTGCAGGCACCACAGATTTTTGGCAGGGTAACTTTGTCCTATTTCAAAAGCTTTGCTGAATTTGAAAAACTACAATTACTGTTTTTATCCTGTCATGTCAGAAATTCTTAGGAACTATTAAGATTGCTCTTTATTCTCATGCACACCAACTTTGACATGCTTAAAGGCTCAGATTTGGCATTTAGTCACAAAAGGCGCTAAGAAATACAAAAGGGAGAAACTCAGCTAAAGCTTCACCTAGCTTAGGATAAACCTTCAGTGATTAAAACCTGTGACCTGATTTTCATAAGGTAAGAAGAGCAAATTCCTCTCTAAAAAATATTTTATCTACTTTTAATATTTTTCTTAGCAGGATTATCCCAATGCCAGACAAGAAAATACAACTGCTTTCAATTCAGTTTAGCAAAAATTGAACTGGGAATATTTTAAAGTATTAGAACTTCAACCAGGTAAAACTGTCCTGCTTTGCAAAACACAGCATAAAGTTTTATTTTGTACAAGTACAACTACAAACACCTAATGATGAACACCAAATTATTTTGAATTTTAGGCAAAATTGTGAAAAAAACAGACATGTCTATCATGAGTGAAGAACAAGACTTAAACTGTCATGTTAGAAAAGTGTGAGACCACCAATAAAAAAAAAAAAAAAAGTGTGAGACCTGCACATAATCATGAAATTTTTAAAATCTACTTGAGTAAGTCAGCTTTCAAATTTCTCTTCTTCCCCCATCTTAAATAAAAGGAGTGAAGTGAGAGGGGAAGAGAATGTTCTCTGAAAAAAAGCTGTGACATCAGATATATGTGTAAATTAAATTTTTACACATGTATGAAAAAGAACAATTTTGTCCCCAGAATTTTGCATGAATCAATGCAAATTGCTTGAACAATTTTATATCCTTACTGACTCAAATAAAATTACTTGGAATTCAAAAAACGAAAAATGACCAGATGCAGTGGTGCACACCTGTAGTCTGATGTACTTCAAAGGCTGAAGCAAAAGGATCACTTTAGCCCAGGAATTTGTGGCCAGCCTGGGCAACATAACCAGATTCCATCTTTTAAAAAAGGAAGAAAGCCAGGCATGGTGGCACATGCCTGTAATCCCAGTGAGTGGAGAGGCTGAGGAGAGAAGAATCTCAAGTTCAAAGTCAGCCTCAGTAACTTAGCGAGGCCCTAAGCAACTTAGTGAGACCTTGTCTCAAAACGAAAAATAAAAAAAGCTGGAGATGTGGTTTAGTGGTTAAGCACCCCTGGGTTCAATCCCCAGTACCCCCCACCCCCAAAAAAATAGAAAAAGAAGAAAATGTGTGGAGAGGATACGGGGAGAAAGGTGCTCTCATACGTTGTTGGTGGGACAGCAAATTGGTGTAACCACTCTAGAAAGCAGTATGGAGATTCCTCAGAAAACTTGTAATAGAACCACCATTTGACCCAGTTATCCCACTCTTCAGTCTATACCCAAAGGACTTACAACAGCATACTACAGTGATACAGCCATATCCATGTTTATAGCAGCTCAACTCACAATAGCGAAGCTATGGGAATAACCTAGGTGTCCTTCAACAAATGAATAGATTTAAAAAAAAAAAAAATGTGGTATATATACACAATGGAATATTACTCAGCCATAAAAAAGAATGAAATTACAGCATTTGCTGGTAAATGGACAGAACTGGAAAATGTCATGCTAAGTGAAATAAGCCAATCCCCAAACACCAAAGGGTGAATGTTCTCTCTGATTTGTGGATGCTAACACAAAACAAAACAAGAGATGTAAGAGTCGGGAATTACAGAAATCCACTGGACTAGCCAAAGGGAGTGGGGAGAGGAACAGGAAAGTAGAATTAACTGGACATATCTGTCCTAGTCTTGTATTTGTATATACAACTAGGATAATTCCACGTCATATAGGACCAAAAGAGTGGAAATCTATATAGAACCTAATTATGAATGTATATTCTGCCAAAATACATTCTACTGTCATCGTATAACTAAAACTAAAAAATAAAAATATTTAAAAAAAAGAAAATTGGGGGGGCCTACTGAGGAGCCAGGCACAGTGGTGCATGCCTGCAATTTCAGCTACTCGGGAGGCTCAGAAAGGAGGTTTGAGGTTTGGGATTTTGAGGCCATTTTCGGTAACAAAATAAGACACTGTCTCAAAAAATAATAAAAAGAAGCCAGGCATGGTTCCACACACTTATAATTCTAGGGAAGCTGAGGCAGGAGGACAGCAAGTTTCAAGTCAGCCTCAGCAACTTACCAAGATTCTATCTCTAAACAAAAAATACAAGACTGGGGATGTAGCTTAGTGACACAGCACCCCTGGATTCAATCCCTGGTATCAAGCGGGAAAAAAAGGAAGAAAAGAAAGTGTTCTGAAGTACAGTAAAGACTTTTCTAGAGAATGCTACTGTACTGTTTGAGCTAATGTGGTAGACAGAATAAATAACAGCCCTCCACAGATGCCCACATCTATTCTCTGTAATTTGTAAATATACTACCATAAATATCTTACAGATGTGATTCAGGCTATGGAGCTTGATATGGGTGATCAGCCTGGATTACCTAGGTGGGTTTCATCAAATTACACGAGTTCTTAAAGCCAACAACCTGCTGTGGCCACAGAGAGAGATTTGACAACAGAAGGGTCAGAGAGATGCAATGCTACTGAAGTTGAAGATGAAAAAAAGGGACCACTAGCCAAGGATGGCGGGCAGCCTCTGGAAGCTGACCTTTAAAGGCAAAGAAATAGATTATTACCTACAGTCTCCAGAAAGAACTACAACCCTGCCAACACCATCACTTCAACCCAGTGAAACTCAGAAAGGTTTTCTGACACACAGATAATAAATTTGTGTGCTTTCAAGCCATTAACTTTGTAGTAATGTCTCATTGTGGAGGTAGTCCAATGTTAAGTGCCACAAATGGGAGAGCTGACAAACCTTGTTCCTATGTCATCTAGTCCAAAAACAAGTCTGTGATACCAAAAAGAAGCCAACCCAGGTTTACCACCCTTCCCCACTTTTGCAGATCACTCACTTAATAAACTCCTCCTTACAGCGCTGTAGCATCTCACATGTCTGCTGGATCTCTTGCTCACTCAAAAGCACCAACATCCCAATAGTTAGGTGAAGTTTCTTGGGATTCTGGAAAATGGAGCTATCAACCCCACGATCCTATAATCATAGGGATAAAAACAAGAAATTCAGCTTATACAAAAGTAAATGGTGCCAGATGTAGTGGCACACACCTGGAATCCCAGTTACTCAGGAGGCTGAGGTACATTCAAGGCCAGCCCCAGCAATAGAGCAAGACGGTCTCAAAATAAAAGGGCTAGGAGGACTGGGGTTATAGCTCAGCAACACAGTGCTTGCCTCACACATGTGAGGCACCGGGTTCAATCCTCAGCACCACATAAAAATAAATAAAATAAAGATATTGTGTCCACATTAAAAAAAATTTTAGAAAAAAATTAATAAAAGGGGTAGGGATGTGGCTCAGTGGTAGAGCACCACTGGGTTCAACCCCCAATACCTCAAAGAAAAAATTTAAAAATAAATGGCTAGAACAGAACTGAGACCTCAGAAATAAACCCATACAAATATGACCGACTCATTTTCAATAAGGTGGCAAGACCATTCGATGGGGAAAGAACAGTCTCTTTAACAAATGATGCTTGGGCAAGTGAATATCCACATGGAAAAGAGTGAAAGTAGACCCTTACTATACAGAAAAATTAATTCAAAATGGGTCAATGACCTAAAATTAGTAAAGCTAAAGCTAAAGTTTCTCTTAGGAAAAAAATAAAACTAAATTTTTATAACATTGAATTTGGCAATGGATTCTTAGCTATGACACCAAAAGTGTATACAACAAAAGAGATAAATTTGACTTCATCAAAATTAAAAATGTGCATCAGGATTGGGGTTGTGGCTCAGTAGTAGAGCACTCGCCTCCCTAGTTTTGATCCTCAGCACCACATAAAAATAAATAAAATAAAGGTATTGTGCCCAACTAAAAAAATAAATATTTTAAGAAAAAAACTGTGCATCAACAGATACTCTCAAGAAAGTAATATAGATAAATAAATACCTATTACAAATGGCTAAAAAGCACATGAAGATGTTCAACATCACTAGTCATTTAGGAAAACGCAAATCAAAACCACAATGAGGTACCAATTCATACCAACTAGGCTGGCTATACTCAAAATAATGGGGAAAAAAACAACTGCTGGCAAGGATGTGCAGAAATTGAAACCCAAATACAATGCGAGAAAGGGAAAATGATTCAGCCACTGTGAAAAACACTTGGGCAGTTACTCAAAAAGTTCACAGAGTTACCACATGACCCAGCAATTCTACTCCTAGGAATGTGCCCAAAAAGAAATGAAAAAGAAACTCAAACACACGTACAAGCATGTTCCCAGAAGCTCTATTCACGTGGCTAAAAGTGGAAAACAGTCCAAACGTACATCAGCAAATTAATGGATAAACAAATTGTTTATAATAGATTATTATTCAGCTATAAATAGGAGTGAAGTACTGATACATGCTACAATATGAATAAACCTTGAAAACGTGATGTTAAATGAAAGAAGCCAGGCATAAGAGAACACATGTTGTATTACTCCATTTATATGAAATATCTACGTGAGGTATACACAGAGACAGGACACAAATGGGTGGTTTCTAGAGACCAGGTGATTAGGGAGCAAATGCTTAACAGATATGGGATTTCCTTTTGAGGTGATAAAAATGTTATGGAACAATACAGAGCTAATAGTTACACAACATAAATGTACTAAACGCCACTGAACTGTTTACTTTAAAATGGTTAATTCAATGTTATGTGAATTTTACCTCAATAAAAAAGTACTTAAGAGCCAGATGTGGTGGTACACACCTGTAATCACAGCTACTTGGAGGGTTAAGGCAGATGGATCATAATTGCCAGGCCAGCCTCAGAAACTTAGCAAGACCCCACCCTAAAAGAAAAAATAGGAATGGCTAGGGTGGGGTGTAACCCAGTGGTAAAGCACCCAAGTCCAATCCCCAGTACTGGAGAGAAAAAAGTGCTCAGGGACTAGACATGTTGCTCCATGGTAGATTGTTACTTAGTGTGTGTGCAAGGCCCTCAGTTCAGTTCCTAGCACCCTAAACAAATAAATAAGGAAACACTAGCCTGATAAATTGGCTTGGCCCAGGAAAAACAAAACACCATCTAAATGTAGGTTTAAGAATATCTTTTGGTCCTTACCAGCTTTATTAGTATCAGGGCAAGTGGACCTTTTTAATGGGTGCCCCCAAAGAGTAACATACTTTTTATTAAAAAAAAAAGGACTATTTCATTTTTTAGTAGATATTACAGTATTTTCAGGTATAATACTTTGTACTGAAAATAAATTCTGAGGGCTCAGGACATAGCTCAGTGGTAGATTGAGACCCTAGGTTTGATGCCTTACACCACAAACAAACAAACAAACAAACAAACAAAGAATAAATTCTACCAGGCAAAAAGATGAGTGAAAAATGAATTTGGAGAAATATTTAGATAATGGAATTGGCACATCAAACATGGTCATCTTTTCCTGGCATTGTCATTCCCTGTCCTTTAATAACTTTGCCTCTAGGAAGCAGAAAAGACAAGTACACCTCATGTATCTTTTGTTTTTTTTTTACTGAGGTACAATTTGTTTAACACCCAATTAACCACTTTAAAGTGTATAATTGAGTAGTGTTCAAAAAATTCACAATGTGACACAACCACCAGTTCTTCTTTAGTTTCAAATAAATAAAAAGCTTTTCATCACCCATCAAAACATTCTGTATCCACTAAGTAAATAATCCCTCTCCATTCCCCATCCCCAGTAACCATTAATTTGCTTTCTGTCTCTCTGGATTTGCCTATTCTGAATATAGCAAAAAAAGCCAGGGGTGGGGGGCGGGAATCATACAATATGTGATCTTTGTGACTAGCTTCTTTTATTTAGCATGATGTTTTCCAGGTAGATCCACATTGTAACTATGTGAAAGTATTTCATTTCTTTCCAGGGTTGAACAATATGCTAGTGTTACACATATACCACTATTTGTTTGTAAATTCATCCCAAATGGGCATTTGGGATATTGCACCTTTTGGCTATTATAAATAGTGCTGCTATGAACACGTGTGTACAACTATCTGCATTGACAAATATTTTCAAGTTCTTCAGGCTCACACCCAGGAGTGGAACTGCTAGGTCACATGGTAATTCTCTATTTAAATTTCTTCTTTTCCTCTTCTGTTTTGGTGCTGGCAATTGAACCCAGGCCCGTGAGCATGCTAAGCATATGTTCTACCACTGACCTATACCCTCGACCCTATGTCTAGCTTTTTAAGGACCACCAAACCATGTTCCACAGTTGTCGCAATGCTCCTAGTAACAATGTATATATATATAAGGTTTTCCACATCCACCAACACTTATTAACTTCCTTAAAAAAAAAAAAAATTACAGCCATCCTACTGTGAAGTGATACTGTCACGGTTTTGACTTATGTCATGTGTTGACCAATGCTGTTGAACATTTTTCTTTTTTTTTTTTTTAGAGAGAGAGAGAGAGAGAGAGAGAGAATTTTAATATTTATTTTTTAGTTTTTGGCAGACACAACATCTTTGTTTGTATGTGGTGCTGAGGATCGAACCCGGGCTGTACACATGCCAGGCGAGCGCGCTACCGCTTGAGCCACATCCCCAGCCCCCTGTTGAACATTTTTCAATGTGTCCAATTGACATTTGTATACCTTCTTTGAAGAAATATCTATTTAATTCCTTTGTCTATTTTTTTAATATTTTTATTTTATTTATTTATTTTTATGTGGTGCTGAGGATCGAACCCAGGGCCTCGCACATGCTATGCAAGTGCTCTACCACTGAGCCACAACCTCAGCCCCTCCTTTGTCTATTTTTAAATTGTCTTTTTATTGTCAAGTTTTAAGAGTTCTTTACATGTTTTTCTTTCTTTCCCTTTTTTGAGATGTGGTTTCACTATGTTGCCCAGGCTGATGTTGAACTTGTGCACTCAAGTGATCCTCCTTTCCCAGCCTCCTGAGTAGCTGGGACTATGATGTGTCACTATGTTTGGCTTTTATATATATTTTTACACTAGTGAACATATCAGATCACGAATCCCTTTTAAAAGTAGGTAAGTCTCAGGCTGGGGCTGTCACTCACTGGTTGAGCACTTGCCTTGCATGCGTGAGGCACTGGTTTCAATCCTCAGCACCACATGAAAATAAATAAATAAATAGCAGAGATACAACTAAAAAAATATTTTTTTAAAAAGCAGGTAAGTCTCAAATATCATTATCTCCTTCTGTAAATGAAAACCAGAAAAAAGCTGAGACTATCCTCTAATATGAGCAAAGCAGGAATTCTTTGAATTGCAAGTTCCCTAATCAGATCTCTGGCCTCGTTAAAAAAAAAAAAAAAAAACACCCCAAAGGCAGAGAGAGATGTATTTATCAAACACACAGACAGTGTGCATCCTGTTCTTGGCTTGCCTAAATTTACTGCCTAATTTTTGCCTTGGCAACAGTACTTAATAGATTATTCATTTTCTATGTGTTAATAGAGCTTGAGCTATTTTTAAATCTGATGAAGAGTTTTGTGATTCCACACATCAACCCAAATTGCTTCATTTTAATGAAAGTGATTTTAAAAAACAATCAGCTTTAAAAGTGTCAAGGAAGGCTAAGTGCAAGGCTTATCACTCAGCTGCTCTAACCCCAGGCACAACATGTCACTCTAGAAAAGGCATGCAAAGCTCCCACAAATGATTCTAATATGCACAAACCCATCCCAAAGAGCACTGAGAATTGCTCTCCTAATAATGGCTAATTTGTTGGGTCCTTACTCTGCTCCAGGCATCTTCTATACACTTTATAGATGTACTCTGAGTACTATTATCAACCAGGAAACTGAGGCAGTGACAAAGTAAGCCACTTTCCCAAGGTCGCTATGCTGAGAAGGGATGAAATAAAAAAGTCAAACCCAGGTGGTCAGGCCCCAAAGCCTGCCAGTTGCCCAAAGGAGGTTGGAAAACAGAACCACCAATGAGAGGCAAGTAAGTCTGAGAAGCAAGTCTTCACGTATTTCAGCAACACTCACATGATGAATGGGTCTAATCACTAAATTAGTTCTGGGTATAAAAGAAATCAAATTTTATAAGGAGAAAAGTAGTTTTAATATCTTTCTTTTCTAAAATATGACACCAAAACCATGACCCATTAAAGAAAAAAACAAATAAATTGAACTTGATGAAAAGAAAAACCTGTGCTTTCCTGGGCATGGTGGTACACACCTACAATCCCAGAGATTCGTGAGGCCAAGACAGGATGATCACAACTTGGAGGCCAGCCTCAGCAAATCAGTGAGACCCTGTCTCAAAATTAAAAGATTAAAAAGGAATGGGGATGTAGCTCAGCAGTAGAGTGGCCCTGGGTACAATTCCCAGTACCATAAAAAAAATAAAAACCTGTGCTTCAAAAGGCATCACTGAGAAAATGAAAAGTTAAGCCACAGAGAAAAACATTGGGGAAAAAAGTATTTACAAATCATAATAAATATAAACTTTTTTTTTTAACTTTTATACAGGATCTCCCTATGATGGCCAGGCTAGTCTCAACTCCAGGGCTCAAGTAATCCGCCCACTTCAACCTGCTGAGTATCTGGGATTATAGGTGCAGTCAACTGTGCCTGGCTAAAAATTCTTAATAATTTGATAATAAGATGGACAGTGGCACACACCTGTGAGCCTAATGACTCAGGAGGCTGAGGTAGAAGGATTCCAAGTTCAAAGCCAGCTTCAGCAACTTATTGAGGCCCTAAGCAACTTAGTGAGACTCTGTTTCAAAAAATTATTAAATTTCAAAAATTTTTTAAAAAATTAAAAAACACACAACAGTTCAATTTCCAGTACAAAAAGAGAAAAAATAATTAAGTAATAAAAAGACACACAATCCAAATTTTAAGTGAGGAAAAAACATAAATAGAAATTTCACCAAAGAAAATAGATATATGAATTACTAATGAACATAAAAAGGTGCTTGACATCATTAGTCAATAAGGAAATGTAACTCAAAACCAAAGTGAGGTATCACTTCACACTCACTAGAATGACTATAAAATACAATCAAAAAGATACAACAACAGCGAGTGTGGAAAAGTGTTATGATTAGATATGAGGTGCCCCAAAAGCTCACATGTGAGACAGATACAGGAATGTTCAGGGATGAAATGGTTGGACTATGAGAGTATAACCTAATCAGTGGATTAATCCACTGATATAGATTAACTGGGTGGCTACTGAGCAGGAAGGATGTGGCAGAAGGAGGGGGGTCACTGGGATCATGACTCTTGGGTTTATATTTTATCCCTGATGAGTGAAGCTCTCTCTCTACTTCCTGAGCTGCTTTCCTCCACCACACCCTTCCACCATGATATTCTGTCTTGGGCCCAGAGCTATGGAGTTGGCTGACCATGGACTGAACCTGTGAAACCCTGAGCGAAAAATCAAGTTTTTCTCCTCTAAATTGTTCTTGTCAAGTATTTTGGTCCCAGCAATGAAAAAGTTAATGAAAACAATAAGGATTTAGAGAAACTAAGCAGTTTCTAAGTTATGTAACATGTAAATGTAAAATTAGACAGACACTTTGGAAAATTGTTCACCAATTACTCAAAAAGTTGAACATAAGTTTACAGTGCAACCCAGGCATTTCACTTGTAGATTCTCCCCAATGAAATAAAAACAAAGGATACATAAAGGCTTGCAAGGAATTTCATAAACAGTATTATTTATGATAGCCCTAGAGTAGAAATAATCCAAATATCCAGATGGCAAATAAATAATAAAATGTAACATAACCATATTAATGATAATAATTAATAATTAAATGTAATATAAGCAAAAGACAGAATCCTATCCATCCAAAAAATGTAATCAACTACATGCAACTATATAGATAACATTAAAATAATATGTTAAGTAAAAGCCGGATTTAAAAAAATAAATTATTATATAATTCCATTTATTTGAAATGTCCAGAGAAGGCAAACCCACAGAAATGAAAAGTAGATAAACTGTTGCCTAGGGTGAGTGTGGGACTGCAAAAAGGCACAAGGGATCTTTCTGGGGTGATAGAAATCTTCTAAAACTTGATTGTGGTGATGACTGCACAACTCTGTAAATTTACTAAAAATCACTAAGTTTTATACTTAAATTGGGTAAATTTTATGATATGTTAAAATACACCTCAATAAAGCTATTATATATAAATATGTGTCTGTGCCATTTCTTTTCTAAAAGCATCCTAACAACCCTGAAGCAAATTATCACCTATAACTCAGGAAGTTCTCCTTACTGAATACTTTATATGTGGTTGTATCTTATTTGATCTAATGACTTTCCAAAGGTTTTTCAACCTATAAAGTTAAAAATACTATGATTACACTGAAAATCTGATGAAGATGGCACATCAAATCAATGGGACAAATGTGTTTTGTTTTTTGAGGCACTAAGGATAGAAGCCAGGGCTCAGGCATGCCAGGCAAGCACTCTACCATTGAGCTACATCCCTACAAATAATTATGTTCAGGCAATTAGACAGCCATTTGGAAAAATAACACAATTATATCCATCTTTGCATTTTACACAAGAATAAACTCCAAATCAAAGACTGAAATGTAAAAAACTGAAAAACACAAGTATCAGAAAAAAACACAAATTCTTCCTTTATCTGAAGGTAGAAAAAAGCTTTCAAACTAACATTTTAATTCCAGTTGCAATAAAAGACTGGTAAATTTGACTAAGCAGGATATGGTGGTACATACCTATAATCCCACTTACTTGGGAAGCTGAGGGCAGGAGAATCACGAGTTTAAAGTCAGTCTCAACAACTTAGTGAAATCCCATCTCAAAATTTTTAAAAATTCAAAAAGGGCTGAGCATGTAGATAATACAATCTAGCAAGGATGAGCCCTGGGTTCAATCCGTTATCACAAAAAAAGAGAAAGAAAGGAAGGAAGGAAAACTTTGTTACACAGGAAAAAAAAATCATAAAGTAAAAAAAAAAAAAAATTATCTCAAAGGGCTAGAGCTGCAGATATGGCTCAGTGGTCGAATGCCCCTGAGTTCAATCCCCAGTACCCACCCTCCCCCAAAAAGATAAAGGGCTAATATCCCTAACATATAAGAACTGTTTTTTAAAAATCAATGATTTAAACATGAAAAGATGTGAAATTTCACTGATTAAAAAAAGAAATGAAGTCAGGCACAGTGTCATATGCCTATAATCCCAGCTACTCAGGAGGCTAAGTTAGAAGGATCACAACTTAAAGGCCAATCTGGACCACTTAGTGAGACCTGACTTGAAATAAAATTTTAAAAGGCTAGAGATATAGCTCAGTGGTAGAGCACTTACCTAGCATGTTTAAGATCCTGAGTTCAATCCTCAGTACAGGGAGAAAAAAAACATAGTGAATACAATATTCTTCATTTCTCAGTTTTCAGCAGATATTGGTAAAAACTACAAACAAGCCCTGAATTTTTTTTCCTGAGATTTTTTTGTAGGTTTATTTCTTAGGGAAGTATAGGAAAACCAAATAAAAACTATTTTATATGCATCATGGGACTGAGTAAATGAATAAAGATGTTGATGATGTTGGAAGCCAGGATGCTTACTGTGGAGGGAGGGACATACAAATATAGAATGGAGGAGAGCAAGAAAGACCCTGTGGGAATGAACTAAGATTGGGGCCAACTTTGTAAACTCCTGATTTCTAAAGTATACACGCATAAATACATGCACATGTAAGTGTGTGTATGCACATAAAAATATGTACATTTTTTGTACATATACATACATATATTTCCTAGATCTATCCACTGAAAGAACTAAAAGACAGCCTCAGTATATTCATATTCTGGTCTCCGGTACCACTTCCTACTAAAAGGAACCTGGGGTTCATGGAGAAGTGGATGACTCCAGGGCTGCAGCAGGGAAAGATAAGCCTAGAACACCTTGTTACACCAGAAAGTATGAAAATGCCAGGAAAAAAAACAACAAAAGCATGTTGCCAACACAGGAACCAGCTTTAAGCGGCCCCCACTGGTTAAATAAGGAATAGTGTGAGCACTACGATAATTAGCAAATGCAATAATTTCATAAGCTATTTGAAAAGTAGAATTATGTAATTCTGCATCATTAACCGATAAGATAGATAACAGATAAGAAGAGAGGGTTATTATTAAGGCAGAATACTGAATGCCAAGTGATAAACAGAAAAAACACTGGCTGGGTATGGGAGCACTTACCTATAATAATCCCAACTATTCTAGAGCCTGAGGCAGGAGGATCTCAAGTTTGAGACCAGCCTTGACAACTTAGTGAGACCCTGTCTCAAAACATTAAAAAGGCTGGTAATGTATCTCAGTAGTTATAGTGCTTCTGGGTTCAATCTCCAGTGCTTCAAGAGGAAAAAAGAGAGAAAGAAAGAAGAACAGAACAGGAAAAGAAAACGAAAAAATATTGGAGTTGGAAAAATCGTAACTTTGCAGACATATAGCAAAAAAGGCAGGAATCATTACAGAGTGCTAAACCTAAGGGGAAATTTTATTGAGTAAAATATTTGCCTAGTCTTAAAATGTCTCCCCACAAATTGCTTATGTGCTGAAAGGAAAATTAGTGGTAACTATACATGATGAAATTAGTCAATCCTTTCACTAGATGGGGTCAAAATTATCATCACCAATAAAGTGCGTCATATACCAGGAGAAGGAGATTTCTTCACTTATGCAGTACTCACGCAGACATTCCCAACCTAAGTCTACTCATGAGGAAATATCAGAAAAACCCAAAAATAGAAAGACAAAATAAATGTTTCAGATTCAAGGAAACTAATGATGAGTAAACACAAAACATAATCCTAGACTGGATCCTGTAGTGGAGGGGGGATGCTACAAAGGACATGACTGGATCAATTGACAAAATTAGAATGTGAACGGTAAAATTAGGTAAAACTATCAGTGTTAAGTTTATTGAGAACTTTACAGTTACTAAATTAAAAGATTCCTATTCTTGAGAAGTACATATTGAAGTATTTAGGGATAAAGGGCCATGACATATGTAACTCACTCTAGAGTAGTTCAGAAAGAAAGAAAGCGATGGCCCTCCAAAGCCATATGCTCTTCTCACCCAACTTCCATACAAATGCACAAATCATTTTCTAAACCGAGCCCTGTAATCACAGGCATTGGGAGGCTGTTGCAGGAGGATCATAAGTTCAAGGCTACCTGGGCAATTTAGTGAGACCCTGTATCAAAATTAAAATATTTTTTTAAAAGAGCTGCAGATGTAGCTCAACAGTAGACCACCGAGGGTTCAATCAAAAACAAAGTTTTACAAGGCATTTTTTTGGATATACATTTGAGTGATAAAACAAAACTAAGGATGTGTGTGATGTCGGAAAAGTCAGGACATGAATATCCTTCAAGGCAAGAAGACAGGCAAGATGAGGAAGTGTGGAGTAACAGTCAGGTTACTTCTCCCAGCCTGCCTGCTAGTTATAAATGCATCCATTTGTTTCTGCATAGTCTTTTCTTCTTTTTCTTGTGGTGCTAGGTATTGAATCCAGGGCTCCACACATCTAGGCAAGCACTCTTCCACTGAGCTACATCTCCACCCTTTTTTATTTTGATACAGTCCTACTAAGTTGCTGAAGGTGGCCTCAAATGTGTGAAAACCTGCCTTAGACTCCCAAGTAGTCGAGACCCCACCCAGCTTATCTGGTATAGTCTTCTGATGTGTGTTATTTTAAAAACACAAATAAACCTCTAAGTGCAAATGTAAGAGAAAAGACAATTTGTTTTCAAGTTTGAATCTCTAGAGCCACTGTTTCTTTGCTCAGAATATATCATATTCCTGCCACAAGCCTGTTCAGTGAAATAAAGACCAATATCAATTCTTTACTCCAGGGGCTTAATTACACTGGGCCCTGCTCCAAGTTCACCATTATTTGAAGCTGGAACTATTTTGCTCCATTAGGTTGGCCACCCAGGCTGGCGCCTGAAAATTCTAATGGTATTGACCTTGTATCCAGTAGAAAGAAGTCAAGAATGAAGTAACAGGAATTTCCTAGGGCAGTTTTGTCAAGATGAAAATAAATGTGCTTCTTTATGGCTAAGTCATAACATCTCCAAGCCTCAGTTTCTTTATTTGCTATGTGAGGTCTTATCTAAGGGTGGGGAAGAGAAAGAAAGAAAGCTTTTGCGTCTGAAAACTACCTCCACAGAAAACTTGCATGCAGGCCTAAGTCAGACAGAGTTCAGAGCTCAAGGTCATGTCTTGACTCAGCAGTCCCAGGTATAATCAAACTGCAGCTTATGATTTACCACTAGCAATCATCACATCATCACACAGGCCCTTCACTGATTTCTCATTCAATCCAGCACTCTGGGACCCACTGAGGCAGAACTGCAGGCAATGTAGTTCTAAAAATGTCAAGCCTAAGGGGAAAGTCAATAAATAGTAGTATGGATCAGCCCACCATGGAGCATTCGCTCTGCTTCCTTAAAGTTCAACCACCCTTTTCACACAGACGGGAACATAGTGTAGGTGCATCTGCCAGGGCTGTCAGCAAGCAGAAGGGAAGTCTTTCTTCAGACTTGGACCATAAGGTCATGCTCCATTAACATGATTGTTAAGAAAAGAACTTCTAAGAATCTGATCCAAATGTGTAGCACCCATACTGTAAATAATTTATAGCACTTTGCTTTTGATGGTACATGAGAATTGCCAAAAACAAAAAAAGAAATAATAATCTTCAAGTTATATACACATACATCATCTTTTAGGAATCCCCAGTATAACAAAGGTTTGTGCCTTGACCTGAAATATAGTCTTAGGTTTTAATTCCAACTCTTGTTACAAACTAGCCATAATTAGGCAAGTCATTTCACTTTTCTAGGACTCAATTTCCTCCTCCATAAAATAAGGGAGATAGCCTATTTAACTTCTAAGTCAAAGGTCCAATAAATTTTTAAAAATCCATAAGTAAGTCTTGCTAACAAAATAGGAATTTTGAAGGATTCACCAATCCAGTTCCTGATATTCTAAGCAAGGAAAAAAAGGAATCAGACAGTATACACCTGTAATTCCAGCAACTCGGGAAGCTAAGGCAAGAAGGTATCAAGTTCCAGGCTAGCCTCAGAAACTTAGTGGGACCCTCAGCAACTTAGCAAGACCCTGTGTCAAAATAAAAAATGAAAAGGGCTAGGGGTGTAGCTCAGTGGTAGAGCACCCCAGGTTCAATCTGAAGAAAAGAGGAGGAGGAGGAAAAAGAAATAAAGAAGAGGAAGAAAAGAGGGTGGATGAGAGGAAGAAGAGGAAAAAGAGGAAATAAACCATGGAGAATCTTCATGGTTTTGCTCACTGTATTTTCTATTGCTCATTATATTTTCTTTTCCTTATTATTTCAATGCCAAATTCCAAAAAACCACTCTGGGAAAGGGATATAAACCTCATTCACATCTGAAAGTTACTTAAATAAAGCAAGTGAGTTACTTAAATAATAAGAGTGGTGAATAGAGCATTTGGTTTTGCAACCAAACAAGTCTATATTCAAGTTCCAATTCTGCCACCTATCAGCAGTGTGACCTGAGGTGAGTTACTGAGCTACTCTGAAACTCAATTTCATCCTCTATAAAGTAGATTCTATTTCCATATCAGCTTTGTTCTGAGAATTAAATGAAATATACGTGAAGTCTCTGGCACACAGCAGTATGGAATAAATACAGGTTTACTCCTCTTCTTGCTTTTTAAATGACTATGCAACACTAAACAAGTACTATCTTCTCTCTCTTTTTAAGCAACTCTGGGAGCTCAACTGGGCTCTGCTGAGTCATTTGCATTATTCTTTAAGAATGAGAAGGAAAGATGACTTTGATTTGAGAGTCACTATGTGTTACTAATTAAATACTTTGTTAATTTGTATAAAGCTTCAGAAGAGTTTTGATTCTTCTGGCTTAAAAATTCTATCATTCAAACATAGTTACAAGAAAGCAGAGAGTTTTTTAACAACAAAGGACAAATATTCAAGCATCATCTTTTGTAATGACCAGAAAAAAGAACTTCCTCATGCATTTTCCAAATCTTCACCCATCACAGAGGTGTAAAGAGCACCTCTTTTCACTAGGATGTACCCATTTACCTTCCTTAAGCACAATAAAGATTTAAGCCTACTTTTTCAAGCCTCAACAAATTGTTTGAAAGCCATAGTTAACAATGTACCTACCAACCTACATTTATTCCCAAATACAGACACTGATCACTGTAAATTTTGTGATAGATACAATCAACAACCTAATTCAAGGTAGATTCTCGGGTGCCTCCCCCCACCCAACCCAGGACTAGGGATCAAACCCAGGGCCCTATGGATGCTAGGTGAGAGACACCCCTAGTGCCTCAGCTGCTACTTGATGCCATGTTTTCCCTCATCTCCCTGCTATAATCCATGGGATTATTACAAGTTCTTTGTAGTATAACAAATATTATAATGAGTATAATACCACCTAACGCTTATTCAGCACTAACTATGTGTTGTGCTCTAAACATCTTAAACTTATTAACTAATTCACTCTTCCTGCTAACACTATAAGTACTACTAACTTCCCTACTGTAGAGAAAGCCTCTAAAATATCTATGGGATATATCCCCTCCTGAATATACGGCATACCCTGCTTTCTTTCAATAGGCTCCTAACTGGTACCAGCCTCTGGTATCCGCTCCTTTACCCTTAACACATCCTCCACACTGACCTCACAATTATTTTTCTACAATGCTAAATTTGCCATATTAGTCCCTGCTTAAAATCTTTACAAGTTCCTCACCATCTCTATAAGACCTTCACAACCTGAAGGCCATCTACCTTTCCACTCTTAACTCCCACCTCCTCCCTAGCTATCCACTTTTCACTCTTAACAAACTCCTCACCCTCCCTCAACACCTCATAAGCGCCAAAATGCTCATCACTACCCTCTGCTGACCTGGCACAAACTCCTACCTTTCCTTCAAGACCCCAAGCAGGTGTCACCTCCCTTAGCAAGCCTGTTCCAACGCTACACAGACTCTCCTCTGGATGCCAATGCACTCACCTCCAATAGTACTCACCTCACAATACTGTAAACTATTCTTGGAAACTCTATTTCCCCAACTAAAACTATGGGAATCTTAAAGGCAGAGTCCACTGTTTGTACATAATATGTATGTACTAAATAATATGCAAGCATTAAATTGTCTACCTAGCAAATGGCATGCATTTAATAAAGTATACAAATGAATTAAAAAACAAAAACTTGCTCATAACTACGATCTCATCCAAATGGCAAATACATAAATCATATAAACATCTCCTTTTCCTTTCTTTCTTTTTTTTGGGGGGGGTACTGGGGATTTGGGGATTGAACTCAGGGGCACTCAACCACTGAGCTAAATTCCCAACCCTATTTTTTTTCATCTATTTTTTTAATATATATGTATATATTTTTAGGTGTAGATGGACACAACACAATGCCTTTATTTTTATTTGGTGCTGAGGATCGAACCCGCCCGTGCTAGGCGAGCGCTCTACCGCTGAGCCACAATCCCAGCCCCCCTATTTTTTATTTTATTTAGAAACAGGGTCTCACTGAATTGTTCAGCACCTTGCCATTGCTGAGGCTGGCTTTGAACTCGTGATCCTCCTGCTTCAGCCTCCAAAGTTGCTGGGATTACAGGCATTAGCTACCACTTCTGGGTCCTTTTCTTAATTTTCTACCCAACATCAGAACTCAGAAGTCTCAAGTTTTCTTACAACCAAAGACAATTATATCATCTTCATTCCAAATTAGTTCATAAGATACCTACAAATCCTGCAATTCCCTTTGTGTATGAAGACTCTCAAATTATACATTTAGTATTTATATAGAATTTTCTTCTTCAGTGAACAGTCCTAACCAGGAAAAAATAATCCCATCTGGAGGAGTTGAGGTGGAACCCAGACCTATTAGCCATTTCTGCCAGTGTTAGCCTTCACACTACAATGTGAGCAGAATTATATAGTCTTTGGAGCTATAACCTATTCTGGTTCTCTAGCAGCCTGAGAAGTCCCCTGTTGCTTCAGACAGATCTATAAGCCTTCGGAATGTTCCACCACACACAGTTTTGAATTACTGTTTTTCATTACTGATGCGCTCTCTGCTGGACCCTGCTGTGAGATAAAGTGGAATTATAGCAGCATTACTAGCTATAGGATGATTGAGAGAGATACAGGGCTATAATATACTTCTTGAACCTGCAGACAGTGAGACATCTTTGAATCTTAATGTGACAGTGGAAAGCATGAAAAAATAAGATGCCGTTTATCTGCAGATCACAGAGATGAAAAACACTTTACCAATGTCTGTGAGCAGCTAAATCCCACATTAAATACTCGGGCTTCAGGAACCGAAGCACAGGGATCACAGTGATAATGTCTGTAGTCAAGTAACATTTCTTATATAACTGATGAGCACAAAGGAAGGTAATTTTAGGAAATGATTTTAGAAAAGGTAAATTCAGTTTCCTGGGGTGTCAAGGGTAAGGTCAAGGACAAGCATGTTACAAAGACAGAAAAGAGGCCAGCTACTTGAAAGGAAGAAAAGGAGAAGTTCAAGGAAGGGTGACAGAAAGATAGGATGAGACCTGAGTAGAAAAGCTGTCTACTATAACAAAAATGTGACCTTCACAACAGTATTACACAATGAACACTTACAGCTGCGCTAGGCAGAATTCTCAGAATGAACCCCCAAAACTCTGCTGTGATAATTTACTCCCTCTAATTCTGGGTGGAATCTGTGAATGTGACATCAATCCTATGATTAGGTTATATGGTTCACCTGACCTTAAAGGAGGACGATTATCCCAATGAGTCTGATCTATAGATACATCAACTCTTTAAAAAGCCGAGTCTTTGGTTGGTGGCAAAGACTTGAGACACACACAAGTAAGGTCCTAATAGAAGCCAGGATGGCCATGTGTCAAGGAAACAGGGTCTTCAGATCCATAGGCACAAAGGTAGATGAGGTGGCATACCCCATAATCCCAGCAACTTGGGATGCTGAGGCAGGAAGATTGCAAGTTCAAGGCCAGCCTCAATAACTTAGCAAGGATCTAAACAACTTAGCAAGACTTTGACTCAAAATGAAATATAAAAAGTGTTGGGAGGGGACTGAGGTTGTGGCTCAGAGAAAAAGTGCTCACCTAGCATGCATGAAGCACTGGGTTTAATCCTCAGCACCATATAAAAAAATAAAATAAAGGTATTGTGTCCACCTACACCTAAAAAATAAATATTTTTTTTAAAAAGTGTTGGGGATGTGGCTCAGTGGTAAAGTACCCCTGGGTTCAATCTCCAATACCCCCCCCAAAAAAATTTTTTTAAATCTACAGCTACAAGGACCTAAATTCTGCCAAAACCCTGAATGAACCTAAAAGTAATTCTCCAAAACTTCCAGGTAATACACTAAGCTGCCCAACCTTGAATTCAGCTTTGTGAGACCCTAAGCAGAGACCTCAGTCCAACCCATTGAGTCTTTTGAACAGAACTATAGAATACAGAACTAAGAGATGATAAATGGGTATTATTTTAAGGCTGAGATAATTGTGGTAATTTATATGCAGTAATGGAAAACTCAAAGGGTAGGGTATAAATGTAAACAATAAACTGGCATTTCAACATAAGAACCTTTCACCCCAGAGATTCCCACAAGTATTTGACATATTTAATATGAGCTATAAAGGAGAATAAATTCACCTTCTCAAAAAGAGAGAAAAGGATATCTGAGGAAATAATAGCTGAAAATTACCCAAACCTGAAATGGCATCAGTGAGACAGCAGATTCGAAAGCTCCAGGCCCTCATTCCTCCGCAGAAACACCCAAAAAAATGGCACACACACAAAATTAGCTTTGTGAGACTAGAGACTAGTTAAGACGCTGCCACAACCAAACACACACCTGTCTAAGAAAAAGTCGCACCTGAAAATGGTAGGGAATTCTGGGGCATTTCCACTCACACTCACCCCACCTTGTTCCACTAATGAGAAGCTGCCTCACTTCCACCCTCAGGATAAAAGCAAAAGAGTAGAAACTGCCCAACATTTTGAATCATTTAGGGTATGCCTGAGGACTGGTTTCTATTTCAGCAGACTCGGAGGGCTAATGGGACTCCAGGGCAGAGCAATGGGAATGATGGCAAGGTAAGAGAGCTGCAAACCGGTGGGCACCTGAGGAAAAAAGATCATGAGCAGAGGAATGCAATAAAACAGAGGTTCCAAGAAGCAGGGGAAAGACTCAATGAAATCAAGACATTTAAAAGCAGCTACATGCTAGGCGTGCTGGCACACGCCTATAATCCCAGCAGCTAGGGAGGCTGAGGCAGGAGAATTGCAAGTTCAAAGTCAGCCTCAGCAACTTAGCGAGGCCCTAAACAACTTAGAGAGACCCTGTCTCAAAATGAAGGAGCTGGGGATGTGGCTCAGTGGTTAAGCCCCCTAAAGTTCAATCCCCAGTACCAAAAATATATAAATAAAATAAAATAAGTAATAATACAAGCATCCACATAACACAGGAATTTGAGCAAAAGTAGGCACAAAAAGACCCAGGGAAGATGCAAATTCAGGAAAGATTTGAGAGACAAATCTGAGATAATTTAAGCACCAAAACAATTTTAAAAAGCAATAAATTATAAGTATTTGAAAAAAAGAAAAACCCATTAAATAACACCAATAATAAATATAAAAATTTAAAAGTAAGGGAAGCCAGGTGTGGTGGTGCACACCTGTAATCCCAGCAATTTGGGAGACTGAGACAGGAGGACTGCCATGTTTGAACCAGTTCCACAACTCAGCAACACCCCATCTCTAAATAAACTAACAAAAAGTACGGGGGGTATAGCTTAGTGGTAGGGCTCCCCTATGTACAATACCCAGTACCAAAAAGTGGGGGGGAGCGGAAGAGGATGAGCAGAGAAGGGCCTGGGGAATATGGCTCAATGGTGCAAGCCTGGCATGTTGAAGGTCCTGGGTTCAATCCCCAGCACTGTAAAAATATAAATAAATAAGGGGAAAGGAAGGTCACCTCCTTACCGAATAGTACAGAAAGCTGAGTACTAAATATGGAGTAGAACTCTAGAGTAAGACAATAATCATTTTACAATGAAGATGGATCAGGCAAGAATCATCTTTGGATGCTAAACCCAAGAGGAGATGTTGATCAAGATAAAGATATCTGCATGGCCTTGAGCATCTCCCTACTGACTGCTTGTTAGTTGCAAAGACAGAAGTAAAACATAGTTACTATACTTAGAAGAAACTGGGCAACATCTTCGCTCAGTGTAACATCACCTATGAAATCAGACAGATGGTTATCATTCTATGTCCCTAAAATATGATAGCCTGAGGACACAATGCCATCTATATAGAACTCTACTAAGAACAAATAAATTTAAGCTAAACATGAGAAAGCATAAAATAAACACAAAATTTAGGGGAAAAAAGTTGAAGGGGATTGTATTCTTTGAAACTGTTAATTGCATAAAATTCACCAAGACTATGAAAATGTTCCTAGTATAAGAAGATAATAAGATGCCAGGCACAGTGGTACACATCTGTAATCCCAGTGACTGGGGAGGCTGAAGCAGGAAGATCCCAAGTTCTAGGCCAGTCTCAACAACTTATCAAGGTTCTATCTTAAAATAAAAAGGGGATTGGGATGTAGCTAAGTGGTAGAGTATCTCTGGATTCAATCCCCAGTTTTACACACACATACACACACACACACAGATTAAAGAGATTCAAAACTACACACAGGCTAGGAGTGTACCTCAGTGGTAGAGAACTTACCTATCCTGTATGAGAACCTGGGTTTAACCCTAGCACTGCAGAAACACATACAAAAACACTACATGCATTGGCTGACCTGACTCTGGATCTTATACTAGATGGGAGAAATGCTATAAAAGACAGTATTAGATCACAATGGCATTAGCACATATGGGTATTCCTTATACTATCTTTTTACAACTTTCTATAAATTTGAAATTTGTTCCAATAAGGGGTGGGGGAGAAAGGCAGATAGATTATACACAGAAAACAAAGAATGACTACAAATTTATTAACAGAAACTAGGATAAACAATAAAAAAAAAAACCCTCAATTCATAACTAGGCATGGTGGCACATGCCTATAATCCCAGCTACTTAGGAAACTGAGGTAGGAGGATCACAAGTTCAAAGAAAAACTACGTAATATAGAGAGACCATGTCTTAAAATAAAAAATGAAAAGGCCTAGGGATATAGCTCAGTGCCTAAGCACCCCTGGGTTCAATCCCCAGACCATGAAAAAAAAAAATAGGAAGAGAGAGAAAGATGGTAGATTTAAACCTACCCATAGCTAGAACTACATTAAATGTAAATGGCTTAATCACTCCAGCTAAAAGGCAGAGATTCTGGAGGCTAAGTTTTTTGTTTGTTTGTTTGTTTGTTTTTGTGGTGCTGGGGATTGAACCCAGGGCCTTGTGCATATGAGGCAAGCACTCTATCAACTGAGCTATATAACCAACCAAGGCTAAGATTTTAAAACAAAGAAACATATCCAAAACCAATATGATGTCATCTATAAGAAGGTTTTTGCATATAAAGGTACAAATATGTTAAAATGGATGGAAATATATATATATATTGCAACTTAGCAAGGCCCTAAGAAACTCAACAAGACTTTCTCTAAATTAAATTATATATAATATGTAGATACTGATCAAATGAAATCTGCAATAGCTATATTAACATCAGAAAAAAGTAGACTTCAGAACAATGCAGAGATAAAGAAAAAATTCATAATTCTAAAAGCATCATTTCATCAAGAGAACATGAAAAAATCAATAGACTGAAAAGAAGTAGGTGAATTCACAATTATTATCAGAAACTAGCTAGAAATTTTAACATTTCTCTCTCAGAAATTAATAAGCAAATAGAAAAGAAATATAGTTACAGAAGACACAATGATAAAGGATTATAGGATATTATATGGACCGTAGTTTTGTTTTGCTTTGTTTTGGTTTAGCTTTTTTGATTTTTGCAGTACTGGGAATCAAACCCAGGGCCTTACACATGCTAGGCAAGCACTCTACTGATGAATTAGGTTATGAGGATGGAGCCCCCTGATGGGCTAGAGCTCCCTTCCTCTCCAATAGTCCCTCTGCCCCACCTTATGAAGATGTCCATCTGCAAGCCAGAAACCAAACTGGCTGGCATCTCATCTTGGACTTTCCAGCCTGCAATATTGTGAGGAATAAATTTGTTGTTTAAGCCACCCAGTCTGTAGGATTACTGTTAAAGCATTCCAGAATGAGTACGACAAACACCTGACTCAGAAACATCAGAATACACATCTTTTTCAAGGTATAGAACATTTACCAAGACAGATCATATTCTGGACCAGAAAATGGGTCTAAATGCATTTGTAAGACTATAGAAAAATAAACCGAATGCTAGCTAACTAGGAGAATTAGATTAGAAATCAAAAATTAATATGAAAAGCTCCAATTGTTTCTAAGGTAACACATAGATCAAAAAAGGATCACAAAACTAGAAATATTAGAAAATATTTGTAACTACATGAAAATACAATATATCCAAATTTGGAGGATAAGAGGTAACATGCAGAGAGAAAAAAAAAGCTTTAAATGCTTACACTAGGAAGAAATGTTTCATATTAATGATTTAAGTTTCTTCATTAAGAAGAAAAAAAGACCAAATTAAGACAAAGCTAAGCAGAAGAAATACAGTAATAAAGATAAAAGCAGAAATAAATGAAATAGAAAAGAAACAGAGAAAAATTAAACCAAAACCAGGTTTTTCAAAAGGACCAATATAGTTGATAAACATCTAAACAGACAAAACTGGAATACTAGCCAGGCCTGGTGATACAAACCTGTAGTTCCAGCGGCTCGGGAGACTAAGGCAGGAAGATCACGAGTTCAAAGCCAGCCTTAGCAACTTAGCAAGGCCCTAAGCAACTCAACAAGACTCTTTCTAAATTAAATATATTTTTTAAAAAAGAGGTGGGGATGTGGCTCAGTGGTTAAATGCCCCTGGGTTCAATCCCTAGTCCTCAAAAAAAAATAAAAAGAATTGGAATAAGAAAGGATAAAATTACCAATATCAATGAAAAAAGGGATATCACTACAGAGTTTGTAGACATTAAAGGACAAAAAAGAACAACTTTATTCCAGTAAGTCTCAAAATCTTAAACAAATGGAAAGACACAAACTACCAGAGCACATTCAAGAAACAGATAACTGGGCTGGCTCAATGGTAGAGCACTACCTTGCATGTGTATGGCACTGGGTTCAATCCTCAACACGACATAAAGATAAATAAGTAAAATAAAGGTATTGTGTGCATCTAAAACTGAAAGTATTAAATAAATAAATGTTATTAAAAAAAAAAAAAGAAACAGATAACTAATAGGGGAGCATGGCTCACTGGTAGAGCCCTTGCCTAGCATACACAATGCTATAGGTTCAATTCCCAGGACTGCTTAAAAAAAAAAAATAACTAGAACCGTACAAAACCAATTAAAGAAGTTAGATTCGCAATTTAAAACTTTCTTGTAAACCAGGCATGGTGGCGCATGCCTGTAATCCCAGCAGCTCAGGAGGCTGAGGCAGGAGGATCAAGAGTTCAAAGCCAGCCTAAATAAAAGTGAAGCACTAAGCAACTCAGTGAGACCCTGTCTCTAAATAAAATGAAAAAAAAAAAAAAATAGGGCTGGGGATGTTGCTCAGTGGTTGAATACCCCTAAATTCAATCCCCCTATACTCCCACACACACACACACACACACACACAAAAAAAAACTTTCTTGCAAAACTCCCAAATTTTGTTTGCTTCACTGATGAATTCTATCAAACATTTTTAAAAGAAATAGTATCTATACAAACTCTCTAATAAAATACAAGGCACCGTTCCCAATTCATTTTACTCATCTGATTTTGAATCAGTCAGTCAGTATTATCTTGTTATCAAAACCACAGGAATGGACAAAGGATGGTTGACAGGTACCAGGGTGCAAATGAACAGGAGAAATAACTTCTAATATTCTACATAACAGTGTTATAACTATGGTTGACAATTTTTAACTGAATATTTCAAAATAAGTAGTAGAAAGGATTCTGAAGGTTTCCAAAACAAAGATGTAATACATGTAAGAAATGACAGACTGACAGTTAGATGATTTAACTATTATATACTGTGCACCACACATTGAACTTTATACTACACACTATGAATATGTTCAATTATTATCAATGAAAAATAAAAATGTTTTTGCCAAGCATGGTGGCACACATCTGTAATCCCAGCAACTCAGGAAACTGAAGCAGGAGGAGCACAAGTTCAAGGTCAGCCTTGGCAACTTAGATACCTTGTCTCAAATAATCCAATCAATAAATGGGCCAAGGACCTGAACAGATACTTCTCAGAAGAGGATATACAATCAATCCACAAATTTAGGAAAAAATGTTCATCATTTTTGTTCATTATTCTCTAGCAATTAGAGAAATTCAAATCAAAACTACTCTAAGATTTCACCTCACTCCTATCAGAATGGCAGCTATTATGAAGACAAACAACAATAAGTGTTGGCGAGGATGTGGGGGAAAAAGGTACACTCATACAGTGCTGGTGGGACTGTAAATTGGTGCAGCCAATATGGAAAGCAGTACGGAGATTCCTTAGAAAACTGGTAATGGAACCACCATTTGACCCAGCTACCCCTCTCCTAGGTCTACACCCAAAGGACTTAAAAACAGCATACTACAGGAACAAAGTTGGAGAACTTACACTATTAAGACCAGAAGACTTACTATAAAGCTAGAGTAACAAGACTGTATAGTATTAGTATAAAATAAATACATGAATAAAGTCCAGAAATAGGCCCACAAAAACAAAGTCATTTGATTTCTGACAAATAAACCAAAGTTATCAAAGGTGAAATTAGAGTTGTTTCAAGAAATGGCGCTGGAACAAATAGACACATAAGCAAAAAAGTGAAACTCAAACTTACTCTTCACCATACATGAAAATTAACTCAAAAGGAATCAAAAGCCTATATATAAAAGTTAAAACATAGGTTTGTCATGTTTAGATTTAAGAAAAAACCTTGATAACTTTGTGATAAAGGTGTTTTGTTTTTGTTTTTTTAATTGTAGTTAGACACAATACCTTTATTTCACTTATTTATTTTATGTGGTGCTGAGGATCAAACCCAGGGTATTCCACATGCAAGATGAATGCTCTACTGCTGAGCCATAACCTCAGCCCATGATAAAAGTTTTTTAGACACATAAAAAGCATAAACAATTTTAAAAAATGGACTCCATCAAAATTAAAATTTTCTGTTTTTAGCTAGCAGTGGTGATGCATACCTGCAATCCCAGGTACTTGGGAGACTAAGGTAGCAAGACCACTTGAGCCGGTGAGTTTGAGGCCAGACTGGGCAGCAAAACAAGACCCCATCTCCTGCCTTCCCCTCCAAAAAGAGTTGTTACCCTTTTCCCCTGTCTTTTTTTTTTTTTTTATTTTTTATTGTTGGCTGTTCAAAACATTACATAGTTCTTGATATATCATATTTCACACTTTGATTCAAGTGGGTTATGAGCTCCCATTTTTACCCCATATACAGATTGCAGAATCACATCAGTTACACATCCATTGATTTACATATTGCCATACTAGTGTCTGTTGTGTTCTGCTGCCTTTCCTATCCTCTACTATCCCCCCTCCCCTCTCCCCTCTTCTCTCTCTGCCCCCTCTACTGACATTCATTTGTCCCCCTTGTATTATTTTTCCTTCCCCTGTCTTAAGTAAGGGAATAAAGAGAACTTCCCTATTTTAAAGATGATAAAACTCCATCGGAGATGTCAGGTGAGATTCAGAGGAACCAAAACAGACCAAATGCAACACGGGAAACAATTGCTACTTTTGTGAACAACTCCATATGTTCTTCAAAACTTCTAGAAGGAAACTCACCTAAACTGGCGGTCTAAGTTTAAAGTAGTACTAGAAAATGCCTACAGGCTTTTATAGCTATCTGCTGTCATTCTATTATCACTAAAATCCCTTCCATATAACGTAGATAATGGTCCCTTACTTAGTTCCTCTTTTATGCTGTGCTTATTTCCTCCTGTTATCAGTACCTGATGTAAAAGCAAAAAGCAGGCCATGCCAGTATGCAGTCTTCCTAAAAGCAGGAAGGAAGTACTTCAGACTGATTAAGGCATGACATTTATGGATAATCTCATTCAGGCCAAATTAAAGTAATCTTTCCAATATTTGTTCTGTGTCAGCCCATTCCAGCAGCCAAAAAAATGAGAAAATAAAAGTGAGCATACACTTAATACAAAGAGAAAAAAAAGACTAATTTATTTCAATTCAATTGTCTCATAATGAGGTATCTGTAACGTTCCAAAGAATATTCAACTGGTGAGTATTTACAAGATAAAATAATTTCAAAACTTTCAAGCCTCTGCCCACCAAAAACTAATAGCAGCCTATATGACACTTCAATGTTCCTGATCTACCCAACCTTCCATTACCACCAAGAATGAAATCATCTCTTGGGGTTTTTTTTTTTGATACCAGGTATTGAACCCAGGGATACTTAACCACTAAACCACATTCTCAGACCTCTTTTATTTTTTATTTAAAGGCAGGGTCTTGCTGAGTTGCTTAGGTCCTCACTAAATTGCTGAGGCTCACTTTGAACTTGAAATCTGTCTCAGCCTCCAGAATTGCTGGGATTACAAGTGTGCACCACCATGCCCAGCCGAAATCATCTTGCTTTGAAAAATGATGTTCTGATGATTCACTTTTTATAACATCCACATTTCTCTACATATTTGAGCATTTGACTTATAGCTATGGCCTTGTTTTAGCACCTGAATGCCACGTTAGTCACTTAAAAATGGGTCATACAAACCAGGCACGGGGTAATGCCTGTAATCCCAGCAATTCACAAAGCTGAGGCAAGAGGATCACAAGTTCAAGGTCAGCTTCACAATTTAGCAAAACTATCTCAAAAACGAAAAATAAAAGGACCAGGGATGAAGTTCAGTGGTAAAGTGCCTGTAAGTTCAATCCTCAAGGTAAAAACCTTGTAAGAATGGTAATACCAAGTATTAACAAAAGTAGGAAAAAGAAACTCAAAACTCTAATTTGAAGTATAAGGTTCTATAAAATTTCCTGAAGGTAATTTATATGTATACATAAAAAAAATCTCAAACACACATACTCTTTCTGTAGAATTTAAGTAAGTACGTAGATCATAATGTATGGAGATTACTCATTATAGCAATTATTTATAATAAGAAGAAAATAGAAATTAACATAATAGAAACATAAAATAAAGGTTAAACAGTTACATATCTGTATAATGAAACAAAAAAAAAAAAAAATCAAGCCATCTGAGCCAGGCATGGAGGCACACATCTGTAGTCCCAGACTTGGGAAGTTGAGGTGAATCACCTGAATTTACAACTTTAAGCTTGAGCAACATATTGAAACCCCAACTCAAAATATAAAATCAATTCATCTGAATAACTGAAAAATCAGATGATGATGATGATTTTAATTATCACTGAAATAATTTCCTTCCTAGTCTCCAAAAAGAAAGCAAAATATTAAGGTTTTTGTTCAATAATAAAATAATGTTCATGATATAATACTATGTTTCAAAAATGCAGAACATAAAATCATGTATAAGCCAACTTTTATCTTTTAAATATGAGTGTACAAACACACTGATACATATACATATATTTGAAAAAAATATGCCACAATACCATCTCTTAGAGGTAGGTTACAGATCATTTTTTATTAGTATTTTCTATAATAAGCTATATTATTTCCATACTTTCTTTTTAATTGATGAACTTTTATTTTTTCATTTAGATGGGGTCTGTGTTACCCAAAACCTGAACTCAGATTCTCCAGCTTGCCAGCCTCCCAAGTAGCTGGAACTATAGGCACATACCACCATGTCCATCTTAACTTCATTTTTTAAATCAACTAAAACTATATTCAAAAGGAATTTTAAAACTTGTTTTTAAATCTGGATTATCTGTTATTATTATCCTAGTCATAAGCACTTCACTGTTTACATATTCATGACAATTTTTTTCTCTTCAGAAGTGAGAACTGAACCCAGGGGCAGTCTACCACTGAGTCACATCGCCAGCCATTTTCATTTGTTTGTTCTAAGTCTGAGATGGGGTTTCACTAAATTGTTGAGGCTGGCCTCAAAATTCTGACCCTTCTGCCTCAGCCTCCCAAGTAGCTTGAGATTATAGGCATGTGCCACTTGCTCCCCAGCTCCCAGAAATAGTTACTTTTCATGGTGAGAGAAGTTTGTGTCTTTCTGCTTATTTCAATTATGAACCATTTTTATATTTTTTTATATTGACTTTTTCTTTTAGCTTTTTGTTTTGCTTACTGCTTACCATGGAACACTTTTCCAGCACTTCTTCCTGGAACTTCAGGAATCCTTCTTGAACTTCAGTTTCATTGAGGAAAAAGGCAAGAAAGTGAGTGAAGGGCTGTTTTCTTCTAAAAGTGTCTAAAAGAACATCAATCCGAGTTCGGGCTGAAATTACACCATTTCGATGTTGGCCAGTGATCACTGCAAGCAAAGAAAAGTGAAAACACTTGAAGGCCACCAGCTTGGGATAGAGATCATCTCTAGGGAACTAAAAAGGTTCTGAATGTGCATATACATCTGAACAGGGACAGGGCCAAAGCCAAGAAAACTACTAATAAATTCAATCTGAGCAGAATGAAGTTTAAAAATAGAGTATATTGAAGAGTCATGGTGGTACACACCTATAATCCCAGCTACTCAGGAGGCTGAAGCAGAAGGATCACAAGTTTGAGGACAGCCTGTGCAACTCAGAGAGACCCAATCTTAAAATTAAAAAGGGAGATGGGAATCTAGTTCAGTGGTAAAATATTTGTTTAGTATGCATGAGGCCATGGGGTCTTTCCCAGTATCAAAAAAAAAAAAATGGGCTGGGGATGTGGCTCAAGCGGTAGCGCGCTCGCCTGGCATGTGTGCGGCCTGGGTTCGATCCTCAGCACCACATACAAACAAAGATGTTGTGTCTGCCAAAAACTAAAAAATAAATATTAAAATTCTCAAAAAAAAAAGGGCGGGGGGGGCTGGAGTGGTGGCTCAGTGGTAGAGCTGAGCTCACCTAGTACATGCAAGGCCCTGGGTTCAATCCTCAGCACCACATAAAAACAAATGAATAAAATAAAAGTATTGTGTCCAACTACAACTAAAGAATAAATATTAAAAAAAAAAAAGAGGATCTTTAAGACCAACAAATGAAGTAGAAAAATGAGTTCAATACCTACAAAGCAAACCTTAAACATTGCTAATAGGCAAATAAAATAGTATAGCTGATATGGGAAAGTTTGACAGTTCCTTTAAAAAATTAAACACAGAATTACCATATGACCCAGCAATTCCCCTCCTGGGAACACCTACCATAAGTAAAAATAGATGTTCAATCAGGCACAATAGTGTACACCTGTAATTTCACTGTATCAGGAGGCTGAGACAGGAGGATTGCAAGTTAGAGGCCAGTTTGGCAATTTAGCAAGACCCCGTTTAAAAAAACAAAAATTTTTTTAAAGGGCTGGAAATAGAGCTCAGTGGTAGATCATTCCTGGGATTCAGTCCCCAGTACCAAAAAAAGAAAAAAAAATTCTTTTTTTTTAACTTAAGCTTTAGAGAAAAAGTTAAGTTTTTATACTTACAATTCTAATAAAACAAGTATTTATTTTAATAAAAGTCCTTCCAAGATATTAAAAGTTCTTATACTAGAGTTTGTTTACTATACCAAATGACCAGCAAAAACTCTGTCCTGTACTACTCAATATGAGAACCCACATACAACAAGCTAAATTAAATAGAAGTAAATAAATTAAAAATTTGGTTTCTCAGTCACTTCAGCCATATTTCAAGTACTCATAGTCACATGCCAAGGGCTCCTGTTTGTACAGTGTAGATATAGAACATTCTGGTCATCGAAGAAAATTCTTTTGAACAACATTACTCTAAAAGCAACTGCTAGTTATCTGTCAAGATAATTATTCTTACACAGCACAAAATGAAAAGAATATTCGTAATTTTTTTCTGCCAAAATGTAATAAATCTCTTGAGTGTTTATGAAAAATGGATTACTAGTAGCTAGGTATGGGGGCATGTACCTACAGTCCCAGCACTGGGAAGACTGGCTGAGCCAGGGGCATCACCAGAGCACAGGGAGTTGAGACTAGCCTGGGCAACACAGCAAGACCCCATCTCAAAAAAAAAAGAAAGAAAATAGATTATTGGAGGCTACTGTCCTTTTTGATTCTGAAAAAAACCCTGTCATTTTAGAATGAGTTTTTTAATATGTTGTCTCTACAGTGCCTCTCAAAGCCACTGAAAACAAAAGTTTGGGCCTTTAATTCACAATAACACTTAGTACAGACATTTTATGGCTTGATTTACATCAATGAACTGTTTTTGCTCATCTGAGCAATATTTGAAACAGATTATGTTATTTTCATCATTACTCTTATGATTTCCTTCCTAGTTTACAAAACAAGATTAAAAACCTTTATAGAGAACACACATTAAAAGGGTTGAACTGGGCCGGGGTTGTAGCTCAGTGGTGTAGTGCGTTTGCCTCTCATGTTTGAGGCACTGAATTTGATCCTCAGCACCACATTAAAAATAAGGAAATACAAGAATGGTATTATGTCCATCTACAACTAATATATTTTTTTTAAAAAAGGGTTGAACTTTGTTTCATATTCTCTTATCTCACTGGTTTTTCTGTAGGTCTAACTTGAAACAATTCACAAATTCCATTTCAAGTTACCAAAGCATAAAAGAAATCTAATGCACAAGGACATCTAGAAGCTTCAGTTTATCAGCACATGGTCGAGTATAAAGTCAAGGCCCTGGTATTAAATCTGAAGGAGGATGTCTATATCTCTTCTCATTTGGAAGATTGATACTGATCTATCATAAAAAGGCCAATTGCTACTGGATCCTAGAGAATAAAGTCCCTGAACACCTCAGTTCAATTACATTACTCCATTCAGGTGCAAAAGTGATTACAAACGTAACACACATACTGAGCCTTACCTATTTCTCCCTCTTGTCCAGGTTTAGGGATGCTAATAGAAGTTTTGGTCTCCATTTCTATTTTCTTCCTAGTGTCCCCTCTCTTTCCAACTATATGCCTGTAATTAAAAAAAAAAAAAATTTAACAGAGTCAAATTAAATCAAAATGTTCCAAAATAAGAAATCCTAGCTGTTTTAAACTGTGTGACCAAAGATACTCTTAAAGGAAAATCCTTCAGTAAAAGCTCTATTTTTTATTATAATTTTGATTATGATTTTTTATTATGAGTCATCTAGCTTCGTAGAACATGCTACATTACACTCACTGGCAAAATGATGCTATCGCTAATACAAGGTATAGGTACAATAACCATGCCCAACCCTTGTTTGCTGAAAATTAGATTCAAAATCTGGGTCTGTGGCACAATGAAAAGAACTCTGGCATAGTCTCAAAGGGCACTTTCAGCGTTCAACAGGTCTACAATTTGAGGGAGTAGAATCTTGTCCATTTTGGAGAACAAATTAACCATATTATGAGTTTGTCCTAAGGGAATTATCCTTTATTTATTAAATAAGGGTAATAAGCTTAGCAAAAAACAAGGTTCACCATTCAGGATAGATTCAAAAGCACAAAGAGTAAACACATGACCCTCAAGCTAAATTCATCATATAGACATGTTTTATTTAGGACATTTCATATAAAATATACATATTTGCAAGTTCTTGAGAAAAACTAGAAGATCTGACAACTCATGGCAACAATGGCCAATTCTTGAACACCCCCCTAAACAGGAGACACAAGCTATCATAATCCCCACCATTCCCTACGATCTTTCATTTACCCCACCTCTATCACTTACTGATTCATTTACTTACTTGTCTAGCCTCTTTATATAAATAAGCCTGACAATCTAGGGTTATCTTCTGGAGCCCACAGTAATCAGATGTGTCAAAGTGAATGAGACCATGAATCTCAGGAGAGAAGTTTCAGAATCTATGAAGTACTAAGAGACCATTCCCCAGGACCATAACATTAAGGTAAAGAGCTCCCTGTTAACAACTTATTTCAACTTCTAAGATTTCATATGATTTCATTATACAACCAATACTATGGGTGACTTATATCCTGGTAGTAGCGGGTGTTGAACCTGGGGCCTCATACATGCTAGGCTATAACATTTTCTCATTAGTTTTTACATAGGATAACCAAGTCTAATTATTTCCATTAAGATCTACTCTGTTTTTTAATTTTTTCATTTGTTCTTTTTAGGTTTACATGACAATGTAAATGTATTTTGACGTATCATACATACATGGAATATAACTTCCCATTCTTGGTACTCGACGTGGAGATTCACTGGTCATGTATTCATATATGAACACAAGAAAGTTATACCCAATTCATTTTTCTTCCTCCTATTCCCATCCCTTCCCTACTCTGGTTTTTTTATTTTTTGTTTCTGTTTTATTTTTTTGTTTTTTTTTCCAAATAAGACATTAGGTTGTGGATGTAGCTCAGTGGGGAGCTCATCTAGCATGTACAAGGCCCTGGGTTCAATCCCCAGCATCACACACACACAAAAAAAAAAAAAAACAATGAAGAAGTTTAAAAATAGGATTGAAATTTCTTTAAACAAGCTCCTGTTTGTTGATATGTGGCTAGCAGACAAGCCTATTATAAACTGTAGTTGGCTCAAACTGTCAATAATAGTTTAGACTTCACTACCTTAAAAAAGGAAGTAGTTGAAGTCAGAGGCTTTAGAGGGCTGTGTTTGTGGCTCAGTGGTAGAGCGCTCACCTAGCACGTGTGAGGCACTGGGTTCTATCTCTCAGCACTACCTTAAAAAAATAAATAAATAAGCTGGGCAGAGTGGCGCCTGTGATCCCAATGGCTCAGGAAGCTGAGACGGGTGAATCATGAGTTCAAAACCAGCCTCAGCAACAAGGCACTAAGCAACTCAGTGAGACCCTTTCTCTAAATAAAATACAAAATAGGGCTGGGGATGTGGCTCAATGGTTGAGTGCCCCTGAGTTTAATCCCCAGTAACCCTCGCCAAAAAAACAAAACATAAAAAAGGATTTAGCAGAGCCAACATCTGATCTAATAGGCAAGTCATCTAGAATATAATGAGGACTTAGAATATATGGATTCAAAAGATCAAGTTAGAATCAGATTTCTAAGGAATTTTTATACATCTTAGAGGTAGGACACATATACATTAAGACACATGACACTGATTTTGTCAGGAAACTCAGTTACAATTTTGTAAAATCATGTTTCTTAGGGAAAAATGTTAGCATAGCCTGAAAAGAAAGGGAGGAGTCAGGGTTAGCTTTGGTTTCCTATTGGCCACATTCCAGAATTTAATCCTAAATAGGTATTTCAAAATGCTCTCAAGGTTGATGAAAATGAAACTATGCTGGTTGGCAATTAAGTGTATGAGTCCACATTTGTAGATCTCCTCCCAGAATAGATCTACTTCATTTGGTATAACACAGAAAACACAATAATAACTTATGTATGTCCTAGACCAGTTTATGTTCAAAGGTATAAGACTAAAAGTCAGCCACGAGTTGACAATATTCTTTTTTTTAAACAGATACATTTTTAATACCTTTATTGTATTTATTCATTTTTATGTGGTACCGAGGATCAAACGCAGTGCCTCACACATGCTAGGCAAGTGCTCTACCACTGAGCCATAACTGCAGCCCAAGTTGACAATATTCTATTAGTGGTTAATATGGAACAGAATATGGGCAAACATGCATGCAAGCAAGCACAGACTGCAGTGATCACAAACTTCCAAGCAATTTATAAAGATGATCCCGGGGCGGCAGGTGCAGCTCTGTGGTAGAGTGCTTGCCTGGCATTCACAAAGCCCTGTGTTCAAGATTATCTGCACTACAAAAAGGAAAAAAAGAAGGGGCTGGCGATATATAGCTCAGTTGGTAGAGTGCTTGCCTCGCATGCACAAGGCCCTGGGTTCAATCCCCAGCACAAAAAAAAACAAGGAAAAAAAGAAAACCCTGGAAAAAGCATAGCAGTCGTTTCATTAGGAGTTAATTGTTCAGACATGTTCTTTCCCTCAAGAAGCTTCCCACCTAATGAAGGAGACATCACATAGCACACAAATAAATACAAACACAGATTGTGATAATGCCATAAAGGAAAAGTAGAATTGTTATGAAAACAGTAGAGAAATCAATGTGGATGACAGGGATGACTTCTCTAAGGAAGGAGAATATAACTGGGTGAGAAAAAGGAAAGTTTCTAAGGCAAAAGAAACAGCATATTCAAAAGTTCTAAGGTAGAAAGGAGAACTGAAGAAAACCAGATGGGTATAAGCCAAAGACAGGAAAAGAGTGGTATGAACTAAGACTAAAAAAATAAGAGTCTCTTAAGTCATGCTCAAGATTTTGGCCACTACTCTAATTCCATCTTCAATGGAAAACCACTGATGGATTTTAAGCAGAGGTGGTAAAATGATCCTGTCTTTTAAAAATGATCATTCAACCCTCAATGTGAAAAACTGACTTGGAAGAGTAAGAACCAATGTGTAAAAACCAAAATGGGTTATTTTAAGAAATCCACAGGAAAGGCAGAAAGGGTAGCAATGAGGACAATGATAAGTGGTAAATTCAAAGGATATTTAAGAGGTAAAATCAACAGGAAGTGGCAATATACATGGTAGATAAGATTAATCTATAATCAGGCCTTTGACGTTTTAGGACATAAAATACTATTTTATCATTAAGCAAACATGGTTTTAAGTGTGGAAGATGAGAGTCAGCTTCCTGCTGAGTTTCCTGGAAATGCCACCCTGTGATCAGCTAGGGACTTCATTCACTCACTTGTAGAGCAGGCTGGGAGCACTCACGGTAGACCGGAATCCTTGCGGGGTCTGCTCCACCTCATAGGCATCACAGGGCTCATCAGCATACTCCATTGCATCTGCAGAGAAACCACAACAACTCTTCAGAAATGCTGTTGCTGCTTCTCCCCAGCTGTCAATCTCTCTCAGGATTTTAAAAACACAAAGCACAGGCATTAAGAATATCCCAACACATTACATCACAGAACACTGCTCTGATGGTCTTCCTGACCTGCTCTTATAAGAAATGAAAATGTTTTTTAATAAATGACTATTTTATATCTGTCAGTCTTGGAACCTTATACATATACCAGTATTTAACCATTTTCTCTTAAAAAGCTAAGACACAAGGGCTGGGAATATAGCTAAATGGTACAGTGCTTGCCTAGCATGTGCAAGGCCCTAGGTTTGATTTCCAGTACCACAAAAAAAAAAAAAAAAAAAAAAAA
>NW_025999862.1:1243519-1262826 GCF_001458135.2 Marmota marmota marmota | reverse complement strand
TTAAAAAAAAAAAAAAAAAAAGAATTGCTCCCACAAGAGAGAAGGCATTTTTTTTCCTTTTTTTTTTTTTTTTTTTGGTGTGTGTATGTGTGCGTGCATGTGTATGGTAGGAACACCAGTTGAACTTAACCATAGCAAGCCCACAAGAAACCTTTGTTCCTGAACTTATTTTTTGTGGTGCTGGGGATGGAACTCAGGGCTTCACACATGTAGGCAAGCTCTCTACCACTGAGCAACATCCACAGCTCAATACATTTTACTTCTAACCTGATTTAAGAATAACTACCTTGATAGAAATCTTCGTCATCTTCCTCATGTTGGTAAGTCTTCTCTTGGATAGGGTTCTTCCTGTAATTTCGTCCATCAATTGTTACAAGCTGTGGGCGCAGAACTTCCATGACACCTTCTCCAAATAATATTCTATTGAAATCCTGAAAAATAAATTACCATCTTATCTTTTTTTTAGAAATAAAAATCCTATCTCTATTTAATGGATCATTATATAGGCTTAAAAGGATATAATTGGGCATTAGTTCACAATACATCCTAAGCAAAAGAAATACTGATTTCCATTTGATTTCTCCAACAAAAAGTCAATTGTATTTTCCATGCTATTTCATTTCATTCATGTCTCATTCTAGACAGCAAGGTGATGTGTGTACTCTCACCCAAAAAAAGTTATTAAAAGACCTTTAAATACACCCTGCTCATGACTTTGATTGATTTTTGAGATAGGGCCTCACTAAGTTGCCCTGGCCGGCCTAGAACTTGCAATCCTCCAACCTCTATCTCCTGAGTTCATGAGATTACAGGTATGCATCACCATAACCAGCTATGCCCATGACTTTGAAAGAGAGACAGAGGTCTCTTCATTACTTTAAGTAAATTACAACCTTTTACTTTTATCTAATCATTTGAATATTGTGAATAAGAGAATGAGGGATATTTAACATACTTCTCTATGGAGGAAGGGCTAAGAACTTTTAAGGTACTATAAATATATAACTATGCTTGTCAAAATATAACTTAACCAGCAGGCAGGGTGGTGTATACCTACAATCCTAGAAACTTGGGAGGCTGAGGCAAGAAAATAGCAAGTAAAGGCCAGCCTCAGCAATTTAGCAAGACCCTCAGCAACTTAGGGAGACCCTTTTCCAAAATAAAAAATAAAAAGAAGAACTGGGGATGTAGCTCAGTTATAAAGTGTCCCTGGGTTCAATCCCCAGTACAGAAAAAAAAAAAAAAAAGCTTGACCAATGTGTTTCTCAGATCAACACATTGCTAAGGAAAGGAATCCAATTTCTATAGGCCACTGTCCAACAAATGGTACATAGCCTACCAAGAAGCCAAGCTTTTAGTCACCACTTAATAAATCAATGATTTAGAAGGGGATGGGAATAATTTAGTGGTATAATATTTACTTTGCCTAGCATGCCAGAGGCCATGGGTTCCATGCCCAACACCAGAAAAAAATAATAATAATTTCAGAAACAGAGGTCCCTTATGAGCTAGCTATGGTGAAGTTCAAACAGTGTCCCTATCACATATAGCTTGGATGATCTCCCCCCGCCCCCGCCATTTAGTTCGGATAGTCTTGAAGCCCCAAATACTTCCAAGAGTTCCAAAGAATATTCATAATCCTTATTAAACACACTAATGCTCAGCCCAACCCTTAGCAAGTCTCTTTAATTGGCAGTCTGTTTACAGAGACAAGCAGAGGTTCTGTCTTGAGAAATAACACATAAAGTAAATCTAATTGGATGGAGGAGGAGGGTACATAAGTAGCAATAGTCCATTGATAGTACACCCTAGTTCTGTATTCCCCTAGGACTCTCCTCCACACCACACACACACAAAATGAGTTCTCCACAGAGGTCGGACCCTCAGACCCTGAGCTCTGGAGGAAGAGACAGGTGAGACTGCAAACTTGGCATCTACCTTTCCTGTACAGCCTTGGGCTACGTAACTGCTTAGAAGAAAGAGGGGAAATGGAGGTTTGGAGAGGAAGAGGGAAACACGATCCTTCTGCAATACCGTTGGGGGGAGCTGAAGGCCAAAATCATAAAAAGAAACCAAAAAGAACAAGTGTGCCAAACCGAAGGAAGAAATTAGTGCTCGGGTTAAAGACCCGGAAGTGATCTCAGGAAGCTTGTTCTCGGCTTCTCTCCGCCCCGGCCACGCCCACTGCCGCGCGGCCGCGCGCACGCCGGCGCGGGTTCCCTCTGCGTGGGCGCGAGCACGCCGCCGTCTCGTCGTTGTGAGCGCGGCCTTTCTGGCTGGCCTGGGGGGCGGGGTTGAAGGGAAAGTGCTAAGGCCGCTGAGGTAAGTAGCCGAAGGTTCAAGGGCCTTCGGGAGCTTGGGGGGAAGGGAGTTAACTTGGTTCCTACCTGCACGGACTAGAAAAATGGAGAAGATGGGAGGAGACAGGAGACTGCCACAGCGGGCGTGGAAAAGGAAATTTCTCCCAGGCCGAGAACGAGATGCGCATGCGCCCCGAATAGTGGCGCCTGCGTAGTGAGGCAGTCGCTTGGCGTTGCTTCTTTGGGACTCAGCTGGACGGGAAGCTTGGCTTGGAGTTAGCTTGGGAACCGCTGAAGTTCTGACCCCTCCCCTTTCCACCCCCTCTCTCTCCACTCCACCCAGCTGTCGCTGTAGCATTTATTTGGTTTGTATCCTAATCAAATTGTTTTAAGTGGAATACAGTAGAACGTTTTGTTGATGAATCTGACGATTGTTTGTCGTAATTTGCCTTTGAATTACAACAGGAACTTTTTTCACCTATTGAGATTTTTTTTTTTAAGGAAGGATCTTTTTTTAGAAAATAGGCATATTTCTGCAAGAAAACGTAGTTTATGAACTTGAGGTCATCCTAGTCTTACTTAAAAGTGAATGTTTAATCATGCTGTACTGTGTCTCCCAAAATGTCATTGCTTTCCTATGAGGATTTATAGTGCTAGTAGCCCCAGCTTCCGGGATAGGGCCAAGTCCCAGGATACTTCGTCATCAAAATTTATTCAGCAAAGTCTTACAGAACACCCTTTGTGGGCCTGGCAGCATAGTGGAAGGTAGAGTAAATATATCTGCACAAAAAGGAAAAAAAAAAAAAGAAAACATAATGGGCCAGCTTTCATGACACCAAGCTTCTGTGCCCCCTGCATAATGTTTGCTGAACTTCTGGCCCTTGTTCTGTAATTTGTAAATCATTACTGTAATTTATAAATCATTCATCCAGAAAACGCAATGATAGAGATTCTGTACCTGGTCTTGAGGTTAAAAAGACAGTACTTTACCTCGTTTCCAAATCACAGACTTCTTCCTAAGATCATGAATCTTAAAATGAAAAGACTGGGGGTGTAACTCAATAGTGAAGTATGTCATATGCATAATAGAAGACATTGTTCCTCTTTCTGATCTAGCTGTGTCTATATCAGATGGAGAAATAAAACTTTTCCCATAAATATGTTGGTACATAATATACAGTATGAACAACTGGTAACTAAATAGGGAAAAAAAAATGATCCAGGAGTAGAAACCCAGCAGCTCTGGAGTCTGAGGCAGGAGAATTGAGACTACAAAGACAGTCTCAGCAACTTAACAAGGCCCTAAGAAATTTAGCAAGACCCTGTCTCTAAATAAAATATAAGAAAGGATGGGATGTAGCTTATTGGTTGAGTGCCCCTGGGTTCAATCCCCAGTATCAAAAAAAAAAAAAGATTCAAGAGCAAATATCTATTAATAATTTTTGATAGCTAATATTTATTTGTTTACTAAGCCTGAAACCATTCCAGTTGCTTTACATATTATTAATTTCAACATCTCTATACCATTATTTTTCCACACTACTACTGAAACAACTGAGAAATTTTAAAAAAAAAAATTTAAGTGATTTGTTCAGAGTCATGCAAGTACTTAGCAAAACCAAGACATGAGATGGGGATGTAACTCAGTGAGAAAGTGCTTGCCTAGCATGCATGAAGCCCTGAGTTCAATCCCGAGTACTACAAAAGAGAAAAAAAGACAGAGTGGCATCATGGTCAATTTTTAACCACTATGCTAAGTTTGCTTTCCACATGAAACATGATATATTAAAAAGCTGTTGCTTCAAAAATGTTACAGCAGATAAGCTGCAATGTCTCTGTGCTTCATTGTATCAGCTATAAAAAGAGGAAATTGGATTAGATGACCTTTAAGGAATCTGTGTTTCCTGTGAAATATTTAATTCATTCCCCAAATGTTTACTTAAATGAGCAACCACTTATTAGGCCACACATTATGCTTGATTCAGACAGATTAGTTAATGCCTGCCCTTAGAGAGCAGTTATAATCCAGGGTTTATTGTTAGTTTAACTTCCATTTATGACTTGCTGATGGCCTTCAAAACAACCTGCGAACTGAGGATGTAACCCAGTGGTAGAAAATATGTTTAGAATATGCAGGTCTGTAAGTTCATCCCGAGCACCAAAAACAAAATTTTACTTAGGACTGGGGATGCATGTCAGTGGTAGAACACTTGCCTAGTATGCATGGGGTCCTGCAATCTCCAGCACGCACCAAGAGCTCTCTCTCTCTCACACACACACACACACAAACTATATCTTTAGAACTAGAAATTGCTTAGGTGTATCTTTCCACCTCAGCAGAAAACTGCTTATTTAAAATTAGCCTTGGGCTGGGATGTGGCTCAAGCGGTAGCGCGCTCGTCTGGCATGCGTGCGGCCCGGGTTCGATCCTCAGCACCACATACAAACAAAGATGTTGTGTCCGCCAAATACTAAAAAATAAATAAAAAAAAAATAAAATAAAATAAAGTTAGCCTTGTGCTAATTCTATGCCTCATTTTTCAACCCTGACACTCTTGTGTATGAAATGATAGTAGTTCTAAGAAACTGAAATAAAAAAGGATAAAGAGGAAGTCCCTTTGATTATATTCAGTTTAGAAGTCACACTGTGTCTAGCTTTTGAAGCTGGCCTCACTCTGGCAGTTGCTTAGGTGCTCTGCTGAGCAGCTGATCTCAAAATATAAAGTATAAAGATTTTCAACTGAACAGCATTTATCAGGGGAGGAAAAAGATTTACAATTTTAAATCTTAGGTGAGATATATAAACAGTTCACAGTGGGTTCTACTCTGAACAGATAGGAAACAAAGCTAAGCTACTCTCCAAAAGGTGTCTAAGTTGTCTTTATGCTTTATTTGAATCCCTCCAGGAATCCATTTAGACATTTGGACTGGTCCATTACTGCTTAAGTTCTTTTCAAAAAGCATTTAAAAACATTAAGCTATATTTTGACCCATTATGGTCCAAAGGATTGGATATGTATCTAACTTGGAAAGTTGTTGGCTTTATGGATGTGAATGTGAAAAATTATCAAAGCACAGAAAAAAAAATTAAAAGTAATCTAGTAACAATATTAAAAGTAAAAAATCATTAATCAGTTTACATTTTAATAGGCTGACGGTCTAATTATAGCAGTAGCCTTACTATTCTCATATTCTCCTGCAGCATGAATCAGTATTATAGACATATACTTAGAAGCTAAGCTCTGCTTCTCTGACAGCCTTAAATCATCATCATAAAATTAAGGAAAATGCCAATATATCAGATATAGAGTATATTGTATTCCTTACTAGGAAGCTGGATGTTTTATACAGATAGGATTTATATCAACATAGCATTCTCTGATTTTTTTTCTATTGTAAGTGCTGAGGTTTGAACCCAAGAGCTTCAAGCTTTCTAAACATGCACTTGACCACTGAGCTACAATCCCATTCTTTTTATAACTAGTAAGAAAAAAAGTCAATGAAAAAATATTCAACTAAAATTCTCCCCCCCACCCCCACATACTTCGGCTTGAACTCAGGGCCTATACATGTTAGACAAGCAGTCTTATTACTGATCTGTTACTGAGCTGCCTCCCCCTGGCTTTCAAATTCTCTCTGACCATTGCATAGGAAAATTCATGTTTTAAATCTTTTTTGAGTCTTTTTTTTTTTTTTTTTAATTGGGCTAAAGTTCACATTAACCATGCCATGCACTGTGGTGCATTCCTGTAATCCTAGCTACTCTGGAGGTCGCATTAAGAAGATTGCAAGTTCAAGACCAGCCTGGGCAACTTAGCAAGAGCCTATCACAAAATAAATCTTAAAAAGGGTTAAGGATGTAACTCAGTGGTAGATACTTGCCTAGCATGTGTAAAGCCCTGGGTTCAATCCCAACTACTCAAAAAAAAAAAAAAAAAAAAAAATTTGGGCTGGGGTTGTGGCTCATCGGGATGTAAGATATTGTGTCCAACTGTAACTAAAAAATTAACATTTAAAAAGAAAGTCCACCAATAGCCGAGTTGTTTATGAATTTTTGTTGTTTTTTTGTTTTCTTTTGTTGTTTGTTTTTATTTTTGAGCTAGGATTCCCCCCTGCATTATTTTAATTTTGTTATTAATCTTTTTTTTTTTTTTCCCTTTTTTTGAAATAAGGTCTTGTTACATAAGGTCTTCCAGGCTGGCCTGAAACTCTCAATTCCCTAGTCTCAGAGTAGCTGGGACTACAGGCACATACCACCACACCTGGCTAAAATCATTTTTTAATTAAATACTAGAACGCCACTAGCCTGTGGCTATGTTGAAATTTTAGTTAACATTGAATGAAATTGAAAATATAATTTTCAGCCACGCTAATTTATAGCCACAACATGAGGCTAGTGGCTATTACACAGAACAGTGCAGCAGTAGAACATTAGAACATTTCCATTACAGCAGAAATTTCTATTAGCATGGTGCTAGATCTTTTTTAGAAAGTATACACTTTAAGGTCAATCACCAGTACCACAAAATAAATAAATAGAAAGAATACACTTTAGAATCTTTGTTAAAATGGCACAAGCTTCTGTGCAAAGAGTTCTTGTTTTGAATATTTGTTGTTTTTATATTCTAGTTGTCGATGGACCTTTATTTTTATTTATTTATATGTGGTGCTGAGAATCGAACCCAGTAAGTGCTCTGCCATTGAGCCACAACCCCCGCCCTCATTTTGAACATTTTTAGGAAGCCATGTATTCAGTACAAAGTACCCCATTTACATTTGGACGGAGGGGGAGTGGAAGCTGGGGATTGAACTCAGGACTTCACACATGCCCAGAGAGTACTTTAGTCACTGAGCAATCTCCCCCAACCCGTTTTATTTTATTTTGAGACAGGGTCTTGCCAGGTTGCCCATGCTGGCCTTGAACTTGGGATCAGCCTTCTGACTAGCTAGGATCACAGGTGTGTGTCACCACACCTGGCTTCATTTGAATTTTCTGATGAGACATAGGATTAAAATGCACAGCTGCTATGGTCATAAGGGCCAGGATTTCCAGGATCATTTTCTGAGCTATTTTGTTCCAGTTTTGGGACGCCACCAAGTGATAAATTCAGGTATTACATTTGGATTTTTTTTAATTTTGATGAAAGTGCCAATGTGTATTTCCTAACCAATTTCCCTTCCCTGGGAACAGAACACAGTGTTATTCTGGAATCTTATTTGGAAAATTTTATGAGTGAATTTCTTGGTGTGGCTTGGTCAGGATGTATCCAAGACAAACTGTCCTATGGAAGATGATTATTTTAACCTCATAATTTATTTGCTCAGTCACATTTTTGCCTTGGTACTGCCATACTACCCCTTCTTAATTTATAAATTACCTTCAGTCAATCTCAAATGACATAAACAGTTTGCTAATGATAGGAAGTAATTGTTTTAGTAGACAGACTATTCTTAAGCATATTTTTACTTCAAAACCTGCATGACATTTTGGTCTGAGGTTTCAATAAAAGGTTGTTGGAAGTAAAGAGGATAGAAGAAAAGGAGAGCTAATTCTTTACAAAATTATATGCTGGTCCTTGTGGCAGTTAGAGTGAAATGTTGTCAGTCTCACATCCATAAACTTGCCAATTGCTGTTTTTCTTTCTCTTCAGTGAAGTGAAAATTCTACTAGAGGAAATGGCAGCCTCTTCATCCTCCTCTTCAGCTGGTGGGGTCAGTGGAAGTTCTGTTACTGCATCAGGTTTCAGTGTCTCAGACCTTGCCCCACCACGGAAAACCCTTTTCACCTACCCCAAAGGAGCTGGAGAGGTGTTAGAAGGTGATCTCATGCTGCTTTTTGCTGAATAACTGGATTCAGACCTGCAATGAATATTAATTGGAAAGAAGCTATTAAGTGACTTAGAAATGAATTTGCCCTGATTTCAGCTCCACATTTCATCTCTTGTCCACATCCCAAAGTAATATCTTCCAACACAAATCTTGTTTCAGAATCAGAATTTGATGCTGAAAAGGACTTTGGAAAGCAGGGAGGTCGGGGCTGGGGATGTGGCTCAAGCAGTAGCACGCTCGTCTGGCATGCGTGTGGCCCGGGTTCGATCCTCAGCACCACATACCAACAAAGATGTTGTGTCTGCCAATAACTAACTAAATAAATAAATATGTTTAAAAAAAAAAAAGAAAGCAGGGAGGTCATCTAGAGTTCTTTAGATCCAAAAACATTAAATGATTTGGTCCTGTTAGAGGCAGAGTCAGCAGGGAAGCCAGGAATTCTCAATCTCTGGCTCCAGTTTGCTTTATCTTGGCCCCGTCCTCTTCCCTATTGTTAGTAAGTTAGGTATACTTTTTTTTCCTAGTGTAATTGATCTACAGATAGATTAGCCATACCAGAGAGGTTCTGAGACAAAATAAAAACTGATACACTACTCTTAGGTGAAGATGGCTTCCCTGTCCCACTGCAGGACACTTCAGTGTAGTTTTTCTACAACCAGAGACAGATTTTCGTGCAGTCATCCTCCATCTTATTCAGCTCACATTTGCAAACTGGCTTGTCAAGATAAGGACACAGTGAGCATGAATCAGCATGGGTAACTGGAATTCTTGAGATTTCTGTCACTTTAGGATCAAGACTAATAATTCTTCATAGGGAATTTAAAATTCACCCATGGAGCTTATTTAAAATGCACTTTGCTAGGCCAACTTTAGAGATTCAGAATTAGTTTAGCATATTTTTGACCAACATTTAGAGCCTTTCCTTGAAGGTAATCTTCTCACCATATTTTTAGAACATTGGCAAAGAACCTACTAAGGACTCAAAATCTACTTGAGTCAAGCAATTTGGTGCTTAATTATATGTTGATCTTTTTTGCTCTAAATCTTGCATATTTATATAAATGTATTTTAAGTTAACCTTGGAATGTCTCTGAAACAAACTATAGTCAGGAGCCAGTTTGAAGGGGGTTCTTTATTCTTTTGTATCAGAAGAGATAAAAAGCAAAGTTTTGGATTAAACCAGGCCAAACACTATAGCTGATTCTTTGTTTTTTTATGGTGCTGGGGAAGAGGCTTTGCACATGCCAGGAAGGCACTCTACTGCTGAGCTACATCCCTAGCAAGTCAGAGCAAACAGAAGAATCATTTATGACAGGAAAATATGGAAGACTCCAGGAGCATTAGGCTATCTAGACTTGTTGAGGTTCTGATCAGTAGTGAAATAAGTGACCTGACCAGGCCATGCGTATGGTGAGGTGTGTGTGTACTTAGGCTCTTGCCTTTTCATCATCTTCATTTGTGTTATGTTAGGACCTGAGCACCTGTAATCCTTGCTACTCAGGGGCTGAAGCAGGAGGATCACAAGTTCAAGGTCAGCCTGAACAACTTAGCAAGACTCCATCTCAAATGAAATAGGAAGAGCTGGGGATGTGACTAAGTGGTAGAGGGCTGGCTTAGCATATGCAAGGCCTTGGATTTAATCCTCAGTACCACCACAAAAAGAAATACTTAATGTAGTATCACCAGTCTGGAGGCAGAAAATAATTGGGGCCTGAGATGTGGTATTCAGGGAATTTCTCACAAAACAAAAAGTTGAAGGCTCTTAAGTTGCTTAATCAGTTTTATAACAGTAGAAGATAAATCAGTGCTTAAAAATAGCACTCTTAAGATCATCTTAAAGTCATTTAAATTCTACCTACAAGAGGAATTTTAATACAGGAGATAGCTCCATAGTTTCAAAGCTATCAGCATGCACCAGATTATGTAGAAACATTAAAGAAGAAAAGCTGCTGAGCTTAGTCTGAATGTTATTTTAACAAGTTATAGATCTATCCATTCTTACTGCTTTGTAGAGGAATATGTTGGGTTTTGTTTTCTTTCTTTGTATGTTTGTTTGTTTGTTTGTTTGTTTTGGATTAAGGGGATTGAACTCAGAGGCTTGACCAGTGAGCGGCTACATCCCCAGCACTTTTGTTTTGTACTTCGAAGACACGGAGGGTCTCACTAAGTTGTTTGGGACCTCACTTAGTTACTGAGGCTGGCCTCAAACTTGCAATCCTATTTCAGCCTCCTGAGTTGCTGGAATTATAGGTATGTGCCACCATGCCCAGCTTGTGTTGGGTTCTTTTAATTTAGTCTAAACTCACAATGCAGTTGTGGTTCTTCTTAGCTTTTACATTACACCACTAATCTTAAAGCTGTTTACATTTTAAAACAGACTTAAATATCAGAACCAGGCACAGTGGTGCATGCTTGTAATCCCATTGCCTGGGAAGGCTGAGGCAAGAAGATCACAAGTCAAAACCAGCCCCAGCAACTTAGCAAGGCCCTAAGCAACTTAACAAACCTGTCTCAAAAAGTTTTTAAAAGGGTTGGGGATATTGCTCAGTGGTTAAGCACCCCTGGGTTCAATTCCTGGTACAAAAAAATCAAAAAACCAAAGGGCAATCCCTAAACTATCTGGGCCAATTCAAGCATAGTAAATTAAAGAGTACATTCATCCCTCAGAATCCACAGGAGATTTGTTCAAGGACCACTGGCACCCCACTCCCACGACCACAACACACCTCCTCCCTACCTCCCACTTAATACACCCCACCACTGTGGATTCTAAAATAGCAGATACTTGAGTCTCTTACATAAAATGTAAGCTATGTACATATAACATTTGTACATCTTCCAGTATAGTACTTCTAAGTGTGGACTGGTTAGCATGTTAGATTTTGAAGCATTTCTATCATGTTTATAGATGATATTATTTTGCAGTTAATCTAACATTCATGCAGGAAACCATTCTTCTTAAAATTGTAGAAAAATAAAATAGTAAAGATTGCCTGTAGAGAGTAAGGAACAAAAGTAGTTAGGAGATGAGGTCAGATGCTGTTTATAATTTTTTAAAAATATTTTTTAGTTGTCAATGGATCCTTTATTTTATTTTATTTTATTTATTTATTTATATGCGGTGCCGAGGCTCAAACCCAGGGCCTCAGACATGCCAAGCAAGCGCTCTACCACTGAGCCATAACTCCAGCCCACTGTTCACAATCTTAAGTTCAGTTTGCCATTTCATTCCCCCAAGTCTATAATAATAAATTCAAATAACCTGTAGTTAACCTTGAAAATTAACTTTTTTGGGAGCATCAGCTCTCTGATAACATACACCCTGCATGAACAGGATGGCTAATATTATCCTAACCCAGTTATTAATGAGCAAATTAAAGACTGCCTTCCGGTCCAGAAGTGGCTGTATTTTAGTGACTTTATTGGCCACTGAAATATAAACTACCTAGCATTGTCTAATCTCCTTCTGGTGAGGTAATATTCTTTTAAATGAATTTGTTAGCATCATATTTATTGGCATTAGTGATATAGTATTAGACTTGGGTAATTTACAGAACTTCTCACTATTTATAACCTCTGCTTGTCCATGAAGAGAAAAGCAGATGTATTTGCTACTTGGTGTTTTACAAAGGATTTGATTACAATTTCTAAATGGAAGACAGATTGCCCCAGGCTGACTCCTCTCTGGAGAAATTCCAAGCTTTAGATTGGTACAGATAGCACATTTAATGGGATATGGCTAAGAAGCAGTGGACTTTGGTTAATATAGAGCTGCAGATCAACAAAAGTGTATTTCATAGGCATTTAATATGGCAGAGTGATATGTAAGTACCATTTTGAAAGATAAACTTATATCTTTTTGCTTTGAAATTTATTACCAAGGAAAATATGCAAATGTTATAACATAAGCATTTTATCCTAATAACATCTATGATTAAATACAAGTGGGAGGTAGCACTTCCAGGAGCTTCTATACACATGTTGTCTTGATTCTTACACCTGGTAATTCCCACTACCTTGTGAGAGACCCTAAAGTTCAAGATCAAATCACCTGGGAAGTAAGCTCTACTTTCTTTGCTCTTTTTAAAATAAAACTTGAACCCAGGTGTACTGGTAACTGGTACATACCTGTAATCCCAGTGACTTGGGAAGCTGAGGCTGGAGGACTGCAAGTTCCTAAGCCAGCCTGTGCAATTTAGCAAGACCCTGTCTCGAAATTTTAAAAGTGCTATGGCTAGGGATATAGCTTGGTGTAGAGCACCCCTGGTTCAATCTCCAATACCACTGGGGGGGGGGGGTGGCACAGAAGAAAAAGAAAATATTAATTATTTTTAAAAAAACAAATTGCAGGGCTGGGGCTAGAGCTCCACAGAAGGGCACTTGCCTAGCATGTATGAGGCACTGGGTTCAATCCTCAGCACCACATAAAAATAGACAAAGGCATTCTGTCCATCTACAACTACAAAAAAAAAAAAATTTTTTTTTAAAGGAGAGAGAGAGAGAATCTTTTTTGTAGATGGATACAACACAATGCCTTTATTTTTTTTTAATGTGGTGCTGAGAATCGAACCCAGGTCCCGCCCATGCTAGGCGAGTGCTCTACCACTGAGCCACAATCCCAGCCCCTACAAAATAAAATTTTAAAAACAAATTGCATCATTGATATCAAATGTTCACAACAGTTCCTCTTCCCATAGTGGAATTCGTAGTTAGGCACTGTATGTGCCGCCAAGTGCTCTTATCTTCAGGAGAAGAAGAAAAAAAATCAACTCAGTGATGTCGTCAGCATGCCTAGATCTTTAAACTGGATAGTCCAGGGCAGGAGTGTAGCTCTGTGGTAGAACATCTGCTTAGTAAGCATGAATCCCCAGCACCAAAAAATAAGGATAAATAAATAAATAAGGATATTCATCATAATATTCAATTAAAATGAAAAAAAAAATTGCTCGGTTTAATTTAGGCAATCTACTCACAAATGATTTACATTCAGCCAGAGACGTGCAGAGGGAGGGGAAGGAATTGTATCCTATATATTAAACAATATGTGAATTTGCAGAATGTAACTCTGAAGATAGTGTACATCCTAAGAATTATACTCTCATTTCTTTCTTTTTTTTGGCATCAGTTTGAAAATAGCATTGGAAGAAAGCCCTCCTAGTTGTGTGTTCATGCTATATGGAGACAATATCTGTAGTTTTTCTCCTTGATACCATGACTTCTGCAAAGGTTTGCCTGTGTGATACTCAGCATAAGGCTAGAATATGTTCGTCCTCTCTCCTTGTCACTTAATACCTGACCTGCACAACCAGTTCGTGATTGATGGGTGAATGGTTGACATCTAGTAGTGCTGGCACATACTGCTGCATTGAAAAAGACAGCAGTGCCCTCTCTTTCCAATTTTTTTACAATTTTTGCAAGAAGATATATACCCCAAGTGGTGTCCACTGCCCTTTAAAAAATCTACTTTTCCTACGTGAAATATATATCTTTGGGGATATGTTTTGCTGTAGCAGCCTTTGCCACAAGGAATATCATGAACTACCAATGTTTCCCAATCATCTTCCAAGTACTGTGGTGACCAAGTTAGCCACCTCCTCATTGGCAGTTCTTGGCAGCAGTACAGTTCTAGGTTCTGAACTTGCACCACACTCTTATCGTCATCCAAATTACAGTGTTCTGGTTCAGTTGGAAAATCAAGGTTACAATTTGTGTTTACAGAATGAAAATTCCCAGCAGTGTTTTGATGTAATTTGATATATTAAAAATCAACAAAGATTTTTCCCTCAGCTTTTGTTTTTTAGAATGAAAATGTTTTGGAGTTTGGGTGAAACTTTGTATTTTGATAGCACAGGTGCCACATGGCCAAATGTGTCAGCTGCAGTGTTTGCCTGGTGTACAGAAGAGAACATTAAGAAACTTTCAGGTTGGGAGGAGGGAAATGTTGACTAGGACATCACACTGAGGTTTCTTGTTTTTGTTTTTTTAAATACTGTTTTTAAACTCTTAAACAAGTAGAGGGACTATTTTAGCATCCTAGGTATAGAAGAAGTAGCTTTTATAACAGAGCATGTTAGTTCTAAATGAAACACAAATCCTCTTTGTTAACCCTGAAAACTAGACCTTGAATGTAAAAGCAGAGAAAAGAATGTACAGGTTTACTTGGTTCATCAAAAGCCATAAAACCCTTAGAGCAGACTAAAACCATTTCCTCTTTTATTTGTAGATGGCTCTGAGAGATTCCTTTGTGAATCTGTTTTCAGTTATCAAGTGGCATCCACGCTCAAACAGGTGAAACATGGTAAGCACGTGAGTATCATGTATTTGACTGTGAGAATAAATTTACGGAGGGTGAGGGAGGCAGATTCTTAAAAGTCAGTATGCTGTAACAAAACTCCCAAACTCAGAAAAAATTATTTAAGTGGACTTTCTAAATGAAAGAACATTTCAAGGTCTTAGTTGTCAGACAGAATGTCCCATTGAAACTTGAAGTTGAAGTCAGAGGGGTTGGTTCTCTAGGGAAGTCAGTGCTTCCTGCTGCTCTTGTGTTGCCTTTCCCTTTCCTTTCTGAAACCTTTTACTGTTGTCCTCCACGGTTACCCTCTTCAACTTCAAGCATTTATGTGTACCTCATGGTCTACCTGGACTCTGATACCCGTATAGTATGATTTCTGCCCCGTCATGCCTCACTAAGCCTTCATTATACATCAAGGACTGTTCCCCCACCAGACCATTTCTCCATGGAAAGCATTACATAGGGGAGAAAGCCATAGTTGTCCCTCCCTCCAGAGCTGAATCACTATGGCATAGAGGATGAGTACCTTTTTTTTTTTTAAAGAATAGAGCAAGGCAGAGCACTGTACCTGTATTCCCAGCTATTTAGGAGGCGAAGGCAAAAGGATCAGAAGTTTCAGGCCAGCCTTGGCAAAACTTAGCAGACCCTGGCTGAAATTTAAAAAATAAAAAGAACTGAGATGTAATTGAGTATTAAAGCATACCCAGGTGCAATCCCTAGTTCCACAAAAAAAAAAAAAAAAGAAAAAGAAAAAACAGGTTTAGGGATATAGTTCAGTGGCAGAGCACTCACCTAGCATGAATGAGGTCTTGGGTTCAATCCCTAGCACCACAAAACAGCAAAGAACAGGGCACAGCTGAGCATAGTGGCACTTGCCGATAATCCCAGCTCCTTGAGAAACTGAGACAGGAGGATCACAGGATTGAAGCCAGCCTCAGCAACTTAGCATGAACCTTACTCAAAAAAGTAAAAGCAAAAAGGTCTGGGGAGGGCTAGGGTTATGGCTCAATGGTAGCGTGCTCGCCTAGCATGCATGAGACACTGGGTTCAATCCTCAGCACCACATAAAAACAAAATAATGTGTCCTCCTAAAATTAAAGATACATGAATAAATAAATATTTTGAAAAAAAAAAAAAAGTCTGGGGATAATATATGTATAGCTCAATGGTAAAAACACCCCTAGGTTCTTCCCCAGTACTGCAAAACAAGAGCACATACTGAAAATGTGATGATTGGTTTTGAGGGGATTTTTTTGTTTTGTTTTGTTTTTCATAGTACTAGGGCTAGAACTCAGGACCTGGCACTGGCACAGGCACAAGGACATGTTAGGCCAGCACTCTACCACTGAGCTCTATCTCCAGGCCTGTGACGATTGTATTGAAAAATAACTTTTAACATTATTAAAAAAAAAAAAAAACTTTTTAGAATAAGTAACTTGGTCACTGAGGCTGCTTATGGTGTGGAATGAAGAAGCGAGGTGAGAGTGTATGATCCTTAGCATAACATCTACAAGAAGAAAAAAATGCCACTGAGCTACATCCCCAGCCCTATTTTGTATTTTTTTTATTTAGAGACAGGGTCTCACTGAGTTGCTTGCCATTGCTGAAGCTGGCTGTGAACTAGCAATCCTCCTGCCTCAGCCTCCCAAGTGGCTAGGATTACAGGCATGCACCATCACGCCCGGCTTGGTTTTTTTTTTCTATTTTTTAAGATTAAAGTTTTCTTGGTGGTACACCCTTTAATCCCAGCCACTTGGGAGGCGGAGGCAGGATCATCACAAGTTTGAGTCCAGCCTCAGCAACTTATTGAGAGCCTGCCTCAGAATTTAAAAAAATAAACAAAAGAACCTGGGGATGGATCTCAGTGGTAAACCACCCCTGGGTTCAATCCCCAGTACCAAAAAGAAAAGTTTTCTGATCAACATAAAGAGACCCCATTACTACTGAAACATTGAGGGGGAAAATCCAACTAGAAATTATTTTTAAACCAGTCATCATGTTGGTGATTAGTGACAGTGTCATGGAAAGTGCACTGTTGTATAGTAATATTTCCTTCACTCTTTACAGATCAGCAAGTTGCTCGGATGGAAAAACTGGCTGGTTTAGTAGAAGAGCTGGAGGCTGATGAGTGGCGGTTCAAACCCATCGAGCAGCTGCTGGGGTTCACACCCTCTTCAGGTTGATGTTGCGGTGATGTGCTGGAGGAGCACAGCCAGAGCAGAGCCACAGAGACAACTTATGCAGCCGCTCAGATTCACAGCTGTATCACCAAACTGCTAATTCCCATCCATACTTGGTTTCCCTGTATCTATCCATGGCCAACAAATACTTAAATATGTGATCTTGCAGGGAAAACGTTTATTTGTTTAAAAAAGTATTGGGAATCGGATTAAGACAATCAGTTTCAGAGAACCAGAAGGTTTAGGTTTAAAAGATATTTATAAAATTTTCACAAGCCAAGTAGGATATGTGCCAGAATTAGCCAACTACATGGCATGCGTTCTGTCTGTCATGTAGTGCCTGGAAATTTTCACCAGTGAAGTTCAAGGTGAGGATTTATAGTTAGACCTTTCTGACCTAAACATTTCTTTTCACAGATGAATGTGATTTCAACTCAGGACCTATCCATATAAGGAATTTTTAATTTTTTTTTCTTTTTCCTATTTTAGACATCTGAGTAGATAGATCCTACTTCTTTCTAACCCTTTCTAGACATACTGGCAAAAACAAAAAAAAAAAATTGTGTTTTTTGAATATTGCAACACTTGTAAAAAATAAAACAGTGAGCAAAATCCTTTTAGACACAGAAATCCTCCATTCAGCTCATTGGTAGATTCAAGCAATTCTGTAGCAAATCCTTTGAAAGAGCTCCAGATTGGTGTTTTATCCTTTCAAAGTCTAAGGGATTTGGGATAGGGAAAAGAGGTCAAATTACTTTTTACAAGAATCTAAAAACCATTTCTCCTAAGCAAATGGTAGATTTGCTTTGCTTCAGAGATATTTGTCTTTGCAGAAGGGTCTGAATTTATCTTATCAGTATCTGAGTAGGTTTTTGTACCATGATAGAGGAAAACCTGGAAGGCTAAGAAGTGGAGTTTTGTTTTGTTTTGTTTTTTTGTTCTAACATGAAGAATGATTGGGAATGTTTTTTGGGTTTTTTAGGATCCCAGTGTCTACACTACACAATTAAGGGAATCATTTATTATTACAATGTATACATATTTTGCCTTAGCATTTGCTTTTCTCCTCATTAACAACTTAGACCTGATCTTCTTAGAGTTGCTTAATTATAAATAAATATAATCCCAAGAGCAATTAACCTTAATCTCAGGAGTTCAAAATTTTGTTTAATACATGCTACCTGATGGGGAGGTGGTGACTTCATTCAGTTGGTAAAGTCTAAGCCCAGTGAAGATGAAGACCTACTCATGGTCACATAACTCAGGCAGAAGAAATACAGGAACCTGGGATAAATCAGAGTTGCTTGATAGTTCAGCTCACTAATCTTGACTCTAAAGCAAATCAGAGAACCACAAGGAGCAGTCCACAAGCTCTCCTTTTTACCTTACTCAACCAAAACAAGACACATGTATAAAACCAGTTGTTTCCCTGCAGTACTCTTAGCACCAGTCATCTTGCTGATAACTAGGGACAAACTAAAAACTAACTTGCACTGTAATAAACCTTTAAATCACAACTTCATTGACAACTGGGAAGTAATCACTATTTCTATTTCTTATTTCATTTGTGTAGCTATGCCGGACAGACTCTGCATCATCCAATCTTTATACTTTGGTATTTGAACTTTTTTTTTTTTTTTTTGGTACTAAGGATTAAACCCAGGGGTGTTTTAACACTGAGCTACATCCCAAGCCTTTTTTTTTGAGACAGAATCTCACTAAGTTGCTTGGGGTCTAACTAAGTTTCGAATCAACTTGTGATCCTCCTGCCTCAGCCCACAGGTTGCTGGGATTACAGGCATGTGCCACCAAACCCAGCAGTATTTTGAGTTTTTTACAGAATGTCTCCTAAGATGGATATTTCTTTGTATGACCTTAACAATTAAGGAGATCTACAGGGCGCAGTGGAACATGCCTGTAATCCTAGCAGCTCAGGAGGCCTAGGCAGGAGGATGGCAAGTTCAAAGCTAGCCTCAGCAACTTAGCAAGACCCTGTTCTCAAAATATAAAGAGTGATTTGACTTGGGGATTTGGCTCAGTGGTTAAATACCCCTGGCTTCAATCCCTGGTCCAAAAAAGAGATGGAGATCTTAAAGTTGAACTGAAATGCTTTCAATGTTCACCTGGATCATTCAGGTCCTTCGCGAGTCCCGCCAAGAACAAGACCCTCACTATTTTTTGAATATGGTACCTCCCTCTGTGTACCTTCTCTTGGTCTTTATGTCCCATCACCCACAACTCTATGATGCTTTGAACTCAAAGATGGGCCATGTGGCTCATCTGTTGTCTTCTGTACACTTAGATGCCAGTCACTCAGACAATAATTATAATCCTTTCAGTAATGCTTCAAGCTATCTAGTACCCCCTCATATAGAAGAGGAACTTCAAGTTCAGAATAAGGCTGCACAGCCAAAGTTGACCACGTCCAGATGTGGACTCAAGTATGCCAAACTGTGAAGCTGAGATTCTTTGAGAAGCATCATGCTGTATCACTGAACCCAACTCAGAACGTTTGTACAAAGAAAAATTCTAAAACCTTATTCATTGGTAAAATGAATGAACTACCTGGAGAAAATAAGCCTTGTCACTACCCTCCCTTCTTCCTTCCAGTGCTTGATAAGAAGGGCTCTCAAGCGTGATGGAGCAGACAAGAATTAGCTTTCCACATATCCACATGTTACTTTCCACATAACCTCTTAAGGTTCA
>NW_025999862.1:1231117-1240622 GCF_001458135.2 Marmota marmota marmota | reverse complement strand
TTTTTTTTTTTTTTTTTTTTTTTTTTTTTTTTTGTGGGGCCTACCAGGGATTGAACTCCATGGCCCTTGACCACTGAACCACATTCCCCTATTTTGTGTTTTATTTAGAGACAGGGTTTCACTGAGTTGCTTAGAGCCTCGCTTTTGCTGAAGCTGGCTTTGAACACAGGATCCTCCTGCCTCAGCCTCCTGAGCTGCTGAGCAGGCATGTACAAACTGCGCCCGGCTTTTTCTTACTTTTATCTATTTTTTTGTTTTTGTTTTTTGTAGTTGGATATGGACAGCATGCCTTTATTTTATTTGTTTAACTTTATGTGCTGCTAAGGATTGAACCCAGTGCCTCACAGTGCTAGGCAAGCGCTTTGCCACTGAGCTACAGCCCCAGCCCACATAGTTGAATTTTGAAGCCACTTGGACTAATGGAAAAAATAGACAAGTAAACAGAAACAGGAAACACACACAATGTGATAATCATGGCCCTGGTCGACTCAGGTGGCTGTGGAAGCCACGAGGGCTTGAAGGCAGGAATGCTGGAGAGAAGACAAGGACAATTTTCTGGAGAAGGTGAGCCTGGCTTGAATGTGATGAGGGAATGGGAGGCAGCCAAGCAGAGAGGGGAACTGTTCCAAGCACAGGGAACAGCATGTGCAAAGTCAGGGCCACATCTGTGGAACTCCAAGTCATTTGGTGTGGCTGGAATGCCGGGTGTAAACAGGGGAGTGGTGAGCTGTCTCAGGAGAAGGAAGCAAGAAGCACATTGTTCTGAGTCTTGTTCACTGTGCTCCACTTTCCAACAGAAGAGCACTTCTCTGAAACAGCCAGGGGATGCCTAAGAAAGAAGCCAAGAACCCACAATAAATCACTTGGAAAGCAGGCTCCTCCAGCCCCAGGGGTTGGACCACAGATGGGATCTGCGCAGACCTCTAGGTGGGGAACAGGATTTTTGCTCTGTCTGGAAACTAAGCATTCACAGTTCTGTAGTTACTTATTGACTTTTAGGAAAAGGCAGACATCCTAAGCTCAGAGAGAATTATTGAAGGAAACTCCCTTCTGGGCTCTGAGCCAAAAACCAGGATAAGAGGCAGCCTGGAGTGATCAAATTTAAAACATATACACATCTTTGAGAGATGTTTTTCCCCCAGATGGTTTCTCCTCCTTCCTTCCCTGGGCCCTGAAAGCCTGCAGTCTGCTCCAAGCCCTTTCTCAGAAATCTCTGGGCACATTTTAAAGATAAACCATACAGACATTTCATTTGTTTAGCAAACCAAAAGGTCATGCTTGGGGGCCGCTCAAGTCTCCCAATCCCCACTTAACTCTCTGCAGAGTTTCCAAAACAGAGTCATTCTGAAATATTCTACAAAATCGGCGGGACTAAGCTCTCAAACCCACATGGATGAGAATATAACCTAGGACTTGACCATCCCAGACCAGAGTCATTGCCCAGAGAGGACTTGAGGTTCATCCTGTGGCCCCACTTCAGTGCCCTAGGCTAGAGAATGCTTCCCCAAGACTCCCGATAACGAAAAGGAAAGCAGACCCTCTGGCCAGCCTCGGAGTCCAGCTCTAGTACAGGACCCTATGGCCTCCAGGGACCCGTGGACCCGGATCAGAACACAGGACACTGTCCCCATACCATCTCTCCACACAGAGGGAGGTTCATCCTGGAAGCTAGAACAGAAGCTGGAAGGGAGGGTGGAGGAGCAAGGGGGGCAGTGCCTTGCAGTCAGAGAGTCAAGCCCCTGACACCTGCAGTGGTCTAGACTGATTCAGGACCTTGCCAGCCAGTTCTCAGCAGGCAAATGGGAAACCTGAGGCTTAGCCCCAGAGGTTTCTAGAGCCTGGGGACCAGCTCATACAGGCAAAGAATGTCTTACTCCAGGACAGAGAAACAGTCTTCCACCCGGAGTTCTTCTGTCTCTTTCTAGACCTGCTGGCTCTGTGGCTCCATTAAAAAGAACTGCAAATTGGTGCAACCACTCTGGAAAGCAGTATGGAGATTCCTCAGAAAACTTAGAATGGAATCACTATTTGACCCAGCTATCCCACTCCTTGGTTTATACCCAAAGGACTTAAAATCAGCACACTACAGCGACACAGCAACATCAATGTTTATAGCAGCTCAATTCACAATATCTAAGCTATGGTGCCCTTCAACAGATGAACGGGTAAAGAAAATGTGCTATATATACAAAATGGAATATTACTCAGCCAGTAAGAAGAATGGCTATGACATTTGCCAGTAAATGGATGGATGTGGAGACTATCATGCCAAGTAAAATGAGACAGTCCCCCAAAAACAAAGGTCAAATATTTTCTGATAGGTGGAAGCTAACCCACAATAAGGAAGTGAAAGGGGAAGAATAGAAATGCAGTAGATTAGACGATGGGGGTTGGAGGGAAAGGATGGAGGATAAGCAAGGAAAGCCAGGGGAATGATCTGACTGTTCTCCCATGTACATATATGAAAACAACACAGCGAACCCCACCTCCATGGACCTGCATAAGAACGGGACTCTAACTAGAATAAGGTCTATTCCATGCTTACATAATTACACCAAAATGGATTCTGCTGTCATACACAACTAAAAAGAACCAATAAACAAATAAATAATTTTTAAAAAAAAGAACTGGGCCAGTCAGTGACTTCGAGGTTGAGGCAGGAGAATCAGAAGTTTAAGACCATCCTGGACTACTTAGGGACACCCTGTCTTAAGATTTAAAAAGAGGTGAGGATGTAGATCAGTGGTAGAGCACCCCGGGGTTCAAACCCCAATACCTCCAAAAATAATTATAAAAGAGTTGGGCTCCAGGAAGATGCCAACTGAATACTTTCAGGGCTTTGGTTTGTTTTCAGGTTTTTTTTATGATTGTTTTACTCCGTATTGAGGATGGAACCCAGGCACTCTACACTGAGCAACATCTCTAGTCCTTTTTCTACTTTACTTAGAGACAGGGTCTCACTAAGTAGCTGAGGCTGACCCGGGCTTGCAGTCCTCCTGCCGCAGCTTTCCATGTCACTGGGATTACAGGCGTGCGCCACCATGCCCATGCCCTACAAGGCTTTCAGATTTGAAAGCTGCTGTGGGGTGGCAAAGTCTTCAATAATGAAGCAGGAGTGAGGAGGAGGACTGGGCTGGGGACCCACACATCTCATTTTGGTACACAGGGTCTCAGGGTAGGTACAAGTGGTTCCCAGTGGCTGAGAACATTCATCACGGTTAGCAAGGGGCCATATGTGGGCATTGTGCCAAGCACTTCCCACACATGATGTCATTTACTCACTGGGAAGAGATAATAGAAAGGCCATGTGGATGGCAGGGAGCCACCAAGGTATGGCTGGGAGGGCCAGAAAGAACCTACAGCCTAAGAGCTGGGAACAGTGGTGCACACCTCTAACCCCCGTGACTCCGAAGGTGAAGCAGGAGGAGCACAAACTCAAGGCCAGCCTCAGCAATTTAGTGAGGTCCCAAGCAACTTAGTGGGATCCTGTCTCAAAACAAAAAATAAAAAAAGGGCTGGGGATGTGGCTCCGTGGTTAAGCATCCCTGGGTTCAACCCCCCATACCAAAAAATAAAAATAATAATAATAATATCACAGACTATGTGACCGAAACAACAGGAACTTCTTACCTCCCAGTTCAGAAGGTTGGGAATCTGTGACCAAGAAAGAGGTCCACAGGTTGCTCCCTTATGAAGGCCATGAGGGAAGGATCTGCCCCAGGCCTCCCTCCTTGGCTTATAGATGCCATCTTCTACCAATGTCCCTTTACATAGTCTTCCCTCTGTACATGTCTCTGTGCAAATTTTGCCTTTTTATTCAGAGACAAAGTCCTTTTGGATTAGGATCAGAGCCTACCCTACTGACCTCATTGATGACCACTGTCAAGACCTATCTCCATCTAGGCACAGTAGCACACACTGTAATCCCAGCAGCTCAGGAAGCTGAGGCAGGAGGACCGTGAGTTCAAAGCCAGCCTCAGCAACTTAGCAAGGCCCTAAACAACTCAGTGAGACCCTGCCTCTCAATAAAAATATGAAAAAGGGCTAAGAATGTGGTTCAGTGGTTAAGCACCCCTAAGTTTAATCCCAGGTACCAAAAAACAAACAAACAAACAAACAAAAAAGACCTATCTCCAAATGAGCTCACACTATGTAGTACCAGGATTAGGACTTGAACATATAAATTTTGAGGGGGACACAATTCAACACAGAAGAGATAACCCAACTCTCCTTAAATGAGGGTATTGAAGTCTCAAGTTGGGAAGTGAATTGCATTGGTCATACAGCAAGTTGAAAAATCTAAGACTGGGGCTGGGGTCGTGGCTCAGCTGTAGAGCACTTGCCTCACGCGTGCGAGACCCTGGGTTCAATCCTCAGCACCACATAAAAATAAACAAGTGAAATAAAGGTGTTGTGTCCAACTACAACTAAAAAATAAATATCAAAAAAAAAAAAAAAAGAAAAATCTAAGACTAGAATCCAAGTCTTTTGGGGGCCCCCCACCTTGAGAGGGCCACCCCAGGGGTAGCAGCATTACTTGCTTTTGGAAGCTCCTTCCCCAAGAGGGGCATCTGTAGTTTGGGCAACTCAGGGAAGTACCCAGTCAAATCTCTTTACAGGGGCTGGCACACAGCTCAGTGGTAGAGTGCTTGTCTACCATATGCAAGGCCCTGAGTGAAATCCCCAGCACACACGCATACACACACACACACACATACACACACAAAATCTATTTTACAGGTCTGAAGTGAGTCCACACTCTCACCAACCAATAATTGGGAAAAGACTCTAAAACCCCAAAGTGGAAGGAGCCCTATTAATGGAGCTTCCTGTTAGCACGGAGTCTCATTTTCAATGGTTAGGATGCTAATTAAGGGGCCAGAAATGCAGTCTGTCACATAGAGCTCCATTCTTTATTTGCAGGGCCCCCAATAGCACAGTTGGCCAGAATTTGGCTGGGAATTTGCTAGACTTCTGGTGGGCTCTCTTGCAGACTTCTGCTGTTCACTCTTGGGCCTGCCTTTGCTTAGGCCTGGCCAAAAAGCCGGTGGTCCACATTTTGCAATCTGTTTTGAGAACACGCCAGAAGTCTTTTTTTTTTCCCAGCACTGGGTATTGAACCCAAGCCTTACACATGCTAGGCAAGTGCTCCCCACTGAGCCACATCCCCTGGCTTGGTACTTTGCAAGGCTCTGGGTTCAATCCCTAGTACTCGGGGCAAAAAAGCTCCATGTAGGGCTGGGGATGTGGCTCAAGCGGTAGCGCGCTCGCCTGGCATGCGTGCGGCCCGGGTTCGATCCTCAGCACCACATACAAACAATGATGTTGTATCCGCCGATAACTAAAAAATAAATATTAAAATTAAAAAAAAAAAAAAAAAGCTCCATGTAACTTACGGAAGTGACACAGGTTTAAGAGCCTAGCTAAGTACCATGGTGCATACCTAGAATCCCAGCCGCTCAGGAGGCTGAGGCAGGAGGATTGCAAATTCAAAGCCAGCCTCAGCAATGTAGCAAGGCCCTAAGCAACTATTAAGACCCTGTCTCAAAATAAAATATAAAAAGAGCTGGGGATGTGGCTCAGTGGCTGAGCCTCTCTGGGTTTAATCCCTGGTATTAAAAAAAAAAAAAAAAAAGCCTTGCTCTTGTGACCTCAGAAACAAAGAGGCAAAAATTGAGATTGAATATAGCACAAAAGTGTGGGCGACACCAAACCACAGATGGAGTTGATAGGCTGCAAGAAAGGAAGTGAAAAGTTCACCTTGTCCTTCCCTGTCACAGGCCTGTTGGTTCTGCAGCGGTTTGCTTTTTTAAATTTCGTAAAAAATTTTTCATTCAATAAAAATAGCTCGGTGGGACAACATATTATAGCATTCGTGGAAATAAAAACTAGGAACCACATCATAGGATGTTCTGCAGCAAACTTGGCTCTGGTTTCCAGGACAGCTCCAAGTTCCTTCTGATTTATGCAGCGGCCGTGGGGACCCACCCCCACCCAGGTGGGGCCTGGCCTTGGGGGAGGAAGGGAGGAGGTGGCCCTGCACCATCAGCTGTTTCCCTTGCACTGGGGCCAAGACCCTGGCCAAGGCTAGAAGTGCAGCTTTGTCTGCCTTCTGCACTGCAAAAAGTTTCCATCACAGACGGTCCATTCAGGAAACCAAGGTTAGGAGCAACGGGTCTCATCTGAAGATGGTGACACGGGCAAGGTCTTGGGCTTCCTGCCTTGATTGCTCTCCTGGGGCCTGGGACCAGCCCAGCCGGGTGGGGCGGGCAGCTTTGCAGGTTACAGGATGTGAAAGTGGGGACTGAGGTTAGGAAAAAGAATAAAAGGCTGAGAGAGCACACGCCCAGCAGCGGCCATGTGCAGCCCTCTTCTTGGGGTTTCCTGTGGGTACACCAAGAACACTGTGTTCTGGCTGGGAACTATTCCTGCTGAGCCGGCTCCACACTCGGCCCCTGGGTCCTAGTGCTGGGCCTCTCCAGCCTCAGCCCTTGCTGCACCCAAGGGAGCCCTCTCCACTGTGGCCTCCCTGTGGGGGAGGCCCTGAGTGACTGACTGTGAGCACTTAGAATCTGACACTTCCAAAGCATCTTCCATGCACGTGGCATGTGGAACTGCATATGCCTCGTGACAAAATATCTTTGGGATAACAGGACAGAGGGTCAGGGAAATTGGGGATCCACCAATGTTAATATTTTTTTAGTAGAGGTTTCTAGATGCAGGTTTCCTATCCCTTCAGGAGTAACTGATTTTGAGGCATTATTTCAAACCCTAGAAATGAATATGAGCCCTTGCCTTCAAGGTTTCCCTCCAGAGAAGTTTGAAAATAGGTACTTTGTAATGTTTTATTGATTTATTTATTTTGCAATGCTGGATATCTAACCCACAGCCTGATGCATGCTAGGCCAGTGTTCTACCACTGAGCTACACTCCACCCCCAATAGGTGCTTTTTGTTTATTTTAGTGGTACTGAGGCTTGAACCCAGGCATGCTCTACCACTGGGCTACATCTCCAGTCCTTTTTACTTTATTGTGAGACAGGGTCTCCCTAACTTGCCAAGGCTGGCCTCAATCCTCCTGCCTCAAACCTTAGCCTCCCAAGTAGCTGTTCTAGGCATCTGTCACCACATCCAGCTTCAATAGGCGCTTTCTTAGTGAAGTCTCTAAAACAGCTAAAAGTCAGGCAGGTGATCCAGAGCCTAGACCATATGCTGCCTGCATGACTCCTCAAACTGCCACCATGAGCCTCTGTAGCTACCACACGAGGCCCTAGATTGTCCAGTGCTGTGTAGGGTCCTAGAACTCAAGACATTGCTGGGCCCCAATCCAAGAAGCCAAGACTCAATGAGCCAGCAGGGGAAGGGGGGGTTATTTAGGAGGAAATGGGGGCTGTCTTAGTCTATTTTGCATTGTTATGTCAAAATACTTGAGGCTGGCTACCTTATAAAGCTAAGAAGTTTACTTGGCTCTCATTCTGGTGGCTAGAGGGTCTAAACAGCATGTAGCCGACATCCTGGAGAGCATTCCCTGGCTGTGTTACAACATGGCAGTGAAGTGGAAATAGAATCAGTCCTGGGCAGAAGGGGTGAGCACGTGGGATGACCTCACTTTATAACAATACCCTTGCTCTTCATCTAATCATGAGGTTGAGTCCCCACGACCTGATTACCTCCCACTAGACCCCACCTCTTCAAGACTCCCCCCACCCTCCCACACTGGTTCAAGCTTCCAGCACGTGAACCTCTGGGGGACACACTCAAACCACCTCCAAACCACACACTCTACAGGCTCTCTGGCTGTTAGAGGGTTTTGCAATTTTCCAAGTATGTTCTGGATTATAAATTCCCCTATTAGATGGTAGGCCTATCTTTCCAAGTAATCTTTGTAGCCAACCACACCCTTGGCCTTGGGTATGCAGAGTCCCTCCAATCAAGGAAAGTCTCTCACCAGAAGAACTTTCCTCCAGCCATGGGTCATGATCATTCACTAACTGTGCACTGAACACCTGCAATGTACCTGGCACTGACAGAGAATGCGCACACAGTTGCCCCCAACAAGGACAGCAACATAGGGAAGGCCCCTCCTCAAGATCACAGTCCAGCAGAAAGAAAGACACCCAATGAGAATAATTCTGGGGGCTGGGGTCGTGGCTTAGTGGTAGAGTGCTTGCCTTGCATGCATGAGGCTCTGGGTTCAATCCTCAGCACTCCATAAAAATAAATAAATAAATAAACAAAAATGAAGATATTGTGTCCATCTACAATTAAAATATATATATTAAGAGGGGGGAGAGGGAGAGAATTTTTAATATTTATTTATTTTTTAGTTTTCGGCAGATACAACATCTTTGTACGTGGTGCTGAGGATCGAACCTGGGCCACACGCATGCCAGGCGAGCATGCTACCGCTTAAGGCACATCCCCAGCCCCATATATTTTTTTTAAAAAGAATAATTCTGAGGGGCTGGGAATGGTGGTGCACCCCTGTAATTTCAGTGACTCTACTCGAGAGGCTGAGGAAGAAGGATCAAAGTGTAAGACCGACTTGAGAAGCTTAGTGAGAACCTATCACAAAATAAAAAATTAGAAAGGCTGGGGACGTATCTCACTGGTGGAGAGTCTGCCTGGCATGGTGAGGCCCTGAGTTTATCCCCAGCACCAGGGGCAAAAAGAAAGAAAAAGAATGCCAAGGGCTCCTGGTACTGCTAGGAAGGCCGGAGTGCTGTGGATGAGCGCAGAGCAGAGACCTGACACTGAGGGCCAGGAGAGCCTCCCCCAGGAAGAGGTCACTAAGCCCAGGCCCAAAGGGGAAGCCAAGAATTAGCCAGAGGGGAGAGGGACGGAGAGAACATGGCTAAGGGAGCAGGTCTAACATTCTACAGCACAGCTCAGTGACCATGCTTGACACCCATTAACTGCATAGTCCAAATTAACTAGTGGAGAGGATTTTGAATGTTTCTAACACACAGAAATTATAAATGTTTAAGGTGCTATTTATACCAATTAACCTGATCTAATCCTTACACACTGTATACATGTACTGAAACATCATACTTTAACCCATAAATATATATATTTTTTGTGAGGGGAGTATTGGAGATTGAACCCAGGGCACTTTAACACTGAGCCACATCCCCAGTCCTTGTAATGTTTATTTTGAGTCTGGGTCTTGCTAAGTTGCTCAGGGCCTCACTAAATTGCTAAGGTTGGCCTCAAACTTTTGATCCTCCTGCCTCAGCCTCTAGAGTAGATGGGATTACAGGCATAAACCACTGTACCTAGCTATGTAGACAATTATTATATGCCAAGTCACAAATGTTAAACTTAGATTGCATATTTCATATATGCTTAGGTTTATTATATGTCAACTACATCTCAATAAAATTGTTTTCAAATGTATTTTTTTAAATATTTATTATTTTTAGTTATAGTTATATTTATAGTTTAGTTATATTTATAAAATAAATATCTTTATTTTATTTTTATGTGGTGCTGAGGATGGAACC
>NW_025999862.1:1227802-1230422 GCF_001458135.2 Marmota marmota marmota | reverse complement strand
CTCTCTCTCTCTCTCTCTCTCTCTCTCTCTCTCTCTCTCTCTCTCTCACACACACACACACACACACACACACTCACTCACTCACCAGATGGAGGGTTGGGAGAATAGGTCAAGCTAAGCTAAAAGTGCTTCTGAAGACCTAGATTTAGAAAGCAAGTGGTTCACTGGGAGAACTGAGAAAAGTCTTTGGAGTCTTCTGAACTCCAGCAGCAAGAAAAGTCCTCATTCCTCACTCCAGGGGAGCACCCAGGCGTATTATTTCCAGGTAGAAAAAAATCCATTGCTTCTCTGTGGCTGTCCCTAGGCCTCAGGCCCCAGTCCTGGGGACCATGGAAAATCCTAAAAGATGGCTGGGACACACTTAGACAGGAAGGCCAAGGGGAGACACTGCTCGGGGTAGGTTCTGGCCCAGGCACTAGGACCTTGGAGTAAGATACTAAGCAAATCATTTCCCACCTCTCTAGACCTCAGTGTTCAGGATTTATGGATCTTTGGTATTTAGAATAGCCCATGTCTTCTTGAACTAATGAATGACTACAATTCCTGTCTATAAAAAGATTCCTTCCAATGCTGAGATTCTGGGTCTGAGACCCATAGTCATTCCTGTCCAGGATTCTTTGAGCTACAGAAGCTCCATGAAGGAATGAGCATAGTTCCCAGTGCATCCACCGAAAAATGTCTGTTGAATGGCTGAATGAATGCTTGCCCTGAAGTCACTGTAAAACTTGGTCTGATCTAGTTTCTCATAGTAGCTGCCCTGAGCCCTAGACCTTGCCTTCTGTGCTCCATCCAGAGGAAGAAAACTGAAGATGACTGTATGGAGAAAGAAAGAGAAAGGACTCAAGATTTCCAGAGTCTGAAAACCTAACGCACCTTCTCAGGTCACACTCTATCTCATAACTTGCCCCCTGCCCCAGAAGAACCTCCAAAGTTTGCTGGCAATGCCCCAGAAATGGACAAGTGCTCCTGAGCCACCATACGCCCTGCTTGCCCTGAGTCAGGTGCTATAGGAAGGGCAAGAGTTCCCAGCTGGGCACACCCTCCAATGCATCTTCCCCTTTCCTGTGGGTTCCAGGCGAGCCCACAGAAGCCTGGTTCCTCCACAATCACAGTGAAACATAGAATTAATTCTGGCTGTCCCCCGGGTGAGCCAGGCCACCAGGGCAGCCAAACCACCACTTACAGCATTGTTTCAATGGGAAAAATGTGTTCTGAGCTCCAAGCAGCCAAATTACAAGTGGGCTGTAGGCACACCCAGGTAGGAATCCCAGTTTGAACGCTTCCCACCAGTGATCATGCAAGGTACCATCCTGCCCAGCCTCGGTTTCTTGCTTTGAACAAATATCTCTTTAGAAGGTTCTAAAAAAATAGAAAAAAATAAATAGAATAAACTAAATAGATACGATGAACCTCAGCTGCTCATGGGGGGCTTTCACAGAAAGACCTTGGCGACAAGACTCCAAGCACAGTCCCCTTGCAGGTCCCTATCCAGCTCTGCGCAGGGCAGTATTTCAACTGGATTTGAGCTCTGAGCGAGTGTTTATGAGATAAATGAGCTGCTGTCTTAAAAGTCACAGAACATTCCTCTATCTTTGACCTTCTGCTGGCTTTTACTGGCTTATCTGAGCCAAACCCTTCTCCAGCCCCGACTCAGTGCTCCCCCCATCTCTCCAAGAACAGCATTGTTCTGGCTTCCTCTGCTCCAGGTCCTGGGAAGGGGCTGAGCCTCCAGAAGGGGCCAGAAGTCCTGGCCTTTCACCCTGGGCCTGGATGCTAGCCTGGCCTGCAGGCGGACAGCCACAAAACAAGCATGAGGAGGGCCCTCACCGCCACTGCTAAAGCTCGGTCCCCTCCCGCCCGCCTGGGCTCCTGCCCCTCCCGGGTTTGTTTGTTTCCCTGCCGCAGCTAGAACGGCCTGTACCGAAGGATGGTGCTGACGGCCAGGGAATCCGTGGGGTCCTAAAGGTCGACTTTCTTCTCTTCCTAGCCCTTCTTCCTCAAATGTCAGAGTTTCCTGGCCTTGGACTTGGATTCAGCACAGGGTCACTGGCACAGAGGAGGTCAGACACTTCAAATGAGCCTCTCCAACACTGCACTATGCTTCCCATGTCCCACACCTCTAGGCGCCTGTCCATCTGTCAGTTTCCCCTCTCTGCAGTACTTCTCATTAGGCCTCCACTGTTATAGTCACCCCACCTCTTTTCCCATGGCCCTCAGTCCTGGGAGAGCTGGGGAAAAAGCTGTAAAGAGGGATGCAGCTCAGTGATGGAGTGCTTACCCAGCATGTGCGAGGCCCTGAGTTCCATCCCTAGCTGCCCCCACCCCCACAAAAAATATCTGATGTAAGTAATATATGTTCATGGTAGAAATCCAACAGTGCAGAAGATATAAAATAAAAGTAAAAGCTACTCCGCCACTGGGCACATGCCTGTAATCCTAGTGGCTCAGGAGGCTGAGGCAGGAGGATCATGAGTTCAAAGCCAGCCTCAGCAATTTAGCAAGGCCTGAGCAACTCAGCAAAACCCTGTCTCTAAATAAAATATAAAAAAGGGCTGTGGATGTGGCTCAGTAGTTAATCCCCAGTTCAATCCCTGGTACCAAAAAAAAAAAAAAAAAAAAA
>NW_025999862.1:1222493-1226451 GCF_001458135.2 Marmota marmota marmota | reverse complement strand
AAAAAAAAAAAAAAAAAAAAAGCCTCTCCAGCTCTCAGAGATAACTCTGTGTACAGCCTCCCTGTGTCCTGGATGACCACTGGCATGTTTAGGAGCATGGGTCCTCAAGGGAATGTTCTTTTTTTCCTCCAGAATGGGATTAAAGTGTACAAATTGTTCTGTGATTTGTTCTTTTCACCCAAGTGTATCTTGGACACCTTTCAAAAATATCCTCTCCCCTCCTTTTTAATTTTGTTTTTCCTGTTGTTGCTGAGGTGTTGGGATGGAACCCAGGGCCTCAGGCATGCTAGGTAAGCACTCTACCTTTGAGCTACATACACCTGAGCAGTCACCTTTCCCTTGTTTTTATTTCCCCCTTTCAGTACTGGGGATTGAACCCAGGGGTGCTTTACCACTAAGCTACACCCTCAGCCCTTTTCATGCTTTTATTTTGAGACATGTTTCACTAAGTTGCTAAGATGCTGAGGTTGTTTTCAAATTTCGATCCTCTTGACTCAGCCTCCTGAGTGGCTGGGATTATAGCATGTGCTACTGTGTCTTGTTTACCTCTCCCTTTTTAACACCAGATAGTTTTCCATTACTTGGATGTACTATCCTTTATTTATCTGTTTTCCCACCAGAGACATTGAGGTGATTTTCCATTTTTGCAAAAGCTATCTAATTAATCTACCACCCTGGGTCTCAAACCTGCAATCCTCTATCTACACCACTACTAGATTCCCAGGTTACACTTCTCCCCGGTGTCAAGGTAATTCACTAGGTGTCTACCTCCCCCAGGCCTACCTCCTCCAGACAGGGTGTGGCCTTGGAGCTCCTGGCAAGGTGCCCCCCAGGCCTGTCAACTCAGCAGTTTTTGAGCCAGTCTCAGTGCTGCTGTCCCAGGGAAATGTTCTTAGGCCTCAGGCTACATGGACACTCACTCATTCTTTCTTTTCCGGCATATTTATTGGGAAGCTCCAGGCTGGACAGTGGCAGAAATAGACAGCCCCTGGCCTCCCACAGCTTGCAGTTTAGTGGGAAAGTCAGGCATCAGACACACATAAACATACTTGCAATTACCAATGCAGTGAGTTCTTTGAAAGAAAACAACGGAGGGGAAGGACAGGGACCACCAGGGAAGGCTCTCTGAAGAGATGGTAGGCACAATGGAGAGATGCCAGCAGACCATGGGATCTGGTTCCCATCCTGTGTCACTCTTGGCACTTCCCACTTAGCCTCCTCCAATGTGCAATAAGGGAAATCCCCCTTTCAATTTTAACTTTATATGACAATAATAAATGTTATCCAAGTTCATTGGAAACAGAGTTCTCCACTGTCAGGGGCGATCTCTTGCTGATTCCACATTGCCCTGGAGTCACTGGTAGGTTCTAGTTCCATTCAATTCTGTATCATCAATTCTGGATCAAATACTCACTGTGCATGTACCATAGGTTTCTGACGCTGGAACAGAAGGGGAGTGTAGAAGGGAATTATGTGGGAATGGGGAGATGTTTAAAGATTTTAAAACATATGTTCACTACAAGGAGTTCAGTCTGATGGGGCATCAGACCCAGGACATAATCATTTCAATATAAGCTAATGAGTGAGAAGAAAGCAACTCAGCTGCCGCCATGTCAGCGGCACCTGCTCTGGCCTTGACGCCCTGTACTTCACTCCCCAGGAAGGGGACTTGAGCTTCCCAAATCTGTTCATGGAGGGCTTTCTGAAGGACCCTGGCCTAGAGAGATGAGCTGGCACTGTGGGTGCCAGGGAGAAGGGCATCTGAGAGGAATACAGTTGTTCTTAACTAGGGATTGAACCCAGGGAACTTGACCACTGAGCCATATCCTTAGGGCCTTGCTAAGTTGCTGAGGCTGGCTTCAAACTCGAAATCCTCCTGCCTCAACCTCCTGAGCCTCTGGGATTACAGGCATGTGTGACTGTGTTCAGCTAGTACAGTTGTTCTTGATATCCATGAAGAATAGGTTCCAGATTCTCTGCTAATAACACAACCCACCCACACTCTAGTCCCTTATATAAAATGGCATAAGATTTGAAAATAAATTATGCCTAATTTCTGATATACTTTAAGTCATCTCTAGGTTATTTACAATACCTAACAATATAATGCTCTGTAAATAGTTGTTATACTACATTGTTTGGGAAAAACATCTGTGCTTGTGCAATACAGACCTGATTTATCTTTCCTGAATATTTCCTTTTTTTTTTTAAATTTATTTTTTAGGTGTGGATGGACACAACACAATGCCTTTATCTTTATGTGGTGCTGAGAATCAACCGGGGTCCCACCCATGCTAGGGGGGCGCTCTACCGCTGAGCCACAATCCCAGCCCCTTTCCTCAATATTTTCAATCCACAGTTGGTCAAATCCATGGATATGGAGGGCTGACTGTAATTGTTGTGATGGTAGGAACAAGCTGGAAGGGAATTGAGACCACAGAGGAATGGCATCCCTCAGGGTACAGGGAATCTGGGCAAAGCCAATTATATCAGTGTTGAAAGGAAAATCCCAATGAAAGAAAGGTTAATGTGTGCAAGCATCCCCTCCCCCCACTCTTCTCAGGGGCCAAGGATTTCTTGCCCCAGATGGGGCACCAGATAAGACAAGATAGAAATCTACTGTTACTTCTGCCAGTCTCACTTCCAGGTCTATATAGTCTGTCTCTCTTTAGCATGATAAAATACTGTAAATTATATGCTTATACTTGTTGATGTTCTCTTTATGATCCACCTTCTGTTGCTGTATATATTTTGCACACATATTACCGTGTAAAGCTGTATACACAAAGCTAGGCATACTGTACTTTATGAAAAATTTAAGAGCTTTTTGGAGATAATTAGAACCATATGTGATTTCCCCCTCCTAGGCTGTGGGAGGGAGATGAACCTAGAGATAGGCAAGGGCCTGCCCTGGAGGTTTGCTAGGCTGAGGCAAGGAGAGGGACTTACTCTAAAGGCAAAGGAGAGCTATTAAAAGGTTCAGAGAGGGAGGCCCTAGAGAGGCTGAGCAAAGGCAAACAAAAGGTTGAGCTCTCTTTACCTGGACCTAAGAAAATAGAGGCGTTTCTACAATCAGTGCAGCAAATCCCAAACCAGGTCTGCCCACTCCTCCCTGGGCCTCTGTCCCTGCATCTGTAAAGAAAACCTGTAGGTTGGGGCTGCAGGACCACAGTGTCAAACCTGGCAAAACACAAAGGCCCAAGCTTTAGGCAGTCCCCGGGAAAACCCAGAGACAGTGTGATCCAAATCTGAATCGGGGCCGCCCAGTTCTGGAGTCTGCTGTCTCAGGGCTGGGGTGCTGTTTCACGGGGAAAGAGCTTGGGGAAGCTTCCGCAGGCCTGTGGATGCCCTTCTTCCCAGGTCCAGACACTCTTAAAACTTCCTGGTGAGTGAGGCAACACGCTTAGCTGTGCAGCCCTCAGCAAACACGGAGGCTGCACCAAGTGCTAAAGAAAAGCTCCCATAATAACCATGTGTGATAATAAAAAGATAAAGAGGCAAATAGGTATGTAGGTCAGCTCAAAAATAGTCCCCACCCACTTGGTCTGGGTAACCATTTGTGCCAGGTGGGGACAAAAGGTTTGCTGGCTTCCCCTCCCAAGCTCCTCTGCTCTGCTCTTTACAAGGCTGCCTGAAATAAAAGTTCCTGCCAGTACTAGCTGGGGGCGGCCGGGGCGGTGCCGAACGGCCCCACTACGAAGGCAGGCCCCGCACCCAGCACCCTGGCACCACCGAGTAAATCCCGAGGTCAGAGAGCACCGCGGCTGGCCTCTCGGAAGGGCCAAGTCAGGGTTGGGGTGAGTCACAGATAACCCCCCACACCCCCCTTAGGTTGTGTGTGCACCCAGGAGGCCTCCCCCACCCCAACAGAGATGGCTTTGTTAGCAGGACCCCGTCGTTACAGCCTCGGGGCTGCGAGGGCCTCCCCCGCCTCCCCGCCTCCCCTCCCCTCCCTCCC
>NW_025999862.1:1214961-1220263 GCF_001458135.2 Marmota marmota marmota | reverse complement strand
GGGGGAAAAGGAGAGGGACCTGGGGGTCTTCCCTGCCCTGATCCCCGCTGGCCCCAGACAAGCCACTGCAGACCGCAGGGAAGTGGGGTTAGCTCTTGGGGGCACCAGTTCCCAGAGCCGACCCTAGAAGTTTTGTGTTTCTCTACATTTTTGTTTTGGTTTGGATACTGGAAATTGAACCCAAGGGGTCCTCTACCACTGAGCTATATCCCAATCCTTTTTATTTTTTATTTTGAGACAGAGTCTCCCTAAATTGCTTAGCCAGGGCACGGATTTGGGATCATCCTTCTCTGTCTCCCCAGTAGCTGGGTCACAGGCATGCGCCACCAGGACCGGCTTCTGCATTTGTTTTTTAAATTAAAATACAATAAAATCAGCAGTGGCTCCTGGGTGCCTCTGTCAAAGTCTGTCCCTTTGTGGGTTATAAATGGAACAGCTGGAGCCAGAAGGGGCCCCTCTTCTCACACACCACTTCCCAGATGGCCCTTGCTGTGGGGCGCCAGAGTCCTCAAGGAGAGGATTCTGGGAGGGTGATGTGGTGAGAGAATCACTGTCACTTCTGGAACTGAAGGTGTCTGGCCAGAGGGAAACCCCTGGGTGTCAATCTGCCTAGCCATTTGAGTCAGCACTGCTGGGCCCTGCTGAATTCTGCAAGAGGAGGAAGAACTTGATCAGATAAAACAAGAGCCAACCCCAGAGAAAGTTTTTGTGTCAATAACTGCATAGGATTGCAGGTGTCCACTCTACCTATTCTGCACCCCATTCAACACTCCCACCACCTCTGGCCTTTACATTCCCTTTTGGCTCATAACTAAGAGCCTTGGTGGCCAAGGATCAGGAAATTTGCCTAAGTCTAGAGTCAGCTCCAGCCTGCTGACTGGCTGTGTGACCTTGGGCATGTCACCATACCTATCTGAACTTTCTTCATTTTCTCACCTGTAAAATAACACGGATGAGCCTGACCTACCTACATATGCTACATAAATATTACTTTTATTAGCAGAGGTGTAAAAATCCTAAAGGATATGAGACTGTTTTTTGAAAAAACATGGAGAGCCCCATGTGGGTTCAAGAGCTCTGTGAGGAGGTGGCAAAATTGCCAGGTGGGACTGGCAGCTCCTACCAACTGCCAGTTCAAGAATTCCAAAGAAAGGTCCAGAATGCAGACCCTGGGCTGCTGCTTTTTGCATAGACCTGAGTTTCCCAAGCCTTTGACTTCTAAGGTCACTGGAGATAAAAATGCATTTCGTGGGTGAGGTTAGAGGTTTGACAAAGGGGTGAGGAAGGAGTTCCCAGGAGGGGAAAGCCAAATTCCTGAGGCCTAACTTGAGGCCTAACTGCATCTCCTAAGGCTCCCTGCCCTGCAGCTCAGCTCCTCACCAGTAGAGTGGAGACAGACAGGGTACTCCCCAGGCCTGCTGGCCCTAACATTTAAAATCTTTAAAGTTCACTCTACTGCCAGAGTCCTAAAAGTGAGAGCAATTAATTGTCTGTGCTGAAGCATCCTAATCTGGTCCTACTCACCTGAGCCCTTTGGGAAACCCAGGGGCTGGACCAGACCCCTACACACACACACACACACACACACACACACACACACACAGAGTTTCTCCTCTGAAAAAAAGGAGAGAAAGAAAGTAAGCTCATTTGGCTGTCTAGGCCATCTGTAAGACTGGATTCTGGCTGCCCACACCTTGACATCTGATCATCCTTGCTGTCACCCCCAGCTCTCTAGCTGGAGGAACAAAGTCCATCCTTTCCCTCTTCCCCCTTTGATATTTGACAGTTGGAAACCTCAAAAAGTGCTGAGCCTTCTGTAAATGCCTTCTCCAGTAGGGTAGGCCTCCTCCAGACCCCTGACTGTGAACCCCTTGCAGGCCAGGCCTGGTCATTTTTTTTTTTCTTATTCTTTTTTTGGCCTGGAATTTTGGGAACAGCAGGTCCACTGAACTTGTTATATCTTTTTCCTTTGCTAGGGTCCTTGTGGAGGTTGAAGAGGCCTTTGAGATTCTGTAGCTCTGAATTCCAAAACTGGGTTATGAAAATCTCAAAACTTCATAAAGCCACAGGATAAACACAGTGTTTCTTTCTTTTTATTAAAATATTTTTGCTGGGAGAGATTCATGTCCCTAGTAATTTAAAAGTTTGCTACTAAAATTAACAGATAAAATATAAAATAGAATGCAGAGTTGTTTTTTTTTTTTTTTTTTTATAAAAACACTGGGCTTCAAAGACATGCTATGCTTCCTGGGGACTGCATCAAGGCTACAGCCTACTAACTTCTGTCCCTGATCCACAGGGCCTGGGCTGGCCTCCAGGAAGTGGCCAGCCATTTAGCTTAGGTTCAGGTACTAACTAAAGAGGGGGCTGCCTACCCCTCCTCCCACTTCATTGCTTTCTTTCGAGGATTCTGTCCCAGGATGGAAGTAAACTGGCAGAAAGCTGTTACCAAAAACAGAGGGGTTTCCAGAGAACCACAGGTTAAGGAAGAGATAGAAGGATGAGGTTTTAAATCTGGCTGTGTCCCTCAGGCAACTCCCTTGACCACCCTGGCTGGTGGGAATGAGACAAGAAGGCTGGGTTATTCTCGTGGGCTGTCTGGACCTTTGCTATTGCTGGTAATAAACGTGGGTCTGCAGAATCCTAAGCTGTTTTTCCAGTCGGTGGGCATGAGTGGTTTATCAAGCCAACCCTTTGTGGGGTTAACACTACCTCTGCCCTGTCCCCAGAGGAAATGACTTCTTGTGAACTTAAGACTCCAACAGAATTGGCTATCTGTGAGCTCACTATTGTCATGTGTGGGCCTTGTCTCCGAAGCTGTATGCCCTCACCCACCCATAACCCACCCTGCCTCCACAAGGAGGCCCTTTGATAGTCCGGCGAGCTACCCAGCTTTCATTCCAGGCCCTGTTTTTCTGCCTGAGAGATCAACAGTCATGTCTGTGCTAAAGATGAGCCCAGAATTACCCAGATAATTCTGTATAATAGGATCACACCTAACCTGCCCAGTCATTCAGATTGGGCTTGTGGAAATGACCTCCCCCATTGATTCCGATTTGGGGGGGGGGGTGTGTGCGCGCGCGCACGCTGGGGATTGAACCAGGGCCTCGTGCATGCTAACCTGGAGCTCTACTGTTGAGCTACAGCCCAAGCCCCTGATTCCAATTATGAATCAGACTTGAAAGCCCCAGGCTGATGGAAGGATTACTGGGCTCTCTGGGCTTCAGTGTCCGGTCTGTAGAAGTCACTATATTTGTTCCTCAGGGTGCTCGCAGCTAACAAATTTTAAAAGCTTCTTTGAAAGGCTGCAATACATTGTATTGTTAGTATTTCCATTTCAAAAAGCAGCTTCATTTGCAAAAAGACTCCCCACTGAGTCTTTAACTCACCCTTCAGTAGAACAATCAAAATCCTACTTGAAACCCCCGGCTGGCGCCAGCTTTTCAAAAACCATTTTACTAAGCCAGGTGCATTTTATAATCTTGCTATTTTGACCAAGTTATTTGTTGTTGTTTTAAGTAAAAGAGCCAGAGAAGGCCTGGAAAGACTTTTGCTGGCTTCTTGTCTTCACCTCCTACCAACACTCCAGCCTCTCCCCGCAGCCCTGACCCGCGGGCTCCCCACTCCACCTTCACTACCCCCAGTCAGAAGTTTCCAAAGAGCTGAGATGACACTACAAGCCATGCAGGCGAGCTAGCTGGCCTTCGGGGGTTCCCATCTTGAATTCTCGGGTTCCCAGAATCACACCCCCACTCCAAGATCTGGTTTAACTTCCCAAACCCGACTGGGGCAATGTGCCAGACCGAGGCCCTGGGAACGGGTGCATGGGACAGGAACCGCCTGCACAGGGAGGGGCAGGTGGCCGGGAGGGAGTGCTCATTGACTCTAAATTGCAGGCTGCAGTGGGTCCCACGGGAATAGAGCACAGCCCAGAAAGAGGGTTTCTGCATGGTCAGGGCCCAGGACACAGAGGCTGGAACGTGGGGCTTGGTCACCAGCTCCAGAGGTCTGGGTTGCCTAGGCCACAATGACAGCCCACTCCTGCAAGGTGGCTGGTTAGTCTCCTACCAGGGTCACCTCAAGGTAGAGTCCATGTTGCGAATTGGGCAGTGAGTGGTAAGTGATCCCCGGAACACTACTCTCCAGAGTAAGCCACTCAGAAGCAGCCCCCAACCCCACCAACAAGGAACATAAACGTCAAAGATGTTTTGAGGGGAGTGACTGTTTGATGGGTACACTGTCCCCTTTGCGAGGATAATGATGTTTTGAAACTATACAGAGGTGACAGTTGCACAACATTTTGAATGTAGTAATTGTTTACTTTTTTTTAAAGAGAGAGAGAGAATTTTTTAATATTTATTTCTTAGTTTTCGGCGGACACAACATCTTTGTTTGTATGTGGTGCTGAGGATCGAACTCGGGGCCCCCCGCAAGCATGCCAGGCGAGCGCGCTACCGCTTGAGCCACATCCCCAGCCCTAATTGTTTACTTTGAACTGGTTAATTTCCTATATGATCTTCACCTCAATTAAAAATATTTTGGCTGGGGGTTTAGAGCACTTGTCTAGCAGGTGTGAGCTCTGGGTTCAATCCCCAGCACAGCCCCCACCCCCAGTACCATTTTAATTCTTAAAGGGAAAGTCCTTTGTACTGTGTCATCTCTCCCTAGCTTCCTGGGTTGCTACCTATGTTCCAGCTGGAAAAAACCAAGTTGCTTAGAAGCCTTGCTTCCAGACCCCACCTGAAAAATGAAATGTTCAAACATGTCCAAGGCCCTTGGCAGTGCTTGTCAGAAAGGGGATTGGAAGGTAGCATCAAGGTCCTATGAAGGGCCATCCCATTGGCCCAGCTAGATCCTGGCTATCCAGGTGTAGATCTGTGCAATTCTGGAAGAAGCCACCTTCGCGCTTCACCTGGCTATCCATTTATCCGTTCATTCATTATTCATCCAAGGGACACTGACCCAGCCTCTACTAGGCACCTGGTACAGTGCTGGCTACTGCAAGACGAGCAGAACACTATCCTCGAGCATTCCAAGTGGAAACAAGCATTAATAAGAGATATACACAGGGTGTGAGAGTGACTTGATGAGGACACCTAAGGGTGAAGGGTTGGGGTAGGGGCGCTGGTGGAAGCAGGTCGCAAGCAGGTCCAGGCAAGCCTGACCTGCAGCCAGCTTTGGCTGAGGGCAGTAGGAGCGTGAGGGGAAAACACCAAATGTAAGTGCACAGGTTCTCTGAGGGCTCTGCAGAGGCTTGGTTCAGAGGCTAGAAGCTGAGCTGCCCTTTCCAGAAAGGCTCCCG
>NW_025999862.1:1206313-1214564 GCF_001458135.2 Marmota marmota marmota | reverse complement strand
AAGCCGCTGTCACCGGGCAGGAGAGAACGTTGCGAACGTGCGCCGGAAGCCCATTGGCCGAGGTGGGCCACACTCCCGGGTCTGGATTGGGCCGTGGTGGGAAGGGGGCGTGGCCTCGCCGCTCTAGACCTTATAGGCTGCTCTGCGCTGGTGCTAGGGATCTCAGCAGGCTAAGGGGGAGGTGCGAGTGGGTTGAAGGGACAGGTCTGGGCAGCGCTCGGTGGTTGGCACCAGTTCGCGCACCCATTCAAGCGGCAGGACGCACTTGTCCCAGCAATTCTCGCTGACCGCACTAGCTGGTGAGTGGCCCTTCTGCGTGTACCGTTCTCTGCGTGGGACGGCCTCGGCGATACTGGTCCTAGAGCTCGCAGTCTTGTTCAGCCCCCAGACTGACGCTCCGCGGTGTCCCTCTTGTCTTTCAGCGGCTTCTGAGCTCCGGGATACTGAGCACATCAGCAAACGTCCTGGCGTCTGACCTCACCATGCCTAGTCTTTGGGACCGCTTCTCGTCCTCCTCTTCTTCATCCGCGTCTCGAACTCCCACCCCAGATCGGCCGCTGCGCTCAGCCTGGGGGTCGGCGGCCCGAGAGGAGGGGCTAGACCGCTGCGCGAGCCTGGAGAGCTCGGACTGCGAGTCCCTGGACAGCAGTAACAGTGGCTTCGGGCCGGAGGAAGGTGAGCAGTGGGCTGGTGCTGAACGAGACGAGGGTCCGGGGAGGTGAGGAAGCACCGCACTGGAAGGGGTCAGAACCATTTTGGTTTTCTATCCCAACAGAACCCAGATTGCCCGGGGCGTGGGTATTGGAGTAGAGGGTATACGAATGCGGGGCGGGAACTGGGCAGAAGCTCAGCTTTCTTAGAAAAAAGCACCTCCCCCGCCTGTGTATCTTCTGTGGAAGCTGCTCTAATACCCTTCCTGGTGTGCTCCCCCTCCAGATTCGGCATACCTGGATGGCGTGTCCCTTCCCGACTTCGAGCTGCTCAGCGACCCCGAGGATGAGCACCTGTGTGCCAACCTGATGCAGCTGCTGCAGGAGAGCCTGTCCCAGGCGCGACTGGGCTCTCGGCGCCCTGCTCGCCTGCTGATGCCCGGCCAGCTGGTGACCCAGGTGGGCAAAGAACTACTGCGCCTGGCTTACAGCGAGCCTTGCGGCCTGCGGGGGGCACTGCTGGACGTCTGCGTAGAGCAAGGCAAGAGCTGCCACAGCGTGGGCCAGCTGGCTCTCGACCCCAGTCTGGTGCCCACCTTCCAGCTGACCCTCGTGCTGCGCCTGGACTCTCGCCTCTGGCCGAAGATCCAGGGGCTCTTCAGCTCCGCCAACTCTCCCTTCGTCCCTGGCTTTAGCCAGTCCTTAACGCTGAGCACAGGCTTCAGAGTCATCAAGAAGAAGCTGTACAGCTCAGAGCAGCTGCTCATTGAAGAGTGTTGAACTTCGGCCTGGGTGAGGGGCACAGTGCCCCCCACGGCAGAGGCAACGGAACTTTTGGGTTGGAGACCAGTAGGCAGGGGCTGAGGGACTGATGCCTGTGTTAGAAGACTGACAACAGCCACCTGAGGGAAAGAGATGGAGGTGGGGGACTAGTGTTTCCTGGGAAGCTCATGGGGTCTTGCACAGGTGGCTCCCCAGTGGGGCAAATGCCCCTCAGTACTGTAGCATGAAACAAAGGCTTAGGGGCCAATCAGGCTTCTGGCTGGATGTGTATGTAGCATGTACCTTGTTATTTTTATTATTACTGACAGTTAAAACAACAGTGGTGTGACAGAGGCAGGAGGGCAGCTGGGCTGCTCTGGCCTCTGAGGGTTGTGTGTTCATGGTAGTGGACAGGAGGGAGGGGGGAGTTCATGGAGGTGGTTTGTATCATGGTCTGAAGGGACCAAGTGTGTTTGTTGTATTTTTTTTTTTTTTTTTTTATCTTTTTGTTTCTCGGATTGGAGCTTCACTACTGACCTGTTCTAGGCAGCTATCTTACAGACGCATGAATGTAAGAGTAGGAAAAGCAGGTGTTGGGATCACTTGAGATCTTTGACACTTGAAGAAAAAAATACACCTGGGAGCTGCGTCCACCCCATCCCCACCCCATTTCTGGAGAGTTGAACTGTGAGGGGATGGGGCTGAGTGGGGCTGGGGGCTGGAACCCCCTCCCCCAGAGGAGTGCCATCTGGGTCTTCCATCTAGAACTGTTTACATGAAGATACTCACTGTTCATGAATACACTTGATGTTCAAGTATTAAGACCTATGCAATATTTTTTACTTTTCTAATAAACATGTTTGTTAAAACAGTTGGTTGAATCTCATCAGTGTCCCAAAACGGGATGGAGGGGGATGGATTCTGATAAAAATTAGGTTTCATCAGACTCTGGGGTCTACCTCCAGTCCTTTCCAGGGCTGCCTGCCAGCCTGGTAACAAGTATATGGACTGTGCTATCTGTGCCAGGAACCCTGGCTCCCTCGGCTCTGTGCTGGCTGAAAGCTACCAGGAGAACGTGCTGGAAATCACCCTGAGGTAAGGGGTGAGTCAGACCTCCCTGGGAGCCAGTCTCAGCAGGGAGAGTTCGCCTGACTGCCTGGGTTAGAAGGTCCAGGCACAAAGGCCTCCTGAGCCTAAAGTCCCAAAGAAGAGATGTTTTCTTCCTGTGAGAAAAGTCACAGTTCTATTTGGTCTGCAGAAATTAAAATTACAAATTTAATATCTAGACAGGAAAAGGTCAAAGGAGGAGTTTGAAAAGGACTGCTTAGCTCAAGTCTTGCACTAGACAAGGAACTCTGGGCTCAGAGGGACTGAGTGGCCTCTGGGAGGAGGTGTGGCCCAGACAGGTGTAGAACCACCAACACACAACTGTAAGACAATGCCCTTGGTGACTGACTCCTGCACTCTCTGGGCCCCTATTTCCTTATCAGAGAAGTTGAGATTGGGCCAGCTGAAGGCTACAGCCCTTCCCACTTCTCCCTCCCTCCCACACCAACTGGCCCCTGGAGAGTTGTTATCGCCTTGTTTCTCTTCCTGGTCCCAGACAGGCCCTGTTTGCCCAAGACTATAAAACAGTGGTTCTACCACTTGATTGTGGAGTCAGATTGCTCTGGGCCCTGGGTAATGCAGATCCCTTGGCCTGAGGGGAGAGTGGGGCCCCAGGAACACAGGTTTTCAACAGGGATTCTCCTGAACTTTGGAATGGCTTAGAAGACTCACACCTCTTTGGTAAAAACTGCAAGAGTTTTTCCCCAAAATGAATGAACTTGGGTTAGAAGTAGATTTGCAAATGGATGGTGATGACTACACAGAAGGTGCACAGAGCATATAGTTTTAGGAAGGCCTTACACCAGCATGCTTAGTTCACTCTCCTAATAGCCACCCTGTGGAGGGAAGGGCAGGGGGTTATAGTATTTTACAGATTAGTAGAGGCCCAAGTCCTTGAATAGCCATCTTCTTGGACACGGGCTGACCTTGGCCATTTAACTTGTTGGGTTCAGGGCTAAAAATGAAACAGGTGGAGCACTTGGGTGGTGTCTGAGAGGTACCTGCTTTCCTAGTTTCAAAAGAGGAGCAAGGAAGATCATGGCCTATTGTCTCCTAAGAGTCTTGCTGGTGTTTGGAGGCAGGAGCTGGAAGGCTCCACGATCCCCTTCCAAGCCATGGAGGCAGCTGAGCACACTCTGCTCCTTTTTGGAGACATTCAGACTGAGACAGGGGTGAAGCATGAGTTCCCCCAGAGAGCTCAACTAGGATGCTCTCCTGGAGCCAGATCGGCTTTCCTTGTTCTCACAAGGCCTGAAAGTTTTCCAAGCAGGACAGAAGGGTGCAGAGAGAGAGCCATGAAGCTTAGGTTTCACAGCAAAGGGAAGAAGCTTGCTGAAGCCTAAGCCAATTAGGCCTAGGTCTCCTACAAAGTGGCAGGGAGTTTTGCCCCAGGTGTTGGGCTTCCTAAGAGAAGATGAGGCAGGCTCCTTTGTTACTTCACCTGAAAGTAAATAAAATTTATAGACTTGCACCACATAGCTGGGCCTGGTAGAGCACACCAGCAATCCCAGCAACTGGAGGCAGGAAGATCATGAGTTCAAAGCCAGCCTGGTCATCTTAGTGAGACCTTGTCTCAAAACAAAAAATAAAAAAGGCTAGGGATGGGGCTGGGGATGTGGCTCAAGCAGTAGCGCACTCATCTGGCATGCCTGTGGCCCGGGTTCGATCCTCAGCACCACATACAAACAAAGATGTTGCATCCGCCGAAAAAATTAAAAAAATAAATATTAAAATTCTCTCTCTCTCTCTCTTAAAAAAAAAAGACTAGGGATGTAGCTCAATGGTAGAGGGCCCCTGAGTTCAATCCCTAGTGCCACACGCACCTTACACAGAAAATCCAACTTAGGAAAATGCTTTCAGAAATTGTTCTATTTGAACTGTAAAATTTGTATTGACTAACTCCCATTGTATACAATTCCCTTTTATATTCCTATTTCCATTTCATCATGTTACTGCTCTAGAACTTGTAATAGCTTCCACCAGATTTCACTGTCTGCCTTTCAAACCTTTGGTAGTTGGCCCTGTACTTCCTACCCAGACTTACCTTCCACCACTTGTCTTATTTTGGTACAGGTTAGCATGGTCTGCCTACTTCCTTAATTGCAGACTCTTCTGATTTTAACGCTTTCCCCAGAGATGCAGTTGCTTTGCTTTGCTTGCAAACCCTGCCCCGCTTTTAATGCCCAGAGCAAGCTACAGCCCTTTTATGACTCAGCTGACCCCTAGCCATCTTTATTTTTCACCACAACAGTGTTAAAAATTTGGCAAATGTTTGGTTGTTTCTTTTTTTGTTTGTTTGTTTGTTTGTTTGTTTTTGGTAGTGGGGATTTAACCCAGGGACATTCTACCAATGAGTAATATCTCCAGTCCATTTTTTTTTTTTTTTTAAAGAAAGAGGGAGAGAGAGAGAGAATTTTTTTAATATTTATTTTTTAGTATTTGGCAGACACAACATCTTTGTCTGTATGTGGTGCTGAGAATCGAACCCAGGCCGCACGCATGCCAGGCGAGCGCGCTACCGCTTGAGCCACATCCCCAGCCCCCATTTTTTTTTTTTTTTGAGACAAGTTCTAATTGAGTTGCCCAGGCTGACCTCAAACTCGCAATCTTCCTGCCTCAGTCTCCTGAGTTGCTGGGATTATAGGCATGCACAATCATGCTTGGCAAAAAACTTGGCAGTTTTCTGATATCACTGTAGATGCTTGTTTTGCATCCCTGCAGCTCTGTGGGATACCCTTACATTCCCCTTGGGCCTGGCATATAATAGTCAATTTAATATTGGTTATCTGAACCTTCAAGCATCGCATTCTCCCTAGGCTCAGAAAACATAAGATTCTTCCTTCAGCTTCAGACTCTCAGGCTAAGGAAAGAGGAGGGAGGGTAGAAACAGTTGAATCCCCGCCCCCATTATGTCTACTGACTAATTTAGAGGAAGATTGAAGGCTGAGGTCTTGGAGGGAGGTAGTGTCCTTAAAGTCACATGTATTAAGATTAGGGAAATCAGAGTCTGAATCTTGGTCCAGACATTTCTTAGCTGATAATCTAGAGCAAGTCACTTTACCTCTGAAGCTTCAATTTCCTCATTTGTAAATGAGGATAATAGTGAAGATGTTAAAGAAGGGCTAGCTGGGGCAGAGGAGGCTACTGGTTGGGCAGTGGCCTAAGTGGTGGTAGGGCTGACTGCAGAGTAAACATCCTTTAATAGGATCCTCCTCCCCCTGACCCTGTGGCTCCCTTTCCCTCTGCTCTTGCTTTTCTCTAACATCTTTTCAAAAGTCACCATCATGGGGCTGGGATTATAGCTCAGTGGAAGAGCGCTTGCTTGGCATGTGTGAGGTACTAGGTTCGATTCTCAGCACCACATATAAATAAATAAAGGCCCATCAACAACTAAAAAAAAATTTTTTTTAAAAAGAAAAAAATATCTTGGGCTAAGGTTGTAGCTCAGTGGTAGAGCACTTGCCTAGCATCTTTGAGGCACTGGATTCAATTCTCAGAGCCACATATAAGTAAATAAATAAAATAAAAGTCCATTGACAACTTAAAAAAAAAGGTCACCATCTTAACAACAATCATGTCGACATATGACCTGAATACTTTTTTTTTTTTTTTCCTGATGCTGGAAACTAAGCCCAGGTTCATGTTCTGCTTCTGAACCATACACCTAGCCCAACCTTTATAAATTCTTATGAAAACATTGTTTTGGGGGAAAAGCCAGACGGCCACATATCTAAACTGTGTCCTTCTGAGTCGGACACATATTAAGTGTTGTGTATAAGGCTCCTCCGACTGCGCCTCATGTTTCAGAAGGAAATGCCAAGGCTCAGGGTGGCTTAGGGAGTGGGCCTGCAGGGCTAAGCTGGGAAGTGTAATCTCCTACCACCCAGGCCTCTCACCTAACCTCCAAGCCCTCCTGATTCCCTAGCTCAGGTACAATCTGGGTCAGTATCCTGCTTTTGCTGCTAGAGGTAACCAAGTGACAGCTGGGACACCCCAGCAGAAGGCTGAGGAAACATGGGGCACAGGAGCCAGGCCCAAAGAATGGATCGTTGCAGGATGCTGTAATTCTCTTAAAATGGGGGTCTCTTTATGAAGGAATCACAAATGAGAAAGCAGATTGTTAAACTCCATATATGTCTATGCAAGGGACCAGCTGAGAAATCCTCATCTCTATCCCAACCATCGGCGGCTTCATGGCAACTTCTGGGGCAACAGATGCAGCCTGTGGGCATTTATTGCTGGTGGCTCTAAAGGCAGAGATTGGTAGACTGTCACTTCTTTCTTTCATTAATTCATTCAAACTACATATAACTAAATGGGCCCATGGGGACTCTAAGGAAGCTGATATTAAAATACCCTCCCCCTACATACAGACACACACACACACACACACACAAACACACACACACAACTGTAGGTCATAAAGAAAAGAAAAAATGGCAGGCATTCGATTTTCTTTAGATCTCTGAATCCCTAAGAAAAAATTCCCAAAAAATTTAGAGTGATTAAAAGTATAAAAAAGTGGCCAGCTACAGTGGTACATACATGTGATCCCAGCTACTCAGGAAGCTAAGGCAGGAAGATGGCAAGTGGGAGGAGGACAGTTTCAGCAATTTAGGGAGACCTTGTCACAAAATAAAATAAAAAAATAAAAAGGACTGAGCAAACTTTGGGTCAATCCCTGGGACCAAAAGCTCTGTGTGTGTGTGTGTGTGTGTGTGTGTGAATTGAATTGAAACTAATTCAACTTACACTTAAAATTGATGAGTTTTGTTGAATGTAAATTATATCTCACTAAACTTGAATTATTTTTGGCAGGGGGGTGTTGTGGGGGGGTGGCTCTGGGGACGGAATCCAGGGTCTTGTGTATGCTGAAAAAGTGCTCTACCACTAAGCTATATTCCCAGCCTAAAAAAAAAAATTTTAAGTATATCTACACACAAACTCATACAACTACAGTCATTTGATCCTTGACAAAGTTGCCAAAACATACACTGGAGAAAAGACAGCCTTTTTATTTTTTTAACAAATAGATAAAATAAAATAAAATAAAATAAAAATAAATAAATTGGAAAACTGGGTATCCATCTGTAGAAGAATGAAAGCAGACCCTGAATAAAAATCAACTTGAAATGGATCAAAGACCTAGGAATTAGAAAAGAAATCATGCAAGTCCTAGAGGAAAAAGTAAGGTCAGCACTCCAGCATACAGCCATGGGCAATGACTTCTCGATAGGACCCTCAAAGTTCAGGAAATAATGCCAAGAGTTAATATACAGGATGGCATCAAATTTAAAAGTTTCTGCACAGCAAAGGAAACAATTAGGAATGTGAAGAGAGAACCTACAGAATGGGAGAAAATATTTGCTAGCTACTCTTTTGATACAGATTATATCTAGAATATATAAGGAACTCAAAAAATTTTATACCAGCCAGGTGTAGTAGTGCATGCCTGTAATCCCAGCAACTCCAGAGGCTGAGGCAGGAGGATCACAAGTTCAAAGCCAGCCTCAGTGACTTAGTGGAGACCCTTTCTCAAAATTAAAGATAAAAAAGGTTGGGGGGGCTGCAGTTGTGGCTCAGTGGTAGAGCACTTGCCTAGCATGCGTGAGGCACTGGGTTTAATCCTCAGTACCATATACAAATAAAATAAAGGTATTGTGACTACCTACAATTTATATATATATATATATATATATATATCTGTCTCTTATACACATCTCCTTTGTACA
>NW_025999862.1:1181445-1204661 GCF_001458135.2 Marmota marmota marmota | reverse complement strand
GTTCAGGGCCAACACAGCGAGACCCTGTTTCAAAACAACAATAGTAGGTGCTGTGTTGTGGACCCAATCTATAAACAACGAGGGGGCAGGTCCCTTGAGACAGACTGAGAACTGCACATTCCACATGGGGCTATAGAGAAGGCAGGCTCCGGGCTGGGGTAGAAAATAACTCGCATTTACCAGAGTGCTTTCCAGCTTCAGCTCACTCACCATATCACCAACTCCACGAGGTAGATATTATTTATTTATTTATTTATTTAGTAGCAAGGATTGAACCCAGGGGAGCTTAACCACTGAGCCACACCCCTAGCCCATACACACACACACACACACACACACACACAGAGATATATATATATAAATTTTTAATAACTTTATTTTTTCAATGTGGTGTGGAGGATCCAATGTAGCACCTCACATGTTCACACATGCTAAGCAAGTGCTCTATCATTGAGCCACATCCCCAGCCACCGCCTTTTTTTAAAATATTTTTTTAGTTGTCAATGCATCTTTATTTTATTTATTCATATGTGGTGCCGAGAATCCAACCCAGTACCTCACACATGCTAGGCAAGCGCTCTACCACTGAACCACAACCCTGCCTCCAGCCCTTTTTTTAATATTTTACTTAGAGACAGGGTCTTACTGGGTTGCTTAGAGCCTTGCTAAGTTGCTGAGGCTGGCTTTGAATTCGCGATCCTCCTGCCTCAGCCTCCAAAGCCCCTGGAATTACAGGTGTGCACCACTGTGCCCAGTTAATAGATATTATTATGATGATTCCCATTTTACAGATGAAGAAACCAAGAAGCACAAGGCTACAAAACAAGCTTGGCCCAGGGGTGGAGAAAGACCTGTGGTTTTGCCTTTGTCCTTGTTTCTTCATCTCTGGACCTAGAGGGTGGGGCTGGGTGATATCTAAGAGTGATTCTTTTAGGCAGGGGTCAGCTGCCAGCTGCCCCTGGCTGCCACTTTTCCTGAGAGCCGCCGGGTCACTCTCCCCAATCCAAGCCTGGGGTGGGGGTGGGGAGCAAGAACAGAGCCGCCTTGCAGGTCACTGAGTAAATGCTTGACTGCTTTCTGGGGCCAGTCCAAGTCTGGAAGGAGGACTTTAAGAAGAAATTTCCACGGCCCTTCCCCCAGAAAGGGATTTTCCATTCTGCCTGGGCAGACATGCCTTCTGTGTCCCCAGAGTGGGGCTCTGGCCAGCCACAGGGCTTGTCAAGTGGCTCAGCCCGGTTCAGGGAGGCGTGGGAGACCTGGTTCTGTCCTGCCCTGGGAAAGGGGAGAGTTTGTTGTGGGAGGCAAGACTGACCTAGAAAGAAGCAAAGGAGAGGGGGTTGGGCGACACGAGGGTGGTGTAGAACAAAGTGGTCAGTCTAGAAGAAGCCCTGAGAGGGACCAGCAGGGGCAGGAGCCATCAGAGAAACTTCCTAGAACAGGGCTGGAGGGGCAAAGGAGGGGAGAGATGTGCGTGGGCAGACGTGAGTGCAGATCTGGTGGAGGGGAATGATGTGGACCAGTTTGACAAAGGTTGCCATGAAAACAGGGACAGTGCGGTGGCCAGGAGAGAGCTGGATGCAGGAAATGGAAAACATGGTGAGGCCTCTGCACCAGCCCTTCCCACTGCCAGGAACACCCATCCCTCGGAGATTCGCCTTGTTGGCTCCATCAGGTTTAGCTCAGGTGTTGGGGTTCCCTGGGGAAGCAGCCCTGCTAAGGCAGCAACTCTCTGAGCGTCTCAGAGTTTCTGTTTCTCCAGAACAACTGCGTAACCCTTGTCTTTGTCTTTAGAGGCCACCTAAACAAAGGCTAGGGCTCTCAGGGAATGCCCTAAGAGAAGAGGCATTATTGGCATGTTCTTTACCAAATTCCCAGGACCTGGGACACAGCAGGCTCGGTAAATAGTGTTGAGATTCATTGACTTGCACTTTAGAGTGTCCTGGTAAAAGGAAGCTTATCATAATTTTTTTTTCTGAGTACCTACTATATTCGGGGAGCCTTACAAACATTATTTCATATTCCTCCGAACAACTCTCTGAGAGAGGTCCTACTTGTTTTATAGGTGAAGAAACTGAGGCTCAGATAGGTTGGTTAGGTTGTTCAAGGATACACAGCAACAGAATTTGAATCTTCATGATTAACCTCCAGGCTAGCACTGTGCAACAGAAATATAATATGAGCTGTTTAGGAAATATATCATTTTCTAGTAGCCACATTGAAACAGAATCAGATGAAATCAACTTCAATAATACATTTTACTTAATTTGATATATAAACTACTATCATTTCAACATTAATCATTATAAAAGTATGAATGAGATATTTTACATTTGTTTGACTCAGCCTTCAAAATTGGATGCCTATTATATGCTTAGAGCACTTGTTAAATTTTACCAGAAAATATTTAGAATCTCATAAAATTTGTAGTTGAAAAAGTAGATTCACATGTATCCAAGTTGTTCCAAGCATACGTAAACATTTTCCCATAACTGAACTGAGCATCACTTTTTAAACCTTTAACGCAGGGCTGGAGTTGTGGCTCAGTGATAGAGCGCTTGCTTAGCATGTGCGAGACACTAGGTTTGATCCTCAGCATCACATAAAAATAAATAAATAAAATAAAGGTATTGTGTCCATCTACAACTGAAAAAAATAATTTAAAAACCCTTAATGTAAGTAGATTAAAATTAAATAAAATTGAACATTCTGGCCTTCAGCAGTACGAGTCACGTTTCAAGTACTCCATAGCTACATGTGCGTGCCAGCAGCACGGGGACTGGGTGGCCTGGTTCTGGACTGCACAGCCTCACCTGGCATGAGGCTGATGAGTGGGAGAGGGAGACTGGCATCCAGGAGCCTGGTGGAGAGGGAATCTGGGCAGAGGAGGGACTGTGGGGGTGGGGCACTGAGATTCCCACTGAGCAGCCAGGCTGGTCCCTCACATGGGGAGGCCTCCTGCAGGGTTCCCCTGGGTCTGGCAGCCTGTGCCGCTAAGGTAGTGGTGGCTCTCAGACCACAGAGTAAACCAATGTTGGCTGCTCCCAGCACTTCAACCTCCTCCAACAATGACACCAAGGATGTGAACAGGCTCAGGTGGGGAATGGAGTGACCTCCCTCTTCCTTACCCTACCTGACAGCTGCAGAGGGGTCAGGTGTGAGGCTGGGTTAAACAATTCTAGAGTCAGTTGCACCAGGTTCCAATCCCACCTGGGCCAGTGCCTTGCTGTGTGACCTTGAGGAAGTCAAGTCCGGGCTGAGGGTATGGCTTAGAGGTAGAGCTGGCTTAGCATGTGCAAGGTCAAATTAGAAAGTCAAGTCCCCTCTCTGAGCCTCAGTTTCTTTCTCTGGGAAATGAAGGCAAATATTGGAATGCTGTGAGCCTCTGATGGTGTCTAGAGAGTGCCTACCTCAATCAACTGAGTGATCAATGAATAAGAGTCTCCCCAGGTAGAGTTCTTTTCCTGGTAAAAACAGAAGAGGAATGTGTCAGATATGAGCTTAGAGGATGTGAATTAATCTGAATAGCTGGAGGTTCCTTCCTAGGGTTCCCTATCCCCTGCATGACACAGATCTGGTTGACAAGAGGGAGTTGGGATGGGGACCCACCACTCCCATAGGCCCCAGGTGCCCAAGTGATCATGAGGTCAGAATGGCTGAGGGCCACCTTCCAGAAATGGGGAGGGTGACTCAAACTGAGTCAGGATCAGGTGAGGTCACCCTGGTCCCTGGAGTTACTCAGAGTGACAGTGGTAAACGCCTGGCAGGAATGAGGGATGAATCTGGGCTCTAGGAAAGTAGGTGGGGCTGGAAACCACCCAAGACAAGGAAACCGTTGGGGCTGAGACTCCGGGTAGGCAGAGCATGGCCTGAGATCAGCAGACAGGGACTGGGAGGATATTTGGTTTATGGTTTTATTTTATTTTATTTTTTGTACCAGGGAATTGAACCTAGGGGCACTTTAGCACTGAGCCACATCCCAGGCCTTTTTTATATTTTTTATTTAGAGACAGGGTCTTGCTGAGTTGCTTAGGGCCTATGCTAAGTTTGGAGACTGGATTTGAACTAATGATCCTCCTGCCCCAGCCTCCTGAGCTGCTGGGATTATAGGCATGCGCCACTGTGCCAGGCCTGAGGCTGGCTTTGAACCTCTAATCCTCCTGCCTCAGCCTCCTGAGCTGCTGGGATTGCAGGTGTTGGCCACTGCACCCAGAGATCTGTCTTTTATGAAGGTGGGGCGTCTCCAACTGCAAATCTCTAAGTCAGTACCCCACTTAATCTAATATCAGGGACCCCACTTCAACTCCACAGCCCTAAACTTTGCTGTGCTAGATTTTCCAAAGTGTGGGGGCCAAGGCAATCCTGAGCAGCCTTCAAAAATGTTAAACAAGTCTCCTTGTCCTACCACCACGCCTTCCCTTCCTATTACCCTTACTAGTACTGGTGGTCCTAGAAGTGGGACAAATCTCTGGTGTTCACTGCTGTGTCTCCAGGCTGTAGCTCAGACTCTGGCACACAGTGAGCGCTTGGGAGATACCTGGACTCAGGCCTGGGTGGGGAGCCAGTAGTCTCAGTACTCAGGAGGTTGAGGCAGGAGGATCTCTTGAGCCCAGGGATCTGACACCATCCTGGGCAGCACAGCAAGACCCTGTGCCAAGAAAATAAATTAATAAGTAAATAAAAAGAGATTGAAGTGTTGGGCTCTTGCTGCATTTCTAACACTTGTCTTATTTCCATCTGTAAACTGGGAAGCATAATCACTGTGAAGAACCCAGGAGAAACAGGTCAGAAATCCAGAAGGATTACTCAGAAAGCTGAGGCAGGAGGATTGAAAGTTTGAGGCCAGCCTCAGCAACTTAGAGAGACCCTGTCTCAAGATTTAAAAAAATTAAAAGGTCTGGGGATGTAGCTCAGTGGTAGAGCATCCCTGGATTAAATCCCCAATATCCCACTCCCCCCTAGAAAAAGAAAGCTGGAGGCCGAAGCAGCTAACCAATGGGCAGTTCTTCAGATGCAGTTTGGGAATAGGTCAATTAACTGAAGAGGAAACTGAGGCTCCAGGAAGTCATGTTGAAATGAACACTCGGGAGACCAGCTGAGCCTCCCCATCACCTTCCACATCCATCCACAGGCCTGCTGGTCCTTTTCTGAGATGTCTGGTGAAGTCACACTCCCTTAATCCCTGGGAATTTCCATCCACAGGTCCTGAGGTGTGCCAGCCTGTCCCTGTCGTGTGAGGTGGCCTTTCCCTACTCATGTTCTGATGAGGATGGCTGGGCTCCTGGTGGTAGGGACGTGCTGGAAGATGGTAGACACAGCTGTCTCCAGTGTGGGGTCTACTGTCAAAGAATCAGGAGGGTGTGTGTGTGTGTGTGTGTGTGTGTGTTGACTGTCAGTCCTTTAAAGGACACTTGCTCTAGTTACTGGATGCTCCCCACAGCCCTGACACTTAGTAGTGCTCAAATGGATAAATGAATGAGTAGAAGGAGGGTGAGAAGGAAGAGAAGGTGGGGAGAAGAGGAGGAAGGGAGGAAGGAGATCCAGCTTCTCATCCCTACTATGAGCTCCCTCCTGTCCCAGGACCCCAGTGGGCTCACCTTCAGAGGATCCAGGCAGGAGAACTCATCTGAGGTGGGCATACAGGGGCTGAGTCTTGAATCTGCCACTCAACATTCTTCTCCATAAAATAGAGATGATCATACCACCCCCCTTGCTGAATTATAGGGCAGGAGGTCCAAAATATGTGTGTGAATACACTTGTAAACCCATGTGCTAGGGATAAGCCCAGTGGGTGAGGGATAGGCAGGGCAGGCTCTGGAAAGAGGCTTCCTGCCTTCATGGCCCCTGCTCTGCTGCTTGTAGACATTTGGCACAGTCCTTAACCTCCCTGGGCCTCAGTTTCCCCCTCTTCAAGACAGGGAGAATAATGATACCTATCTCTTGAGTTGTTGTGAGGATTAAATGAGATAATACATGTGCAGGGCACAGAGTAGGCACAATAAATAAGTTTCATGACAACAAAAGCCAGTCCTCCAGAAGGATTCTGTATCTATTTCACCCTAAACTGTGAATGAGTAATAAGGTGCACTTGTTCCCTCTCTCAGGCACATTTCAATCTCAACTGGAATTAAAGGAGTGGAATCCCATCTAATGATGGAATTTTAAAACAGTAAATGAAAAACACAGGACGTAAGGCCTTCCCAGGGCCACTGGAAATCACAGGTGCTGCCTACTATAAATATGCTGTCTGGTCCCACAGAGGGACCACGCAGGGGGGAGAGAACATAGTCCCAATCCCCAAGGAAACTCCCCTCTGTGCAGAGAAAAAGGAAGCAACGGGTCCCCAGGGTAGCGCAAAACTCTGGCTAAGCATACATGGCCTTTGGCAGCCTGGCAGATACAGCCAGGCTGCAGCTACCAGAAAGGCTTCCAGGACCCTCCAGGGACCACCAGGAAGCAGGGCTGGAGGCGGATGGGCACGGGATGTGGTGAGGCCTGATGGGGTAACAGCAAGGAAGGAGTGGGCTCTCCCTAAGGAGGGAGCGTCACTCTCCACTCTCCTAGGGGCTGAGCATGAGGATGCTGGCACCTGCAGCAAAGGCGAAAGGAGTCAGGATGTGGGTGTCAGAGTCAGGCTGCCAGGGCTCCAGCCCAGCCCCCACCTCTCTCCAACTGTGTAACCTTGCAACCTCAGCATGGAGGGCACAGGTTGAGTTAGCAGCTGGCACCCACTGCCCATCTCTTTTATTCCTGCACCTCTTTCACTCCACTCATACAGTGGACCTGTAGGTGTGGGGCCTGTGACCAGACCTGCCAATCAACTAAATTCTTCCTGCCCTGTACCTTTTATCAGTATGGTCCCATGTCCCCTACTGTCCAACTAGAGTGGATCCTGGGACCTGTGTTGCAATTATCAAAAAGGGAGCCTCTTTCTACTGAAATAAAACGTGGGATATGAATGTGCAGCTGCAGAGCACTGATCAAGCCCAAATATGATCCTAGGACAGCGAAGGCACAGTGGAGAGATTCGGAAAAAGGAGTCTTTCTGATATTTTTGGGTCTCCAGATCCAGCCATGCCTAGATTTTTCAGTTTAATGAGCCAGTAAGTTCCCTTCTTCCCATAAACCAGTTCCAGTCAGGCTTTGAGTCATTTGCATCAGACAGTCTGAAATAACATGGTGAACTTTCTTTCCCTCTCTGAACTTCGGTTTCCTCATCTGCAAAATGGGAATGACAATGACAGTGTTTTTTGTTTTTTTTTCAGGAGAAAGAAAGGGTTGTTTCTGATTATTAAAAGGGTTGACCAAGGTCCAGCACTTAATATTACAGCCTAACACATGCGAGGGACTCAATATCAGCTTTTAGGTGCTTCCTAAGTGTCTGCTAATGACTAGAGGGCAATCAGCCCCAGGAGGTGAACTGAGAGGGAATCTGGCCTCTTCTTATGGCTCTGTGGGGTTCCTGGAAACTCTGGAGGGCACATCATGTAGGGATCTGAACACCCTGCCTGACCCATGTCAGTCACAGGTTGGCACCAAAAAAAGGATGACATTTTGTTGTTTGAACCCAGGGCCTCACACATGCTAGGCAAGTGTCCTACAACTCAGTGACCTCCCCAGCCCTCAAGATTAGTTTTCATAATCCTCACAATTTAATCAGACCTATTTTAGAGATGAGGAATGTGAGTCTCAGATAATAACTTTTTTTTTTTCCCCCCAGTACTGGGGATGAAAACTAAAGGCACTTGACCACTGACTTGTGTTCATCCCCAGCCCTTTCCATTATTTTATTTTGAGACAGGGTCTAGCTAAATGATGGTCTGGAATTTGCGGATTCTCCTGCCTCAGCCTCCTGAGTAGCTGGGATTATAGGCATGGTGTCATGCCCAGCTAAACCTCCAAGATTGAGCTCCTTCTAATGCCAAGTCGAGGGCCCACTCTCCTAGTCCAGCCACATCGGTGCTGTTACAAGGGCCTGATTCTTAAATGGGGCTTCCAGAGGGAACTTCAACCGGGTTTTCTTAGGACAGAAAGAAGTGACACTCTCTCCCCTCCTTTCCTTGAAGTGGGGGGCCAGGGTGGCTCTATCTTCTTTAATCTGACAAAGGGAACTTTGCCCAGGAGGCTGGTTTTCTCCTGTCTGATCTCTAGTAGTCAAAGCGCTGTCACCAGTTCCTGGCGGTTAACCCCCTAGAGTGCCTGACGCAGTTTTGTTAAAGGAAACCACCCAAGTCTCACAGCTTGGCACGAACCTTCCTTCCGGCCAGGACAGGACGCCCCGGGGGTGGGGTGGGAACGCCACCTCCTACTTCCCCCCAGATAACCACCAACTCATGTCTGGGAATTGAGCCACCCTGGGCTTTTCCCACGTAGCTCCCTTGGGCCTCAGTGTCCTCATCTATATAATGGGGTAAAGGTAGCACCCACCTCTTTCAGGGTCTTGTCTGGGTTTTATTTTGAGAGAGGGTGTCACTAAGATGCCCAGGCTGCCCTTGAACTGCCTCAGTCTCCCCAGCTGCTGGGATTACAGGGGCACTTCAGGGTTGTTTTGAGGGAATGATGGGGGAGAAGAGTCTTAGGGTGCTCACCACGGGGATCCGCACAAAATAACAGGTGTTTGCTCCTTCTCCACTCCTAGGAGGCGGAGAGGGGAAGGCACTTGTGCGCAAGGCCGCCCGGCGGGTGCTTGCGGAGCTGGGATTCGAACCCCGTGCTGTGGGACTCCAAGCCCAGGCTCCTGCCACCTCCCGGAGCTCAGCCGCATTTCCTAGTGGGATCCTCTCCCCCCCCCCCCCGCCCCCCGCATCCTTACAGCTTTTCCACCTCGGCCTCCTCGCCGCCCGCCTGGCCTCGGCCTCCCCCTCCTCGGCCCTCGGGAGCCTCCCGGCAGCGGCCCCACGGAGCCAGCCTCCCCCGCGGCGGGGGTGGCGCGGCGGAGAACCTGCCCCCTCGCGCGCCATCACCTGGCTCGCGTCCCCCAGCGCCGCGCCGGGAACGTCCTGCGAGCTGCCGCCCCCGACCCCCGCTCCCACTGACTCTAGGACACAGTTTGATCGCAGCCCGCGGGGCTCTGAGGGCGGATCGCGTGCCTGCGGCCCTTGCAGCGCTGCGGGGAGCCGAGCCGCCCGCTAATCCCCCAGAGGGGGTCTAACCCCGTCCGCTGTCGGTTGGTCCCTTCTGAGGGCGGAGGCGGGATCTCCACCCCAGTAGCCAATGAGGAGGCTTGCGGGGGCGCTCGTTGGTTGCCATGGCAACAGAGCTGTATCTCGAGGCCTCCTCTGGGCGGAACCTCACTTTCCCAAGGCCTGCCACCCTGGGAACCGTGGCTCCGGTTTCATCGTAGGATGGAGTGGAGGTTAGAAGTTGTTCTGGTTGTTTCCCCAAGGAGAACCCAAGTCCTTAACCAACGCCCACAGCACAGAGGAGCTCCAGCATGCCAAAGATGGATGAGAGGGCTGTCTAGAGAAGGGACCTGTTAGAAGGGACCGAGAAACCCATGGCACTGCAAGGGCAGTCTTGGGTAAGACTGAGTCGGGTATTTGCTTAGCAAACAGATCAGGGCTTTCTGGCCAAGACCCACCCAGGGCAGGGTGGGAACCAAGATGAGCTGAATTGTGGGTCTTGCGCTGTCCTCTGTCCTGGACAGGAAGAGAGAACCAAGAGTTACCGCGGCCATTCCCTTGCCTCTAGGCAGCTTGCACTTGGTCTTAGGTATAGTCACATCCGTTGCTGGGCATTCATTAGCCTCATACTCTTCCCGGGAAAGAGGAAGGTGATCAGGTTCATTGTCCCCATTACACAGACAAGGAAACTGATACCAGCTGGTAAAATAGCTCACCCCTTGGGCCCTGGGGCCTGACATTGAGCAGAGCAGGGCTCTGGAGGCCTTTAATTCTCTGGTGCGGTGGCTTGTCCAGGAAACCCCTGTGCTGCCATCCTGATGTTGTCCACCCTTGCTGATGGGGCAGAGACGCCAGGACCAACAGCATCTCATGTTTAATGAGGCAGGTGAGCTGGGTCAGAGAGCCCTGCCCTTGCCTCTTCCTGGGGCCCCAAAATGAAAAATCTTCCTCCCTTGCTCCACTGGAAATTCCTGGTCCTGGGAGGCTGAGAGCCCCCAGCAGAGGTGACCGTTTCCCCCAAGTCCTAGCTGAGTCTCGGACACAGCTCTATTGTAGCGGGATGGCCGTGAGAGGCTGCTTGGTACCTCTGTGGGTCTCCTTGGCTCAGTTGTGAGCTTCTGGAAGGCAGGACCTCTTTCACTCACTGTGTTCCTGTCTCCCAGCAAAGGGCCTGTCACAAAGGGGTCTCAGAGTACCATTTTCTGCCAGGGCCTCTGCCCAATTCCACAATGAGAGTAGAGGAAGAGACCTGATGAGGAAGTTGTGAGTTCCACAGCCCGACCTACAGGCCACCACGGGCACCATTGCAGGGGTGACCCAAGGTACAGTTGGAGTCATTCACTTTCCCTGCACCAGAGAGTGGAGTGCAGAGGGGGCTTGAGCCTGAGGGCCAGGAATAGGGCCAGGAAGCCCAGCCCTGCCTGCCAACCGGCCTTGTTGGCACTGGCAACTGCCCTGCTCTGGGAGAAGCAGTCTGGTCCCAGAACCTGGAGGAGGTACATCTGCAGACAGGGCACCCCTGCTCGGCCACACCGTCCTGCTGTTCCCCGCTCCTCTGGGACTTTGCTTTGCCTCCCCCCCTGATTCAGCCACTCTTGCCCACTCTTGGGAGCCGGCCTCCCTCTCTTTCCTTTGGCAGCTCCACTTTGCTGGAATCTCACCAGCCACCCTTCCGATTTCTGCCCTGGCTTTGTGCTGCCCTGTGTATTAGTTACTCAATCCGTGTTTTCTTTAAAACAATGTTATCGTCGTTGGAACCCAGCTTTGTTCTGCGCACTAATGCTGGTGAAACCCTGGAGTTGAGGTATTTTTTCTCAATGTGCATTACATCTTATTTTAAATATTTGTTCTTTTATCACTTAAAATTATCTCGTGAATCACCATATTGGAAATCATCTTATACAATGGCTCAGGCAGGAGAGCTGGTTGGTATTATTTACTAATAATCGAGGTGTCAGGCTGGAGCTTAGTGGTGAGTACTTGCCTAGTGTATGTGAGGCCCTGGGTTCACTCCCCAACACTACCAAAAATTAAATAAATAAATAATAATAATTTAAAAATTAATAATAGCCTCACTTAAGTATGTTTTATGCCTTTTCCACACACTCATGGTCTCCTTCTCAGTGCACTGTAGGCATCCTTTGGTCTCATTTTACAAAGGAGGAAGAGAGCTAAAAAAGTAGTGTCTTGCCTGTCACCCAGTGAATTAGGACTTTAACCCTAATTCAAGGTGCTGGTGGCTCCTGACCTTGGATAATGGGAGGGAGGCAAGCGGCATTTCCCTACCTCCAATGGACCCTCGAGAACTACAGGATGGAAACCCATAGCATAGGGAGTTTGGATTAGACATGAGGGAGGACTTCCTGGCAAGAAATGTTTAGACATCAGAATGAGTGTCTGAGGAAGGGTGTGGGGTGTTCGGCTTCCGAAGTCCTCAAAACAAGATAAAGGCTTGCCCAGCTGGGATCATTTAAGTGCTGCCCGGAGGCAGGGGAATGGACTGAATGACCTCTGAGGCTTCCTCTAGCCCTAAAGATTAGTACACCCTACCATCATCAAGGTGGCCATCCTGTCCCCAAAGCACCTATTAAACAAGGAAAGGCATGTGGAGGCTCCTTTATTCTTAAAGGAATAGGGTAGCCTCGATTTGGCCCGTGGCCCTGGGAGGTTGTGGTGGGAACAGCTACAGATGCAGAGGGCTGGGGGTGGGGGCAGGAGCAGTTCAGGGGCAAGAGCAATCCCTGGCCACTGCTCTGCAGCTCAGCCCCCCAGGTCCCCAAGGCTGGGGTCCTAGGACCTTGCTCCCTGGAGCATCGCTTGAGGCTGCTTGGCTCACTGGGCAGGGAATCTGCATTTCTCCCACAATCTCCAGGGCATTCAAAATTTCCTGAGCTGGGAAGGTTGGTGCATGCTGATTTAAGTTGTTGGGTCTCTGGGGAGTGAATTCTAAGTTTTTTCTTTAAAGTCAAAGTGCTTATTTCTTAAAATAGAGCATTCTTTCCCTTTTTGACTATACAAAGATATATTTCATTTGTTCAAAAAATTCAAATAATAGGGCTGGGGTGTGACCTAGTGGTTGAGCACTTGCCTACCATGCTTGAGGCCCTGGGTTTGATACCCAGCACTGTAAAACTCAAATAATGGAAAAGGGGTAAAAATCAAAGTAAAAATTATCCCAAATTCTATTATCTAGAAAATCAGTGTTTTTTTTCTTTAGTACATTCTTCTTGATATTTTTTTTCTTGTGCTAGACTATACATAGCATAAAATTTACCATTCTAGCTATTTTTTATATTTATATAAATTCTGTCTTATAAAGGCCTCATAAATAGTGCAACAGACACCCCCCCCCCGCCCCCCGCCCCATAGGCCAGTGGGGAAGATGTTTTGGGGAAGGGCTCTTATGATACTGTTTAAATTGAAACAGAGGTAGCTAGTGCTATTTGGGATGGTAAGTTTAAGCTTGTTGAAATAAAAAAGACCACAGACCACAGGAGAATCCCAAGTTCAAGGTCAGCCTGGGCAATTTAGCAAGATCCCATTTCAAAATAAAAAAAAAAAAGGCTGGGGATGTAGCTCAGGAAGAGTGCTTGCCTATCATGTATGAGGCTCTGGGTTCAATTCTATAGTACTCCCCCCGCAAAAAAAAAAAAAAAAAAAAAAAAAAGAAAAAGAAGGAGGAGGAGGAGGAGGCAGAGGAGGAAAGAAAGAAAAGAAAAAGGAATATCGAGGGCAGGAACAGTGGCGTCGGGGAAGCCAGGCTCAACAGGGTTGTTTTGCTGAGCTTCTACCAGACCAGTCCTTAGCCGAAGATGAGCGAGGAGAGGCCAGCTATCCCTGGAGATGTGTTCTCTGTCCCCGGCCTTGGGGATGAACAAATCCAGGGGACAAGAAGGGCCAGGAAGCAGCCCGAAGAAGGGACACACAGCTGGCACTTGGGAGGGCCGGGCCCTTGGCAGGGAGAGGAAGCTGCGGGCAGCAGAGCAGGGAAGAGCCTCACCGACCTCCTCCATTAGCTTGCTCCACACAGCTTCCTTCCTCCGTCCCTGCAAAGGGCAGGAAGGCAAGGAGAGCCACCAAGTCCCCCAGAAGGATTTCAGAGGGCAGGATTTCCAGTCATGAGGCCATTGACATCCAGGTGTTGGTTTCAGAAGCATCTTGAATAAGAGCAGTGGGCATTCGGGAGAACACCCTTTTGAGGCCCTCCCAGGGACATCTGGAGGACTTCCAGGAGGAGATGAGGAATATACAGGGCAGTGGAGGGGGCAGGGTTCAGCTAACAGAGGGGAGGTGGCGGGAGGAACCAAGGTAGGGGGCTTAAGGCTGGGGATGGGGGCTGAGCCCCTCAAGGCCCTCTTGGGGTGACTCCCTCTTGGGGATGCCCTTGCAGGCTTCCCTGCTGTCTACCAGGAGCAGGGCGAGTTGCAGGGTCTCAGGTTACAATCACGAGCCCCATCAGGCTGGCCCCGGGCTGCCACCTCTTCCAAGAAGCTGACTTTTGAGGAATCTGTTGGCCTGGGAATCATGACATGCGCCTGGCTTCGGTGCTGAGTAAACGTGCACCTAACACCCCGGAGGACACTCTCTTCCTCACAGCCTGTTCTCGAGTTTATGGGCATCAGGTGGTTTGCAGAGGGCTCCACACCCAGATGTTCGCACCCTGTGAGGTCAGCTGAGAAAACAAGAGCCGCCACCACCCGGCTGGCTGCCGCTGCCCCTCTTCCTGGGAGCTGCAGGCCCGACCACCTCTACCCCAGGTTTGTCTCCTTCCTCCCACCCCCACCTCCCCGGGCAAACCCCTCTGTTTTGTCTCTGCTCTAGCCTCTCGCTTGCTCAAACTGTTGTTTATCAACACAGACCAGAACATTCTGCTGCCAGCAGAAACACACATGGAGCCGGTGCTGCCACCCCACCCCTGCCGTCAACACACTCCCACACGCTGTTTGCCGCTGTCAAAGCTGTGCTCACGCACACATTCTCAGCAGACCCTGCCAGCACAGCTGTCCCCGTGGCCCAGGCTCCATCTCAGCACATGCGTGTCCTCTGTGGGGGTTTCTCAATGCACCCAAAGCACTTGTGGACCAGGCCTGCACACACTCTTTCCTCTGACCTGGGTAAGCTACTGTGTGACCTTGGGCAATCAGCTCAACCTCTCTAGGCATCAGATACCTCACTGTAGAACAGGGATAATGATTACCTCCAGAAGGTAATTACATGTCGCCTCCTTCAGGGCTTTATAGCCTTTCTGAGGGCTTTTCCCACAGGGTCCGAGGCTTAGGTGAGAGAGCAGGCACCCAGCGCGGGTTCAGTCACAGAGCTGTGAAGGTGGCGGTGAGGATGGACTGGCCATCGGTTTTCCGTCCATCACCTGGCTGTCAGCACTGCCTCAAGTCCACAGCTTGAGCCAGGCACCTACCTGCCCGCTCCCCCATCAGTGCAGTGGGTCCAACAACCCGCAGCCCGCAGTGAAGGGCCCAGGGAGACACTGCCATGGTGTCTGGGAATTCTGTCTGTCCTGCCACAGCTGCGCGTGGAAGAAAGGCAACAGTGGCATTTGTAGCCACTTCCAGATTCCTGCTCTCCCGGGTCAGCGGCCGAGTCCGTGTTTCCGGACTGACGGGTTATGGAGCTACAATCCCACCACGAGGCCGCACTGCCATCTCAGCCACACCCAGGACCTGGCCACGCTGTGACCACCCCTTCCCTCAGGCACAGGGCCTCTTCCCAGCAGGACCCCTCCACCGTGGTGATGGCCTGACCCTCTGCTCCCTGCTTCCCCTCACGGGACAGGGCTCCCGTCCCACTCCCCAGTCCCTTCCAGGACCCTGCCTAGCAGTAGCCCTCCCGCATTGTCCCCAACGTGCCTTCCCCTTGGCCAGCAAAATAGGGCTGGTCTTTTCTATTCTGGGAAGCAGAGAGGTAGCCGCAGCAGGGTCAGAAAATCAGTGTGATTTGAGGATCGAGAGACATCTGGTCTGAGCAGGAGAGTGGGCTGCCACGGAGCAGCAGGGCCAGCGGCTGAGCACCAATCGGGCCATTCCCACGAGCGCCTACTGCCTGAGGCCTGATGGAGCTACGTGGCATAGCTGGCAGGACGAGGCTGGTCTCTGCTGAAAGTCGTGGTTTCCTCCTTTTCCATCATAGAAGAAATTCCAAGCTCTGGCCACCACTGGGAGCCCACCGGAGATCTATCTGTTGGCTCAAGAAATCCGTAGTAAATTGACTGCCCTGCACCTCGGGGACCTTGACCAAGAGTAATGTGGAAACCCACCAACCCTGTGTCTGAAGTCCCCAGAATTATAAAATATGTTAGTTAATAAGCTGTCGAGTAAAATAAGTTTGGTCGTCCACCTTCCCAAATACACCTTCAGAATGACCTGGATAGCCAGGTTTGAGTCTGGAATCCTCACATTCTTCAGAGACCCTGTGTGGAACACGGAGTGAGGGACGGGGGCTAGCCACGTGACACATGCAAGGGGGTCTCTAGGCACGAACACAAATATTTCAATCCATTCATCACTTCATGCTTTTTATTTTCTTGAAGACCAAAAGAGCTAGTGGGCAGGACGGTGCAGTGTTAAAACCTGCATTCAAGTCCCTGGCTGCCCAGAGTGAGCTAAAGTGAGCAGGTCAATTCAGTTCTTTGAAGTTCAATTCTCATCCATAAAATGGGACAAGCTGTCCTCCCTGATACTCAAACCATAAAAGACATAATCCTTGCAAAGCCCTTAGCCTGGTCCTGGAACCCAGTAATCGCTCAGTATGTATGTTGTGAGCTAGGATCGCAGTTCTGAGCTTTCCACACACAGGCAGTGATGGCATCAGAGCAGGAGGCTGTCTGCGAAACAGGCCACTCAGCTGAACAGAAGAGGCTACAGAGATAGGTTTTCCAACCTTCCCACAGCCTTGGGTTTTGGTCCAGAGGAAAACTTTTTTAAAATGTTTAAAAAGTTTAAAAGTTCTGTATTTGCAGAACGATGTGAATGCACTTAATGTCACTAAACCATACACTTTAAAAAATGTTGCACATCTGTAATCCCAAAGACTTAGGAGGCTGAGGCAGGAGGATCACAAGTTCAAGGCCAGCCTCAGAAACTCAGCTAGACCCTGTATCAAAATAAAAAATAAAAAGGGCTGAGGAGGTAGCTCAGTGGTAGAGTGACCCTGGGTTCAATTCTTAATACCAAAAAGAAAAAGGGTAAAATAGTACATTGTGTATATTTTACTACCATATTAGTTTTAGTTTTCTAGTGTTGTCATAACAAATCAATACCAAACTGGCTGGCTTAACCATCAGGAATTTATTGTCTCTTGGGCTTTCTGAAGGCTGGCGGTTCAAGGTCAAGTTATCAGCAGGAATGGTTCCGTCAAAGGACTGTGAAGGAGAACGTAGGCCTTTGGCATAGCTCTGCTGATTGCTGGTCATCTCTGGCATTATTCAGCTTTGTCAAAGCACCACCCAGATCGCTGCCTCTTTTTTTTTTTTTTTTTCCCACTTGGGGTTTCCCTGTGTGTGTGTTCTCTCCCTCTCTGTCCAAATTTCCCCCTCTTTTGAGGACACCAGTCACACTGGATTAGGGTCTACCCTACTAACCTCATTTTAAGGTTACATCTTAAGTTGCATTACATCTGCAATGACCCTGTTTTCAAATGTCACATCCCAGGGTGCTGAGGATTGGGAGTTCAATCTATGACATTTTGTAGGAGACAAAATTCAATTCATAATGACTGCAAAAAAATGTGGCTGCATTGTATGATCAGACTGAGGGGATGGGGGGGGAATTTGTAAACTTTCAGGGTTTTCCTCATCGTAGGTATTCAAACTGTTTTCTTCTTCTTCTTCCGATTCCTCTTCTGATCCAACCCAGGGCCTAGCACGTGCTAATCAAGCACTCTTCCTCACTGAACTACATCCCCAGTATTGTTCATTTTCTTTTGAGACAGGGTCTCTGGAGATCCTCCTGCCTCAGCCTGCACCACTTTTTTTGTGGGGGTGGGTACTGGGGATTGAACTCAGGGGCACTCAGCCACTGAACCACATCCCCAGCCCTACTTTATATTTTATTTAGAGACAGGGTCTCACTGAGTTGCTTAGTGCCTCACTGTTGCTGAGGCTGGCTTTGAACTCAAGATCCTCCTTCCTCAGCCTCCCAATCTGCTGGGATTACAGTGTTTCTCGGTTTGTGTTTAATCTGATGCCAAGCATCTGAAAGGGCTGGAACCGCTCAGTTTCCAACATGAGTCCTCTCCTGGCCAGGATCTAAAAGGATTTTTAATGATCAGCATTGTTTACAGACAAGAAATTAATAAACTCTAAGAGTGGTTCTCTTGGGTTGATTCAACTCTGCAGTCTACTATTTCTATCCTTAAAGTAGAGGGGAGAGTCATCTAGACCAGATAAATCCTGTATTGTCTGGATTTGCACGTGACTAGCTTGTTTATTTTTATATATTTATTTTTATGGCACTGGAGCTAGAACCAGCAAGCTGGGCAGAGCTCCAACATTGAGCCACACCCCCAGCCCAAAGAATTTATGAAGTATTTTCCCCTGGTGTATTATTGGGAAAGTTTGCAAACACATAGGAAACTTGCAAGAATGGCATCATGACACCTGGAACCATCTATCTGACCTTTCACCACATTCATCTATCTGGTTCACATATTCTTGGTGGACATTTTGAAAAGAAGTCGAATACTGCAGGGCACACCTGTAATCCCAGGAACTCAGGAGGCTGAGGCAGGAAGATCACCATTTCAAAGCTGGGCGCAACTTAGCAAGGCCCCAAGCACCAGTGAGACCCTGTCTCTAAATAAAATATAGAAAAGGGCTGGGAGATCTTGGACTAGAAGAAAAAGTAGGCCCAACCCTCCAGCATGTCAGCTTAGGAAGCTAATTCCTCAACAAAGATTCCTAAAGCACCAGAAGTCAAGTCAAGAATCAATAAATGGAATGGCATTAAACTAAAAAGCTTCTTCATAGCAAAGGAAGCAATCAAGAACTGAAGAGAGACCCTACAGAACGGGAGAAAGTCTTTGCCACCTGCACCTCAGATAGAGCATTAATCTCCAGGATACATAAAGAACTCAAAAAACTCAACACCAGAAAAACCAATAGCCCAATCAATAAAGGGCAAAGGAACCGAATAGACACATCACAGAAGAAATATGATCCGTCAACAAATATATGAAAAAATATTTAATATCTCTAGCAACAGAGAAATGGAAGTTAAAACTAAATGGAGATTTCATCTCACTCCAGTCAGAATATAAGTAATGATAAATGTTGGTGAGGATGTGGGGGAAAAGACACACTCATATATTGCTGGTGGGACTGAAAATTGGTGCAACCACTCTGGAAAGCAGTATGGAGATTCCTCAGAAAACTTGGAATGGAACCACCATTTGACCCAGTTATCCTACTCTTCAGCCTATACCCAAAGGACTTAAAAACAGCATACTACAGTGACACAGCCACATCAATGTTCACAGCAATTCACAATAGCTAAACTATGGAACCAACCTAGGTGCCCTTCAACAGATGACTGGATAAAGAAAATGTGGTACATGTACACAATGGAATATTACTCAGCCACAAAGAAGAATGAAATTATGAAATCTGCTGGTAAATGTATGGAACTGGAAACCATCATGCTAAGTGAAATAAGCCAATCCCAAAAAACCAAAGGCCAGTGTTCTCTCTGATACGTAGATGCTGACTCACAATAAGCAGTGGGAGGGAAGAATAGAAGTTCACTGGATTAGACCAAGGGGTATGAAGGGAAGGGGGGAGGTTTGGGATTCAGAAAGACAGTAGAACGAATCAGACATAAATTTCCTATATTTTTATATAAATACACGACCAGTTGTACACATCATGTACAACCTCAAAAATGGGACGTTATATTCCAATGTATATGATATGTCAAAATACATTCTACTGTCATGTATTACTAAAAAGAACAAATAAAAAAATTGAAGAAGATCTTTAAAAAAAAATTAAAAGGACTGGGGATGTGGCTCAGTGGTTAATTGCCTCTGGGTTCAATCCTCGATACCAAAAAATTAAAAAAGTCAAATATTTCAGCATGAATTTCCTAGGAACGGATTCTTCTAGGTAATCTCTTTATAATTTTTTGAAAACTAACAAGAGCTCTATAACATCATCTCCTATCCTGTCCACACTCAAATTGACCAGAATGATTTTTTCTTTTCCTGGCAGTGCTTTGGATGGAACCCAGCATGCTGACTTTTTTTTTTTTCAATTCTAAATATAATGAATTCTAAATCCTTGAGGCTTTGGGTCTTGACCTTCTTACCCGGGTACTGGGAAATTCTGGAGTTCTTAAAAATGTCACCTAGTGTCTGAAACTCTCCCAAGGCACACCACACTGAGGGTTTCTTTGTGTTTGCAGTTTTGATTTGATTTGATGGGTTGATTTTTTCGGTGCTGGGGGTCAGCGCAGGGCCTCACACCATCCCTCTACCTTTAAGGGACTCCCCTGTTTTTGTATTTTTGCTTCTAAGACCCAGGACAATGCCCTGGAATTCCTTTTATTCTAAGACAATGGCCTTGGAGAAGTACCTGCAGGAAGACCTGTTGAGGCTTGTCTGGGACCTTGGACCTCCCTGACATGGTTCAACGGGGAGGGGGTCTTGCCCTTGACCAGCAGGGACTCTCAGACTGAGAACTGCCCCCTCCAAAGCTGGCCGAATTCCAGTCTGGTGTGGCAGTCGCTGCTACCACTGTCATGGGTTCTTTCTGGACAGTCGCAGACAGCGCCACTGCACAGAAGATTGTCCCTGCTCCAGAAATCCTGCTGCAAACCAGCACAGAGGCCGAGAGGGGATCTCCTCGCTGCCCGACCCTGGGTGTGTGGGGAGAGCTCCTTTTTCCTCCTCTGCAAATCCAGGGCTCACAATTAAACCTTAGGGTTTTGAAACAGTTTCATAACAAGGAACAGCGCTAATTAGTACAATTATACAAATAAAAAAGAGGGAGTATGGAGTTATTGTCCTGAGGCCGCCTCCCTCCCCCAGCACCGCTGCTAGTCCCAGCCAATGTATTTCTGGTTGGGACAGAAGCCAGGGGTCAGATAAAGTTCCAGTGTATTTTGTAGCAGGCCTGACACTTTGCCCAGTGCTCTGGGCCTGTGACAGCTGCCAGGATAGTGTGTTGGGAAAGCCAGTCCAGAAGGAGCTGGTTTCGATGGGCTTGAGGGAGCAGGCTGTTGATTAGCTAGAGAGCCCCCAAAGAGCAGCTTCGTTGTTGTTTTCTTGTTGTTACCAGGGACTGAACCCGGGGCGCTTAACCACTGATCCACATCCCTGCCCTTTTTTTAAAATATTTTATTTAGAGACAGAACCTCTCTAAGTTGCTTAGGGCCTCACTAAATTGCTGAGTCTGGTTTTGAATCTGTGATCCTCCTGCCTCAGCCTCCTGAGCCCTGGGATTACAGGTGTGTGCCACCTCGCCTGACTAGCAACATGCTGTTCTAAACCATCAAATCCACCAACATGCTTCCCCAGGTCACGGACGGCCTTCCCTCCAGCCACCAGCAGCCATCATGTTAATCCCTCAGCATCTCATGGACCAAGATCTCTGTGTTTACTTACATTGGAGAAAGACAAGTAAACACATAATACAGCCAAATGCCTGGCATGCATCATCTAATTTAAACCTCACAATGGCTCCATGGAGCATGTGCTATCACCCGAGCCATATGTAGCCAGCACCCCCAGAGAGCAGACATAATCACCATAGGTGAGGACCCCTTCTAAACACTGTCTGTGCATTAACTAATCTATTGAGTACAGAGGAGGAAAGTGACTGTCCAGGGTCAGCAGCTGGGAGGTGTGGGCCTGAACCACTGGACACTGGGTGACTTCAGGACGGTGGGTCTACCCGTCCCAGTTTTCCAGACAGGAAACACCTTCTGAGAGGCAAGGAGGCAAGGACAGGCTGAGATGGGCCACTTAAAAGGAGGACAAAGGTCTCCACTCTTTTCTGCTTCCTCATAAGCATAATAAGAGGCTCCCTGGGGACGGACGTGCAGACATCTGACCCTGAGCCTTCGCCCTCTTCCTTCCTTTCCCCTGCCCAGTTGGTCCGCAGAGCGTCGTTCCGGGTCTCGTGGGAGCCGTTGTGAGACAGACAGTGGGCAAGTGGGCAAGAGGCCCTCTGCTCACCGCAAGTGGCCCCTGGCCTTTCGGTGCCCCTAGGCCTCACCAGGACAGCAGAAGCGCCCCAGTGAGTGCCTCCCATAACCCAGGGTGTGTCCCCAGCAGGGAGGTGAGCCAAGCCTCGCACTAGGCCAGGCTTCCTGTCACATTTTGGTTTTGCTGATAGCTCAAGGCCACCTGCACCATGTCACCTGGCAGGTAAAGATAGGCTGCCTGGTGTCAGTCGGTCCTGCCACTGTCTTGTCCTTATGCACTCTGCTCTCACCTGCATCAGGAGGACCCACTCAGGCACCGGGGGCGCTGCCGCCCTCGTCCTGGCAACCTGTTCACACTGTGACCTCCCGCTGGATGCCGAGGAAGAGGCATCAGGCCCTGCCCCAGAGTGCCCAGCTTCGCTCCCCGCACAGGGCCCCTCTGCAGGACAGAGTCTTTAGTTTTCATTATTATTATCTTTCTTTGGTACCAAGGGTTGAACTCAGGGGCACTGGACCACTGAGCCACATCCCCAGCCCTAGTTTGCATTTTATTTAGAGACAGGGTCTCGCTGAGTTGCTTAGCTCCTCGCTTTGGCTGAGGCTGGCTTTGAACTTGTGATTCTCCAGTCTCAGCCTCCTGAGCTGCTGGGATTACAGGGTGCGCCACCGCCCAGCTAGGAAAGAGTCTTTAATAAGACTTACATGAGCAAAAAGCCCTGGAAATGTCGGTATCCTACTAAGGAATAATTAGCCTTTTTTCCCTTTCTTTCTCTCTTTTTTTCTTTTTCTTTTTTGGTTCCATGGAGGATTGAACCCGGGGTGCTTACCCACTGAGCCACATCCTCAGGCTGGCTTTGAACCTGAGATCCTCCTGCCTCAGCCTCCTGAGCCACTGTACTTGGCCTTTTTTCCTTTCTTTTCTTTTTTCCTTTTATTTCTTTCAGTTCTTTCTTCTCTTTTCCTTTTTGGTCCTGGGACCACGAGCATGTTGGTGTGAGAAGGCTAACTGGTTTGGTGTACACTGTTTTGACTTTTTCTTAGGGTTATAGACATGTCTATGCCTTTATCTATATACACGCCCTGCCTTCTTCTTATTTATTTATTATAGTGCTAGGGATTAAGCCCAGGGCCTTCTGCATGCTGGGCAAGCACACTCCTATTGACCTCCACCTCCAGCCCCCTTATTTGTTTATTTATTATTCTGCAGTACTGAAGACTGAGTGCAGTGGTGCTCTGTCACTGAGACACATCCCCAGTCCTTTTTATCTTATTTTGAGGCAGGATCTACTTAGAAGTCCAGGCTGGTCTTGAACTTGTGATCCTCCTCCTCCCGAGCTGCTGGGATTACAGGCGTGCCCACAGCACCCGGGTTGCTCTTCTGAAGGTATCAGAAACACGTCCCCAAGTGGATCCACACCCACCTCAGGCCTGCTTGGTGCTCAGGTATGGCTGAACCGTCATTCAGAACACACTCCCCTGCTGGGGCACGTCCTGGCTGTCTGCAGCGGTTTTGCCAATGGACTTGTCCTTTCTTCCTTTCCTTAGTACTTACTGAGCTCTCACCATGCGCCAGGTAAGGCTCGGCATATGGAAAGGGGGAAACAGACGCGACCTCCTTGACTTTTCAGTTCAGGAGACACAAATGTCTAATTCCAAGATGTAATCAGAGATCAGGAGGAAAAGAACAGGAAACCGAGAGGGACTAACAGGTTCCCTGCTTTAGACTGGGTGTTTCTGAAGGACCTCTCTGAGATGGTGACATTTAAGTAGCCATCTATATGAGAAGGAGCCAATCGTTCCAGGAGTGCAGGGAAAAGCACCGTGGGTACAGGGAGCAGCATAAGCAAGGCATGGAGGTATGAGCAGGGTGCAGTGTGTGTGGGGGGATCTGAGCCTCCTTACTACAGTCCGCGGGGGGGGGGGGGGGGGGGGGGGTGACAGC
>NW_025999862.1:1128898-1181162 GCF_001458135.2 Marmota marmota marmota | reverse complement strand
CTCACGGGCGCTGCACGCGGAGCGCGGCGCGCGCCCCCCCCGCCCCGCCGCCGCAGCCCGTGCGCTACGCGCAGAAAGGACGGGGACAGCGGATGTGGTCAGGTGGGGCAATCGCCGCAACGTGCGGCCCCGCGGGTCCGAGCGCGGGGTGGGGCAGGGCCAGCGCGGCGACGTGCGGCCCCGTGACCCTCCCCCAGTCGCTCTCGGGAGGGCCCCGCTGCAGACACCAGCCCCCACGCGCTGTGGCCCGGGCCTCTGGCCCCTTGTCCCCCGGGGCCATCACTGTTTTGTTCCGCTCCTGTCCCTCCACCCCCGCACTACACTGACAGCCGCGGAGGACCTGGTGCCAACCCGCAGACACACCTGGGCAGCCCCACGTGGGAGCTCCACGTGCGGAGGGCCCATGGGTCCCACTTTGGGGAGAGCAGTTCTAAGTCAGCCCCTGGATCTGCTGCCTCATGCCTGCTGGAGCCAGGGCTAAGCTGTGTATCCTCAGGGAGCTTGCTTAACCTCTCTGAGCCTCAGGTAACTTACCTGTTAAAAGGGGATGATGATGTATCATTGGGTTGTTCTAAGGATTAAATAAAATAATGGCTATAAAGTGTCAAGTCCCAGTGATCACTGGGACTCAGCCAACAAGTGATAGAGGGGGAACTGTGAAGTACAAGCCTGCTGGCTGAGAAAGTCTGCCATGGGGGGGTGGGTTTCTGGCTTTTCCCTTCCTACCTCATGTTCATCCTCTGTGCCCTAAAGGTCTCACCCTGCATCTGGGGCCTGTAGCATTCACTCACTCATTCACTCATTCATTCATTCATTCATTCATTCATTCGTCCAACTACATCTCTGGGTGTTTGTGCCTGTGGTGAGGCACCACAGACAGCCCAACTGAATCTGTGCGTGGCCTCCAGGAACCTTTCCGGGCCCTTCCAGCTACCCCAGTGGCCTGCCCAGCCTGGGCTGCTGCCCGGTCCTGTCCCCGCTCACTGGAGTAGGCTCCTTCCTGCTCCGTCTCTCCATAGGGCGAGAGGCCTGGAGGAGGGCGAGTCCCATAGAGACTGGAGACTCTGGAGTCGGCCCTCTCTCTGATACCAGGGTTGGATTCTCCTGTGACCTGGCGCATGCCCCCCAGGAGATTCAGGGAAAGGGCCAGAAGCCCCCTTCTGCAGGGCTCAGACTTCCAGGTCTGTGACCACGGGCAGGTTGGGACCCTTAGGTGTGTCTGCCTCAGATCTGCTAAGGGTGGGCCGAGGTGTCCCCTCGGTGGGCTGTTCATGAAGGAAAGGAGACAGCACAGGCGTCCTGAGGACTGGGGGACTGGTGAGGGAAATGGGATAGGTCACAAGGATGGCGGCCTTGGCAAAGGCCTGGCACCTTCCACAGGGTGCCCAGAGACTCGGCGGACAGTCAGAGAGCCTGCACCCTGGACATAACCCACCCTGCCTGCACCACGTACGGCACAAGGGGTTTGGACCCAGATTTGGATCCAAATCTGGTTTCTGCCACGTGCTGTGTGGTGTTGGCGGGTTACCTTTGGGCCCTGTTCCCCACAGTGGGATGGCAATGCCTACTCTAGGAGTCAGTCGAGAGGGAGAGGCAGGTAAATATAAAGTGTCCCTGACAGAGACGGCTGCTGCGCAGGACGAAGCTCTTTCCCGCCCGCTCCCTTTCCCTATCAAGACGTGGCAAGTGGAGTGTTATTTAGGTCCTTGGGACAGAAACAGTACAGGGTCTTCCGAGGTCCCCCCACCCAAGGCTTCCTGTCACACCACGAGTGTTGAGGGCATGAGCTGTTGTTGGGGACTTCATGCACACTATTAGATGTTTCACATGTGATCAGGAAACAGCTGCAGGGGGAAGTCAAATAGCTTGTCCAGGTCACATAGGCAGAAAGTGGCAGTGTCAGAATTTGAACCCAGGTCTGCCTGACTCCAGGTGGTCTCACCCTGTGGGCCCTGCCTGACTCTTGTTTCTGCCCTGGTGTCCCCCTGCCCTCTCCTGAGTGGGCCTCTTGAGATGTCAGGTCCCCAAATCAGGGACCCCGGTGAGCATCACTTCCTTGTATTCCAGGGTGTGGCTTGAGCACACAGGGGCCTCAGACTCCGCCCTGACCAGGGAAGTGGATGCCCACGTAGCAGGGGATGAGTCCTATTAGGAGGGAAGTGACTCAGGCGGCCGGCTCCAGCTGAGCGTGAGGGCTGTGTGTCTCCCTCTGTGTGGGGGTGGGCGGGGAGGGAACGTGGTACTGTGGAGACGCTGTGGGAGGGCGGCCCAGCTGGGCCAGCCGCCGTGAGTCCAAGTGGTCTGAATCACGCACCCTACAGCCTCCCCAGGCCCTGACTCCTGCTCTCCCACCTCTGCGAGACTCCCTGGCTGGGTCCCTGTCTCCCGGGGGCCATCTCCACATCTTGGCTCCTGGTGCTGAGTGTGGGAAGGAGAGGCCCAGGGGTCTCAGGGCCACCGTCCTCTTGGCCTGTGCAGGGCCATACCACGACTGGTATGGGCTGGATGGAAGCTGGCTTCTCCCTTGCTCAAGGAGAAGCTCTTTGGGCATCTTCCACTGACTGGGCCCTGCTATTTTTAGATGCCTTCTCCTCCCCTCCCAGCCTCCTACCAGCTGAAGGAGGAAATGAGTCACCTCCAACCCAGACAGGTAGAGGCAGCCTCTGTGGGCCCCAGGCAGGCCCTTCTTAGCTCCAGCCCTGGGGCCACCCCACCCGGGGTCACCTCAAAATGGCCTGCCCCTGCTGGAACATAAAGTTGGGCTGGACTGGAGGCTCAGACACCCACCATGCTTTTCTCGGGGTCCCTCTGCCATTAACCTCACAGGTCCTAGGGCAGGACTGAGTCTCCAGCAGCCCCTGAAGTCTCCGTCTCCTTAGCAGATCTGGGCCTCTGACCTTGCTGTGGGCCTGTGGCAAGCTCCAGCCGGCCTGAGGGGGGTTGGGCAGAGAAGGGGACTGATTGTGGTCCCACCCATTAGTCTCAGAGAGACCAGGGTGATGGCAAGAAGAGAGACCCTGTTCAGCGTGTGGAGGGTAAAGTATGGTGACCTTGGATATGTGTGTGTCCTGCGGGATGGTCAGCTGTCCCAGTTTGTCCAAGCTGAGAAGTTTCTGGGGACCTGAGACTTTCAGTGCTAACCAGCAGGGTCCTGGGCCAGCCAGGACAGTTGGTCACCCTGGTGCTGAGCTGTACCTTGTGTACTACAGAACAGGCAGGTGTGGTGGGGGCTTTGTCCTGTTTTGGCTTCCTGACCCAGTCTCACCGAGTCAGGGCTGGAGGACCAAGCCCGAGGTCCCTGGCCTGATCTGCTCTGTGGTCAGGGGATTGCTCTGTTCATCTCCACCGGGAATGGACTGGGCCCAGGATTTGGGGAAGGTTCAGAGCTCTGGGCTAGAGGGGAGACCCATGAAGCCACTTTGGACAGGGCAAGTACTGTCCTTGCTAACCCATCGAGGGGAGGAGAGCCTGTCAGGCCCAGGCTGGATGGATGGGGAGGCAGAGGCTGGGTCGAGGGGAGGAGGACAGCCACCCACACAGGGCGGGGGCTGGGGAGAGGCTCCTGGGAACAGTGGAGAGGGTTGCGAGTGTTTGCATCAGGCAGGCTTGGTCCCAGGCCTCCCTTCACCTGGTACCTTGGTGTCCCAGCTCTGACATGAGAAGAGGGCCCCTGTCTGCCTGCCTGGGACTCTGAAATGAGGGCTCTGAGAGAGGGCCTGGGGCAGGGGTGGTAGCTGGGAGCCTGGTGTTGGGACAGGCCTCGCTGGATGACAGCTCACAGAGTTCTTTGGGGCCAGGGAAGTGGATGAAGGATGCCTCTGCCCTCCTCTCTGTCCCAGGCCAGCATCTGTGCTGCCTTCTCCGGACTCCAAGGCTCCTGGCCTTGAGGCTCACCCTCAGGGGAACAGTGGCTGTGGCCCAGACTTTGTTAGGAATATCTCATCTCTTTGCCTCTGTCTTCATCAACATGGCCCAGGGGTCCGGCCCAGGTAGCAACCCTGACACAACCAAGCCAGGTGACCTTGGCAAATGACTTATCCTTCCTTGGCCTCAGTTTCTTTATTGGTAAAATTGTAGGGTTAGATTAGGTCCTTTGTTTTTATTTTATTTGTCTATTTTCTGCAGTACTGAATATCGAACCCAGGGATACTCTACCACTGAGTTACCCCCATTACCCCCAGCCCTTTTTTTCTCGGGGTTTGAACCCAGGGTTCTTTACTAGTGAGTGACATGACATCCCCAGTCCTTTTTATTTTTTTGTTTTGAGAAAGAGTCTCATTAAGTTGCTTAGGACCTCGTTAAGTTGTTGAGGCTGGCCTCAGACTTTTAGTCCTTATGACTCAGCCTCCAGGTTGGTGGGATTATAGGCATTCACCATGGTGCCTGGCTTTAGCCCTTTTTTTATTTGAGACAGGGTCTTGATAAATTGCCCAGCCTGGCCTTACACTTGTGATCCTCCTGCCTCAGCCTCCGGAATTGCTCTTCTCCAATCAGAGTTCTAACTGCACTACATCAAAGAGCCCGAGAGGGACTGTAAGGGGGGCTGGAGCCCAGGCACTCCCGTTCTGCCCCACCCTTGGGGCCCTCAGGTTCTCAGACAAGGTCTGCCATCTCACATGCTCTATTACTTGTGCCTGGAGAGCTTGAGGGCAAGGCTGTGGTCTTTGTTTCCCTGCAGCCCAGTAATCAGACCCCAGCCCAGCACTTTCTGGGACCTTCTATTCAATGCTGAAGTCTTGACATTCTCTAGAGTGACTTCCTGCTGTCACTGAGGTCTGTCCCAGCCCTCATTATGCAAACTTCTGTAAGGCCACAGCCTCTCCTCCCTTTCTCAGGGCAGTTATAGGACCAACACCCCCTAAGCAATATCTGACCTTGTAGGGTTTTTCCTGGCTTGGGAAGGACTTCTTCAAAGTCATCTCATCCCCTGCTGCCTGCAGGACAGGTGAGAGATTCCTACTAGGCAGATGAGGAAAGGGCTTCAGCAATATTGGGAGACTGGCTCCAGGTCCCCCTGCTGCCTGGGGGTGCAGAGCTGGACACCGTGTCAGGAGGCCTGAAGCCACAGTCTGGGATGCCTGGCTGAGGCCCATTTCCTTGGCTTATCCCCAGGGTGTGGGAATGGGTCACCCCCTCCCCTGTCACCTTGGCTTCAGCCAGCCTGGGGCAGGGCAGGACTGGAGGACAAGGGAGGAGGAGAGACCTGGTCTTGGAGCTAGTATGGCACAAATGGGTACCGGAGGAAGCCAGCAGCCAGGCAGCTGACCCAGGGTTGCACAAAGGCCACTGGAGACATTGTGCCTGCATTGACATCACCAGCGCCCTGGAGGAACAAGCAAAGTTCTCTGGCTCTCACGATGACAGGCGTGGGGGCTGGGAGGAGCCAGGGGCCCCTGCTGCCACCTCCATGAGTCCCTACCAGCTACTGGACTGGAAACAAAGCCAAGTCAACAGTTCCTCGAATTGTGTTCCAGCCAGACTGCCCTGCCGGCCCAGAGCTAATAATATTGGCAGATGTAGGTCACACATCTTGCAACTTGATCCTTTGGGCTCGGATCCCACTTCACCATGTGAGCTTCAGGCGGGCAGTGTATGATGGGTACAGGCTGAGCTCAGGGTCCTGGGAGTAGACCCTGGGCCTGGGATCCTGGTGTGGCTAGGTCTGGACAGACCCAGGGTTGGCCTAGGTCAGGATAGTGGCCCAGAACTTGGGCAGCCTTGACACATATAAACTCCGTGGTTGACAGGCTGACAGCCTTAAGGACTGACCCGGGGAGGTCTGTGGGATGATGACAACCATTATTATAAAATTTTTACAAATCATAAAAGTGAAAAGTGCTTTCAGTTGTGGACGAGGGTGGAACCTGGATCTCCATCCTTTGTGCCCAGTGCTTCAGTGCCAAGAAGGGACCAGAGGGAGCTGAGGTCTGTGGGATCCCTGAACCCCAGTGGCAGCCGGGCATGGCCTTAGTGTGCAGCCTGAGCACTGCAGACACCATTGTCGCCTGTGTGGCGTTGCACTGCTGATGGGGGTTATCTGACGTACATGGCTGGCAGCAAAGTTTGGTGTCCAGGATGCCATCCTCAGTATGCCAGGCCATGCGTTGGCAGCCAGTAGGTGGCAAATCCTGCAGGTGACCCGAAGGCTCTTGGCCAGGGTAGCACTGGGCAGCCTGACTTTAGAGATGCGTGGTGCCTCCTAGCACAGGACTGAATGCTAGAGGCAGCTTCCTCTTCTGCCCCTTCTGTGACCCCTTCCTTGACCACTGTTTGTGATTCTCGCATTGGCCCCTGGTGTACCCATGCTTTCTTAACAACAGTTTTGGTTTGCTATTTTGGTACCAGGGATTGAACCCAGGGGTGCTTAACCACTGAGCTACATCTCCAGCCTTTTTAATTCTGAGACAGGATCTCGTTAACTTGTTCAGGGCCTTGCTAAGTTGCTGAGGCTGGCTTTGAACTTGTGATCTTCCTGCTTCAGCCTCCCAGGCTGCTGGGATTACAGGCGTGCAACACGGCGCCCTGCTGCAATAGGAGTTGTGAGACACTTTCCATCCACCTCTGCGGGAAAAGGAAAAGACCCTGCTCAGCATTTGTCCCATGACACTGGTTACCTCCCTCCAGCTGTCCCTTCAACCCCAACAGGTGCACCTTGGTCTGATGGCCCTAGGTCTGAGTGAGCCCTCCTGGCTCTGGTCCAGTGCACAGAAACGGTCCTCAGGGTAACACTGGCAGAGGAGTCACTGAGGTTGAGAAAACTGCAGGGACAGCCACCAGTGGCCATTCAGAGAAGTGTACTGGAGCCCAGAGGCCCCTTCTGTCTTCCATCTTGTTTCTCCCTCAGCCTCCTTCCTGGAGACCCCACTGCGTCCAGGCCCTGGGCTCAGCCCTGAACCAGACTGACACGACAGGCCTCGGTCTCTGCAGAGGGGAAGGCGCGGTGAACTACACAAATTCCTCCAGAGTCACCTGTGAGAGGGCCCTAGAGGGCGGTCCCTGAAGGCGACAGGACTTAGCTATGCACTGCACTGGGCAGCAGGATGCTGGTGGAGGGAAAAAGGGAGAGGAGTCAGAGCAGAGGCTCTGAAGGCCATGTGCAGCTGGAAGAGGACCTCGCTCGGGGTGACACCATTGGGGGGCGTAGTTTGGGTGGCTGTGTCAGCAAGGGGGAATGGGGCCTGCCAGAGCAGGCTTCTTCTCTTTGGCATGATAGGCCCACCTGTAAACGGAGGTTGCTGGCATCCTGTGAGGCTCAGGTACCTGTCTCTCCGCCCCATCTGCGTCCATCGGGAAGATGAGAAAATCCAGGTAAGGTAGTGGACTGCACCCGAGTCCCCCAAGGCTTCCACTCAATCTTTCCCTTACCACTTCACTGGGGAACTGCACCCCGGCCTCCCAGAGGACAGCCCAGGCAGAGTCTGAGCTGCGACAGGCCGTCCTGTCCTTCCTGGGGACAGTATAAGCCAAGGTGGTGGAAGAGGGGAGGGAGGACAAGGGTGGCAGTCAGACCTCACTCCCACAGGCAGGGCTCCGACTCTTGGGCTCTGGGGGCCGCTGGGCCAAGGCATCCTAGGTAGCCTGCCCTCCTGCCCTTCATTTCCTACCCAACTGGCTGTGGAAGTGACAAGAGGGAGGCCTGGGCCTTGTCCTTGGGGAAATACAGATTTATGAGGGTCTGGGGGGAGTGTCCCCGCTCCTTCCCCTTCCCATATGGCTTCCTTGAGGGCAGGGGTAGCTCAGAGATGCTTCTGGGATGAATAACAGAGTGGACAGGAGACATCCAGGCTGGGAGACCTCTTGGTGACTCCTTTTATTTCACTGTTCCAGGTCACATACCCTGCTCTCCTCCCCCACTCTGTGCCCACTGGCTGGCACCCCCGCCTCAGCACTGTGGCAGCCCATCCCCTTCACCAGTGCTCCCTTAGTCAGAGCCCCCAGCCACAGCCTGGAACTGCACAACCCCGCCCCCACCAGATGCCACCAGTCTTCTGTTCCCTGAGGTCTTTGTCCCTTTTCTCCTCCCCCTCCATATTTCCTCAAGGCAGGGCTGCTCCTCTGCCACCTTTGTGATGTTAGGTCTGGAAAGGGTCTTGACACCCAGTGTCAGTTAAGCTTTGTTGACAGGACAGGTAACACTTGAAAGGAGCTCATTGCACTCGACACTGTGTAAGTGCTTCATATGGAACCTTGACTCCTCACAGCTACCCCAGGAGGTTGGCCATTTTGCAGATGAGGACATTGAAGTAGAGGGAGGTCAAGTGACATGCTCAACTTCACCCAGTAAATGGCTGAGCAGGATGGAACCGGGCCAGTTGGGCACCTGACAGCCGGTCTGCTGCCCTGTAGAGCAGGATGGACACCTGTCATTGACAAGAGGGACACCTGCCTGAATGGGCAATATACCCCAGACTAATGCCTGCTATCCTGTGGCCTTTTTGCCCTTGTGTACCCTTGGGGATGCAGGTCCCCCACCCATTCTATTTGGGAGAGTAGGTGTGACCGTTCTTGGCAGTTCATGTTTGCAGAATGATCACTTTGCTACACGGATCCCCAAGACATGCACAGCTTTTAAAGACCCTTGGGGTCATCTTTCCTCCCCCAAGCCTCAACTTCCTGCTCTGGGAAGTAGGCTTCCTTTGGTATGGGGTCTGGTAGGAATTACGACACTGCGTCCACAGCCCTAGCATCTTAGCATCGTGTGGAGCAATGGTCAGGCCAGGCACATGCTCTTCAGCCCCGGGAGCAGCTCCTTCCCTAGACCTGGGCACTATGGGACAAGAAGATAAGCTGGCAGGTCCCTGGAGCCTGGCTGGACTCTGAGGCTTGTTTTGCCACCTGACAGTGGGTGGGACACACTTGTCAAAGCCTCTTTTTGCTGCAAATAGACTGTGTCCCACCCTTTTTGGCTGAGTTGCCCAGAGAGGGCAGGGGATGGGTGGGTGCGTGGGGGGTAGCCCCGGCAATGCCTCTGTCAGCTGTGGTTAACAAGTGGCAGCTAGCAGGCCAGGGCAGGCTGTGGTGACCTCGGGTGGGGACAGCCAATGAGCTCTCAAGCTGTGGTGGCACCACCGGGCAGCCCGCCTGTCTTTGGCTGGTGTAACAGCAGGAGGGGCCTGGGCCCGCCAGTCAGGGCCGCCAGCCCTGTCTCTGGGAGACTGGGGCAGATCTGCCACTCATTCACAGAGAGCCTCCTAGGGCTGCCTCAGTTTCAACTTTTCCAACCTCTTCAGGATGGCTGAGAAAACTTTGGGAACTTGGCCCATCTTCTGGATCCAAGTGGGCCAGAGCCCCAGGCTGGGGAGAGGGGAGATTCTGGGTATGCTTTGTTCAAGGCTTGCAGCTGGCCTGAGGGAACTGGAGGGCTGGTTGGGAAAAGCAGAGGGTGGGGGTCAAGGCCCAGGTGCCCACCCAGGACCAGTGACTGGGACTCCAGGCTCTGCACCCTTACAGCTACCAGAGTTCCCCTTATCCGGTGCCTGTGTGGAGCCAGTCCTGAACAGCATTTGTGACTTAAGTGGCTGTCAGCTTGGGCCAGGGGCAAGGGCGAGAGAACTCCTGTGTTGTATAGGCTGGACACTATCAGTAGCAACAGGGGCCTGGTCCCCCCACCTCAGTCCCCTTATTCCACGCAGACCCACCACGGCCAATCACATAATAAACATATATTTATAGATGTACAATTTCAGAATTCTAATTCAAGAAATACAGCTTCTCAGGGGATCCTTTAGGATCTGTTCTTATTGCACATGGCTCAGCCCGTCTAGGTACAGCTACCAAGACCAGACGGTCGGGGTGGTGGGGGCAGAGCACCAGGGCCACCTCGGGTGGGGCACTCTGGCCTGCATCCAGTTCTTATGATCTCTCTGGGCCGGGGAGGCCACTTCATTGCAGGGTGCGAACTTGTTTAAAAATCAGATTTGACATTTCCTTACCAAACTTCCTTTCCCAGCAGGAATCCTATTTGTTGGGGGTACTTTTAAAAAAGAGCCAAGATAAACTCGGGGAGGACAGTTGCCACCGCGTGGCTGGCAGCTTGGGGAAGTAAGGCTTTGGAAGATGGCAGGCGCAACACCATGCCCACCACCACAGGAAAGCTCGGGAAGAACACAATTCCAAAAGGCCCAGTATAAATGTGGGAATAAATAAAACCTCCCTCCTTCCTCTGGCAGCAACTGTTTTGAGAAAAATCCTCATCTGAAGGGGAGGGTAAGAAAAACATTCTGGTTCAGGTGTATCCTTCATCGAGTGTGCACGAGGAGGCCTGGTGCAGCCATGTCAACGAAGGGTGAAGACAGAGGTGCCCACAGGCACTGACTTTTCTTCATGAGTCAGGCTGCTGCCCTGGGGTCCTGGGCTGACTCTTGGAAGAAGAGTCTTCTGGAGTTCTTGGTGCATGACTTAGGAAAAACCAGTGGCAACGATGGAGCCGTGCCCTGTGGCACCTATAAGGCAAAACCCATGTAGGGACCCAGGTGGGGAAGTAGTTAGGTAGAACCTGGCACCTCTCCAAGCCCTGCAGTTCTATGGGCAGGGGACTGGCTGAGGGGCTCCTGGGCACAAGGACAAAGAACCCACCTGAGCTGGCCAAAGGCAGGGGTGGGGCAGCTTAAGTGGGTGCTCCTCACCCCAGCAGGCTGTCTGGGCCTCTACCATGGCTCAATACTGACCTGGTACCCACCCCTAGGGGCAACTTTCTTCCCCCACAGCTGTTCCTCTCCAGTTTAACCATAAATCTGGTGACCTTCAGAAGTTTTCTATGGATTTATACCATCATGATTACTGCTGCCATCAAAAAACAGGCTAGGGCTGCAGGGCAGGGGACATGAAAAGCATTATGACCCAACTTTCCTTATGCCGTCAGCTGTGGCTAATGTCTGGCTTTTGAAGGACCAGGATGCCTTCCCCAAACAGGCTTCGTTTTCTGAAACACAGAGGAAATCATCTGAACAGCTTAACTCAATCCCTGCATAGTTTAAAAAGTAGACTCTATATGTGTGTGTGTATATATATATATATATCTTTATATATGCCTATTTACATATAAATAGATATATATACATATACATGCATCTATAAGTTACATTCTAAGGAGAGTTTTTTTCCTTCTTTCTTCCTCTCTATCCTTGGCCAATGCCTCTGCCTGGCTTCTCCTGAGAGGTGACTGATGGTGGCTCCTGAGAGGGGGAGGAGAGGCAGTTGGGCACCCCTCCCCCAGTCTTTCCCACAGACATTTGCTGCAAGTTTTACATTCTACTTTCGTTGCCATGGTTTCTGTATCCTAGGAGCGAGCTGATGCAGAGCCTCTGCCAGCCCTGGGAGGGAAGGAAGCAGCCCCTGGCAGGTTTTCTGTCTGTCCTAAGAGCTTTCTGCATTTACTGGGTGAGAGAGAGGGCAGTTGTGCAGCGTTCGGCCTCCAATTCCATTTTAATTTTTTCTTTGTATGTCTTTCCTTAAATATACAGTCCATCACCTTGGCTCAGTGCGTGTCACCAAAAGTTCTCCAGGGATTTCATAGTCTGGGGAGGAGAGTGGTTAACAGTCAGCTGGTTAACAGTTACCTCAGCCCATGCAAACAAGCAGCCCGCCTTGCGCAGTGCCCCTGCCCGGCTCAGCCCCCGCTGCAGTGTGCTGCACTCTCTGGAGTCACTAGCAAATGGGCACAGAGTAGAGTCTGCAGCTGAATCTGTGACGAGGGGAGACAGGTAAAGGAGGGGACAAGAAAGATCCCAATACTGAGAAGTCTCTACTGGCTCTGCCTGCACTTCTTCAGGCCTGGTGCAAGCTATCTGTTGGGGGCACTGGGAGCAGAGCCCACCACTCACATGCAGAGGTGGAGGAGGTGGGTGCCTACTCCCAGCAACTCACATTTTCTCCCACCCCTTCTGTACTGAGTGGATGCATTTGACCATGAACTCATGACCCGTTCCCTTCCTCAGACCACAGGCAAGATGCCTGGGCGGGGCCGGATGCCTGTGGCTTCCAGACACCAGGTGCAGTAACATTGGAGAGAGGGCCTGAAATCCCACCGGAGTGGGGTGTGGTCAGGGCGCACAGGCCTCTCCTGCCCACAATCAGGCTGCCCATTCATCTTGTTCCATTTCCTCCTGCCTGGAAGGACGGGGAAGGGAGGGCTCTAGGCCCACCCACTTGCACATGGTTCTTCCTGGCATCAGGCAGGCAGTGGGTGTGGGGGCTGTCTTGGGCCCTGTAATATTTGGTGTCCTAAATACCAGGGCACAGGCAATAGTCAGCTGTACTTGGGAAAGGGTTGGGGTGACTTGATGGTTGGAATAGACAAAAGAGCAACAGCATTGGGCTCCACCACGCAGCCCCAGAACGAGAGAAGGAAGTGGGGTGTAGGAGGTAGAGTAGACAATGACTGGACGGTTGAAAAGATCTCAGTTAAACAAGCTGGCCCCAGAGCTGTCCTGTCTGTGGGGTCTGGAAGTCAGGCTGGGACAGGGGTCTTTGCCATCACCACCAGGTTTCCTCCCTCCCCACCTCCTCTGCCTCATGACCAAGGCCAAAGCTGCCAGGAGTTGCAGGGCAGAGGCAGCCCTGGCTCATACTTGGACCTGGGTGGTGTGGCTGGCCCAGGACTATCCATGCAGGGAGGCCTGCACCTCTGACAGCCGGCTGCAGCTTGGGGTTCCCATCTTCTGTGCTCTGTGGTACATATCTGTGTCACCAAAGTAGCGGGCCCGGTATAGCAAGCCTTCCTCTGCAAGGTAATGGACAAGGGTTAGGGCACACTCAGTACCTCCTGGAGTCTGCCAGAAGGCCTGCCTGGGCCTGTTGGGGGAAGAAGAAGGTTGGTACAGGCCCAGGAGCTTGGGCAGAGCTAGCTTCCCTGGGAGAAGACCCTGGAGGAACAGACTACGGTCCCCACCTTGGAGAGGGATGATAGAGGCCCCTTCCCTTAGAATATGGGTGAGGCCATTCAGGGTGAAAGCCTGTTATCTTGATCAGACTTCCTCAGGGTCCCATAGATAGCCCAGGGTGCACAATCAGTGGGAGGTTAGGAGCTCTCTAATCTGTTTCTACCTACTCATCCCTGGCAGCCAGAATGACAGGCTGATTGCAGTGATTTAAAGGACCTGGAGAAAATCACCAGGTGGCCTGGGTTCTCAGCCCCAGGGGAACACAGGAGTGGAGTCCAGGTCTTGGCTGGGAGGCAGCTGGCACAGGGCAGTACCAGGTGCCAGGCCCATGAAAATGGGTGAGTAGGGCTTTCTCCTTCCCCTGTTCTCCAGCTTTGTGATCAGCCACCCTCCCAGACAGTCTGTCGTGCGTACACACACAAACACACACACACACACACACACACACACACACACACACACACTTACTTTGCTGCTTCTCCTTCCAACAGTTATTTCGGAGGTTGGCGATATAATCATCTTCCACATTCCGTTCAACTGTTTTGAGGCTGGAGCCTGTGTACTCCTCAGAGAAGGTCTCCGCCACATAGTAGACAACACTCAGGTGCTCTGTGACTCTTCTGTGGACATGGCCCACTGACCTGGCCAGAAATATACCAGTGCAAAGTGGACCTAGGGGCCAGGCCCAGGGAAGCTCAAGGGAAGGTGGAGCCTACTTTGGGAGGTACCGCCAGCCACAGGAGTAGCTGATTCCCTTCCACTCTGCAGCAGGAACTCTTGTGCTCCCCCAAACAAACGTCTCCAGCAAAGGCAGAGTGTCCCTGCCACACAGACAACCAGCATACAGCAAGCCTTTCCTCTAAGCACAATTGACCTGTGGCCTTTGGGGAAAAGCCCTTCCTGAGAAGCTCTAATCTGTGACACTGGAGAGGTAGTGTGCTTCCATTTTCCCATCCATTCCCTAAACACATCAATGCCCACAGCCTGCCTGCCTCTACAGGAGCTTCCAGTCTAAGGTTAGATTCTTAAGGATAGGGCTGGGGCTGTAGTCCAGTGGCAGATGTGGCACATGTGAGGCCCTGGGTTTGACCCTTAGCACAACATAAAAATAATAAATAAAATAAAGGTATGCTGTCCATTTACAACTACAAAAAAATAAAAATGATAAAAAAAGATTTTTTGGGACAAAAATAATAGGGCTGGGGGTACTGTGCAGTGGTAGAATGTGTGCTTAGTGTGTGAAAGGCAAGAGGTTCAATTCCCAGTACCAAAACAAAAAACTCACAGGAACAAAATATGATAGGAAAGATTCCAAGGAGTTGTATCTTTCCAGCCCCAATCATGGGCTCTGTAGGCTGCAGGGAGAACAGCCCCTGCCTATCCTATAGAAGCCCCTCATCTTTCCAGCTGCAGGGAAGGGGCTGGCATCTGGCCACTTGGAGCCTGAGCCAGCTACCATGGGTACACTGAGTGAATTCTGCCCTCTACTGGCTGCAATGAAGCCTGCAACCCCCTGCCTTCAGGCCAGAGAGCGGTGCTGGGTATGAGCAGAGGGCTTCAAGAAACAGAAGTTAAGTACCCACGATGTATGAGATACTATGACAAGACTGAGAATAGAGAGGGGAGTGGACATCTTTTTTTTTTTTTTAAATATATATATTTACTTTTTAGTTGTAGTTGGACACAATACCTTTATTTTATTTATTTATTGTTACATGGTGCTGAGGATCAAACCCATGGCCTCCCTGTGCTAGGCAAGTGCTCTACCGCTGAGCCCCAGCCCTAGCCCGGGAGTGGACATCTTAAAGGGTCAACTAATCTACCAACCTCACTACTGGCAGGTGAGACCAAGTATTCACTCGAAAACATTAAGCATTTCTAATGAGCCAGATATTTAATATGTATTACTCATTAATTTTCTCAAGTGGGTAGATGCTGCTATTTTATGGACGAGGAAACTATAGTTATGCATCTAGGTTCACAACTCTCAGTGGAGAAGATGGGGTTCAAAACTACCCTTGCACTGAGTCTAGGGTCCCTGTCCTTTCCATGGCTGTCAGGGCCTCAACCAGCATCTAAGAGCAGAGATTATTTCAGGGTCAGCAGATAAGATGGGGAAGGAGGAGCCATGAAGTCTCTGAAATCACATGTCAAAATCTGAGAGTGCACTGAGGGAACAGGTCTGAAGCTTTCTCGGCATTTTCTTTCTTTTGGTGATGGGGATGAAACCCAGGGTCTTTACCACTGTACTTTATCCCTAATCCTTTTTATTTTTTATTCTGAGGCAAGTCCTCACTATGTAGCTGAGAGTCTAGCCAAGTTGATGAGTCTGGCCCTGAACTTAGGATCCTCCTGCCTCAGCTTCCTGAGTCACTGGGATCACAGGTGTGGGTCACTATGCCCAGCTTTCACTGCATTTTCTTAGGGGGCTATGTTCCTAAAAAAAAAAATTCAGAGGCTCAGATCAATAGAAACAGTCTATTTTCTTGATTACGAACCACTTTTTTGTGTTGTGATGGAGAACTTGCTGGATCGGGATGCAAACTCAGGAAGGCCCCTAATAAGGGTTGAGACTCCAAAGCCCTTGTCTGCCCATCGCCCCCCGCCTGAATCCAGTACTCACGGTCTTGGGCTCAGACTGTAGGGTGGACTGGAGACCATGAGCTGGCTGAGAGCTGACACGAGGATCAGGATGAGGATGGGCATCAGTTGGACAAAGACCCCTAGCCCGCCCTGGAGGGAAAAGTCAACCATTATGCCGCTGGTCACAATCACTACCAGCTCCTCTAACACAATGAAGCCCAGTGGTTATGACACCACACTCTCCTCCAAATACAGGTCCAAAATACAAAAGCTCCTCCACCCGGCAGCTTTCCCAGATAAAAACAAAGCAGTCACCAGAGAGAGCAAGGTAACATGCAATGACTTGTGAGAAAATACCAACAAATCAGCACAAGGGGCTGCCTCTGAAAACAGGAGGTAGGGCCAAGGGAGGCTGCACTATGTATACTTTTCTGAAAAATTTCTTTCATTTTTTTGGGGGGCGTGGATACTGGGGATCTAGCCCAGGGGCAATTTTCCACTGAGCCACATCCTCACTCTTTTTATTTTTAACTTCTGAGATAAGGCCTTGCAAAGTTGCTTAGGGCCTCACTAAGTCACTGAGGCTGGCCTTCATCTTGCAATACCTGCCCCAGGCTCTGGTGTAGCTGGGACACTTATAGTTTTTATGTACATTTCAAGAGTGCTGAAAAGCACCTATGTTGGCTTTCGTTATAATTCTCTCACAAAGTCTAGCTCTCCCTTCCTTGGAAAATGTTACTTTTGCCTTATGAACAAGTGGGCTGCACAAAAGCTATTCACGTTGACTCTGTCTGCAGGGGAGAAGTCTCCCCAGGTAGGCTTCACACCGCCTTTCCTGTGGGCAACGGGGAGGGAGGGCAACTGGGGCGGGCCTGGATTCCCTGCTCTTCTAGCCACTGCTTCACTCACGTCACCCTGGTTCTCCCTGCGGTCCTGCCTTTGCTGGTAGGTATAGCGCATGCGGCCATTGCTGTACACGTGGACGTTACCTGAGGGTCAGAAGAACTGAGTTAGAAGCTGGGGTTGCTGGGAAAGGGAGGGGTGGACCCAGTCTCCCACCATCACTCCCAGGGAGACCTGGCTGTGGGAAGGGGAAGGAACTTACTAGAAGGGAAGCCACCACCAAAGAACATGTTAAAGAGGTCTTCAGGGGAGATGTCAGCCTCAAAGCCACGGTGGAAGTCCCCGTGCCCGTGGCCGTGTCGGGCTGCCTGGTTCTTGTCATCACCAAATTGGTCATACTGTTTCCTTTTCTCCGGGTTGCTCAGTACCGCATATGCTGTGCCAATGGCTGGAGAGGGAACGGAAGGCCGGGCTGAGGGGCGGGTGTGGTGGGGCTGCCACGCAGCCCAGTGCTCACTTTTTTCAGGGGCTTAGGAGGGGCTTTAGGGAACAGAAGTCTGTGGGGCTGCAGGAAGCCTGCCCGCTGGGCACCTGTGGGGAAGGGGTGTGGGCGGCCTGGAGGGCTGACACTGGGACTCCTGGCTTTCCTCGTGGTGACACTGGTGGAGCGAGGTCCTTTCTAGGTGTTGTCTCCATTACTTTGAATAGCAGCCCTGCCTGCATTTTACCAACGAGAGAAGTGGGGCTCAGGGAAGTGAAGTGACTCACCCAGCTCTGAGGACTCTGAGCCGGGAGTCAAAGCCAAGTGTCTTGCTTCAAGCTTTCGCACTGACCTTATTATTTTTTTTTAATTTGTTCTCTTTAGAGGTACATGACAGTAGAGTACATTTTGACATATTATACATACATGGAGTATAACTCATTCTAATTAGGATTCTCACTGATCTTTTGAAACCACCAAAGCCCCTCTTTTCCTCCTCCTTCTCCCCCGAGGTGCCAAAGGGGCAGGGCATCCTTTTCTGGTGGTAATATATTTTTGAAGTCATAGTGACCAAATGGACACAGTAAGTCCTTGTAAACTGGAAAGTGGTGAGAAGCGCTTGCAAGGGCCAAATCCTTGGGGTCTGGTTGAGACTCCTCTGCCGTTGGTGGTATGGCAGGGGTGAGCCCTTGATTCCTAGGGTCCAGACCCCAGCCACTGTTTCCTTCCTGGCCCTGAGGCCTCCTCAGCAGAGCTCCCTGGGTGAGAAGCCTGTGTTCACAAGACCTGCAGCTCTGGGCTCTCCTCAGCCTCCTTGCTTTTCCTCCTCCTCCTCCAGCTGCCCAGTTGCTAGGAACAATGGCCTCAGCTGCATCTGCTTCACAGCCTGCAACCCCTGGGAAGGAGGAGGGTGGAGTCTTCCTCTCCCCCCTCCTACCATTTCACAAGGCCCCAGCACTAGGTCTGGCCTCTCAGTCCCCATCTGGGCCGGCTGCAGGAGCACTCAGGGATGGAGACACATCACCCATGGCCACCTTGCTGCCCCACTCCCACTCTCCTCTTTGCCGCCCCACTCCCACTCTCCTCTTTCCCCTGGGGCAGGCCCCTGGGAGATGGTGTGCCAGGTCTGCTCTGGCACAGGCTCCCCAACTGACTATGGTTTTGACTCAGAACTTACTGACTTTATTTTTGAACCCAGGGGTGCTTAACTACTATGCCACATCCCCAGCCCATTTTTCTTTTTTGAGATAGGGTCTCACTAAATTGCTTAGAGCCTTGTTAAGTTGCTGAGGCTGTCTTGAACTTGTGATCCTCCTGCTTCAGTCTCCAGAATCGCTGGGATTTCAGGAGTGCACCACCAAGTCTGGCTTGGCCCCAGTACTGATAGCACAGCACCAGGTGGGGCTGGTCACCACGCTCTTCAGAGAGAAGGAACAACGGGGTAATGAGAAACTGTAGTATCCCAACACAGGGCTGGCCTGGAGTCAGTGTGCACGTGTGCTTCATAGGTTAAATGAAAATCTAAATGAATAATGATTCTGGCCAGAAGTGACACACCCACTGTGGAATTCAATGGGCTCTGAGGACAGAAAGGCCGTCATGCCCCCACCGTAGGCCCTCAAGATGTGTGTGTGTGTGTGTGTGTGTGTGTGTAGTTGGCTGTGGCTGCTGGTACTGAGGCCACAGGTCAGAGGCCTCTTCCCTCAGCACAGGGAAGCTGTTACCATGGGAAGCTGCTCCTACCCCAGTCAATGTGTGATCTTATAGAAACTACTAGAATTCTCTTACTTCTATAAAACATGGGATGACAAAGGGGAAGCAGAATGGAACTATATAAGTTCTAAAAAACGACCTGGCTAGAGGTAGCTACTGTGACCTCAGGAAGTAGCTCCCGAGCCTGTGGAAGGGAGCCTGAGATCACTTTGTTCTGCCCACCCCCTTACTGGGAAAGCTATCTTGGCCCTGTGTTCCATGGACAGAAGATAAAAGTACCAAAGTGCCAGGGTGCCAGGGCTAGCTCACCTTTGAAAGCTTCGGTGGCACCAGGTGCGTGGTTCTTGTCAGGGTGGAATTTGAGGGCCAACTTGCGGTAGGCCTTCTTCAGGTCCTCATCTGAGGCTCCTCGGCTCACCCCCAGGATCTCGTAGTAATCCTTACACTGCTTGACCCTGGGGGATGGAGAAGAGCGTGAGTGGGTGCCCTCTGTGGGCTCAGAGCCATGAGGTAAGGTGGGAGAAGAACAGGCAGCAACGGGCATCCAGGTCTGAGCGCCACCCCCCAGGGGAAGCAGAGCATGGTCAGTGGTTCCTCTGGGTCAGCCGTCTGACTTCAGGGACAGGGGAGTTCCAGCTGGGGTGGGGAGCTGGGTGGGGCCCTCTGGAAACACCGAGAATACACTTAGGACTTGGGAGGGGCAGCTGCTGTCTTTGGCCAGGCAAGCGTCAATCTCCCTTCTGCTAACAATTCCCCCGCTGGAGGCCACCTTGGAAGGACTGTCAATATCTGTCATCCAAGGGCAGGTGTGTCCTGAGCTCAGCCAACTGTACTCTCCTGGCAGTTGGAATTCTGGAGTGGGAACATAAAGGCCAGCAATGGCAGGTGCCCATTTACCCGAGGAACTGGGCACTGAAGAAACCCTATTTCTGTCCTATCAATTCTTACTTTCTGGGTCCCCGAAGGTCCCTGGTCTTGGCTTTCTCTAAGCATTCCAGCTCCTCCTGCGTTAGTCTATATTGCTTTTGATTATTAGCAATATAATTGCTGGTTAAACCCTTGCCTGGTTTACAGTAAACTACAGTCATGCTTGGTCACCACAGGCTGAGCCCCTGTCCCAGTTTGCTAGGAGGCAGAAGCACCACCTCACCTGAGGCAAGCTGGTGGGGAGAGCGAGGCTGGAGGCTCTGTCCTGAGAAACCTTGCCGAATGGTCTTCGGCCTGGCAGTGAGCTGCTCTGCATAGGGCCTGCCCCTTGGAGGCATAACTCCACTTTTGCCTCCACTTCACCCCATGGGATCTGTCTAGAAGGTCTTTGTTGGGGATGGGGGTGTGGGTGGGGGAGAATCTGGAGAGACCAGGCTTCAATCTGTGTAACAAACAGCTTGTAGAGAGGCCTGGGCCCTCCTGGCCAGTGGCAGGGGAAGATGACAGAGTCAGCATTTCCAGGCTCTGTGTGGGCCATCTGGGGGTGGGGTAGACAATGGGGCCCTGGCTTCCATACATTTTAGGGCCTTGTGGGAAATGAGGCTGAACCTTTTCCGACCTCCAAGACCTTCCCAGGCCCCATCCAGACCCTGGACAGAAGTGAGAGACGGCTTATAGGAAGCCCTCCCTGGCAGGAAGTGTCCCCAGTACCCACAAGCTGGCGCGCAGGCCTCTACCTTCTCACTGCTGCCACCTGCTCTGCAGTGTAGCCTTTGCTGCTCTCTCCTCCTCCAGCCTCACCGTTGGCCGAGGGGGCGTCGGTCGCACCTGCTTTCCTGTGGGTGGTGTGGGTTGCTTCTGTGGGTGGGGGTTGGTCACTGGCAGACTGTGGTTTTTGGTTTAGGGACTCGATCAGAGCTGCGCAAGGAAAGAAACCATTGGGGGCTTCTGCTCAGCAGGGCTGCAGCCTCCTTGCCCCCAGGGAGAGACCAGCACCCTGCATCCCACCCGCTGCCCTCCGGGCAAAGCTCGACGTCCTTTCCCTTCTCAGCCAGTGGGTGCTGGAGAACAGCTGCCTGCGCTTAGGAGCCACAGTCCTCAGAAACAGGAAGGCTACAATTTTTTTTTAAACAACAAATAAATATATACATATTTTTATGAATAAGTATACATTTATTTCTTTTCTTTTTTGTGGGGCTGGAGATCAAGGCCAGGCTTCACAAACGCCAGGCAAATGCTCTGCAGCTAGCTCTCTCCGCCTCCAGCTTCACCACTGACCGAGGGGGCGTCAGTATCCCCAGACCTACATTAACAGGACTAATTTGATTAATAAAATTAACGGCGGGGGCTGGGAATGTGGCTCAAGCAGTAGCGTGCTCGCCTGGCATGCGTGCGACCCGGGTTCGATCCTCAGCACCACATACAAACAAAGATGTTGTGTCCGCCAAAAACTAAAAAATAAATATTAAAAAAAACAAAATAAAAATTAAAAAATAAATAAATAAAATTAACGGCGGGATCCACATAATACATAGATAAATCTAACCTGATTTTTCAGATATTCGGTGTGTATGTGTATGTGTGTATTTATACATCTCCTCTTTTTTCTGTAATACTAGGACTGAACCCAGGACCTCCACCCCGGGCCTCCCACATGCCTCTCTACAAGCACTCTGCCATTGAGCCACAACCCCAGCCTTTTGTTTTTCTTTTGAGACAGTGTCTAAGTTACTCAGGCTGGCCTCAAACTTGGGATCCTCCTGCCTTAGCCTCCGGAATCACTAGAATGACAGGGACCCAGTTTCTATTCTTTTTTTTTTTTTTTTAATTAAAAAAATTTATATGGACACAATATCTTTATTTTGCTTATTTTTTTAAAAAAAATTTGGTGCTGAGGATGGAACCCAGTGCCCTACACGTGTGAGGCAAGTGCTCTGCCACTGAGCCACAATCCCTGCCCCTCTATTCTTTTTCTTAATAAATGTAAGCAGAAAATTTTATATTCTGATAGTCTTTTCAAAACACATACTTGGTCCAGCCACAGTAGCCTGTAATCACAGCTACTTGGGTGCTCTTTATAAAATAAAGAGCTGGGGAATGTAGCTCAGCAGCCCTGGTTTCAATCCCCAATACTGAAAAACAAAAAACCATGAAAAAAACAAAACACATTGAGTTTTATCAATAAATCCTTCAAATTTGGTTTAGAGTTCATTTAACTCTACTATTATTTTTTTCAATGCATTTCTTTGTTTTTTTCTCTGCACTTCTTTCTTTAATGCAGACTTTTTCCTACTAAACTCATTCAATTCTGTATACTTTTTTTGTGGGGAGTACAGGGGATTGAATCTAGAGGTGCTTTATCACTGAGTTACATTCCCAAACCTTTTTTAAAAAAATATTTATTTATTTATGCATCTTTAGTTTTAGGTGGATACATTAGTTTGTCAATAGTTTGTTTTTATGTGGTGCCGAGGATCAGTGCCTCATGCATGCTAGGCGAGCACTCTTATCACTGAGCCACCACCCTAGCCCCCAAACCTTTTTTTTTTTTTTAATACATTTTTAGTTGTAGATGGACACAATATCTTTATTTTTTCTTTTCTTTTCTTTTTTTTTTTTTGTGGTGCTGGGGATTGAACCTAGGGACTTATGCATGCAAGGCAAGCACTCTACCAACCGAGTTATATCCCCAGCCCTTCATTTTTTCTTTAGTGGTGCTGAGGATTGAACTCAGTGCCTCACATTCCCAGACCTTTTAATTTTCATTTTGAGACCGGGTCTCACTAAGTCACTCAGGGTCTTGCTAAATTGCTGAGGCTGGCCTCCCACTAGCTATCCTCCTACCTCAGCCTCCTGAGTCACTGGGATTACCAGAATGCACTACCACACCTAGTGTCTGTATATACTTCTCTCTCTGCCCCATATTTTGAATATTAAAAATATTCAATCCTGTGCACTACCCCCTTGTTTTCTATTTTTTTAAATTGTAGTGGACACAATACCTTTATTTGTTCATTTTTATATGGTGCTAGGGATTGAATCCAGTGTTTCAGGCATGCTAGGCAAGAGTTTGTTTTCTATTTTTATCTTTGATCTCTAAATTGCTTTAATATTAAACTAATACTATCAGTACAAAACTAAGTTGAAAGATAATTATTAACATAGTACATCAGAGTTATAAACTGTTCAATGTTTCTAGGGGTTTTTGTGTGCATGTGGTACTGGAGATTGAACCCAGGGCCTTGAACATGGTGGGTAAGTACTCTATCATTGAGCTGACTCCTCAGCCCCACCCCCCCCCCCTTTTTTTTTTAAATTTTGAGACAGGCTTGAACTTGTGATTCTTCTGCCTCAGCCTCCTGAGTAGGTGGGATTACAGATTGTGCCACTGTGCCTGGCTCCTGGCTTGACTGATTAATTACACAGTACTGGGGATTGAACCAAGGGGCACTTTAACACTGAACTACATCCCAGTCCTTTTATTTTTGAGTCAGGGTCACACTAAGTTGCTGAGGCTTTCCTCAAATTGCAAGCCTCCTGGGGGCTGGGGTTGTGGCTCAGTGGTAGTGCGCTCGCCTAGCATGCATGAGGCACTGGGTTCGATCCTCAGCACCACATAAAAACAAAATAATGTGTCCGCCTAAAACTAAATGTTAAAAAAAAACAAATTGCAAGCCTCCTGCTTCAGACTTATGAGTCACTGGGATTACAAGCATGTACCACCACCCAGCCAGGCTTCTGGTTTAGATTCGTAAATATTATTTCCTTTTAGTTTAGGATATGACAAGAGTTTTTTTCCCCCTACTGTGGTAAAAAACATAATATGAAATTTATCATCTTAACCCTTTTCAAGTATGCAGTTGTAATAACACAATATAGGTCACTTTTATTTATGTAAGTTTATTTTTGCCCAGGGCCTCCTATGCTTGTGAGGCAAGTACTTTACCCCTGAGCTACATCCCTAGTCTTAGGTAATTTGTTTTTTAATATTTATTTTTTAGTTGTAGTTGGACACAATACCTTTATTTTATTTTTATGTGGTGATGAGGATTGAACCCAGGGCCTTGAACATGCTAGGCAAACACTCTACAGCTGAGCTACAACCCCAGCCCCCCTAGGTAATTTTAACTCACCAAAAAAAACAAACCAAGGCTGTGGCTGTGGCTCAGTGGTAGAGCATTCGCCTAGCATGGGTGAAGCACTAGGTTCGATCCTCAGCACCTTAGCACCACATAAAGATAAATAAATAAAGGTATTGTGTCCATCTACAACTAAAAAAAAAAAAATAAAAAAAGAATAAGAAAAAAAATCAAACCATTAATCCCTCAGATTTTTTTAAATCCCAAAGCAATCTCCAACAGATGTATTGTTTTGAGTGCCAAGAAGGTGAGGCCTCTGCAGTGGGGACCTATTTAGCAGACCTGTCTGATTCAGTGGGACTGGGTAGGAAGGCCGATTCCTGGAGATCATCTCTAAACAGTGAATAGAGACAGGGGAAGTAAGTTTGCCCAGGGGCCAGGGACGGTGGGAGATATAGGAAAAATACCTGCACTTCCAACTTGCTGTTGTTACATTTTTCAAATGGCTGGTCAAGTCAAATGTCCACTCAATGTTTGGGGGTCTATACAGGGGATTCATGGTTAACCTCAGACAGGGTTATGGTTATGCAAATCCAAGTCCCTGGTTCCTGCTGACTCAATGAGGAAGGCCCCCAAAAGTTCCTTGTACCCTTTTATGACTGTCATAAAATCAGAAATCCCCAGTCATGCCAGGCCAGTGCCCAGGGTAGTAAACCCCAAAGCCTTTGACAGGCTCCTAAGAAACCAGGAACCTGGATCCACCAGGACCCAGAGACACTTCTGTGTTGAAGAAGGATGGGGGTACAGTCCAGACTGGGGCCCTGCTTCCTTCCCAGGTGCTTCCAGGCTCACAGCCCTGTTCTGGATGTCAGAAGCCTTCCACTGCAACACACCTGGGCTTCACCCAGGGCCTTGGAGCAGGGTTTGCTGGGAACAGAGCATCAGGGCTCGCTGTGCCCTGAGCCACCACTGGTTGCCTCACTGCCAGGCACCAGAAGATGGTGAAGGAAGAAACAAACAGATGAAGAGATGCCAGTCCAGATGGGACAGAGGGAAGAGCAGGTTTGCTGGTCTTGCTGAGTCCGAAGTTGGGAAATCCAAACACAGGAGCTGAAGGCAGGGTTTGTGCAGCATGGGGGAACAGGGCTCCCAGAGCATATCCTGGCAAGGTGCTCAGAGAGAAGCAATACTAATAATCACTTTTTTGGGGACCAGGGATTAAACTCAGGGGCACTCAACCACTGAGTCACACCCCGAGCCCTACTTTGTATTTTATTTAGAGACAGGGTCTCACTGAGTTGCTTAGGGCCTCCCTAAGTTGCTGAGGCTGGCTTTGAACTCATGATCCTCCTGCCTCAGCCTTCGGAGCTGCTGGGATTGCAGGCATACGCCACTGCACCCGGACTAATAATCACTTTTATCACTGAGCGCTCACTGGGTATCAGGGATGTCAGAGTGCTCTATACATAGTAGCTTATTTAAACAACAGCCTCAGAAGGTAGGTCTTATTACCTACTGCTACCTCACTGTAGAAAGAATCTAAAATAAGTGGCAAAGTGCATTTAAACCTCAGGAGCCCTGCTCTTAAGCTATCCTGGACCACACGTGTTTGATGGGGCACCACCTCCAGCAAAGTCATTCCACCTACAGGGAAAGGCCTGGATTCAACTTGCAGCTTTGCCACTTATTAGCTGTATGACCCTGGATGATCTCAGAGTTCTCTCTGAATCTCAGTTTCTTCCTAAAGTGAACAAAGTGGGAAAAAGATAATGTGTATAAGCACTTGGTATAGAGACTGGCACAGAGTCAAGCTCAAAAGCAGTAGCTGCTAACATCATGACCTGGGCTGATAAAGTGACCATGGGAGCGGGCTGGCCAGACATGGGAGGGGACCTACGTGTTGGGGCAGCACCAAGGCTTAGAAAGCTGTCTCGGCACTCAGCAGGCTCTGTGCCACGAGACTTCAGGCTGTCCCAGATGCCAGGCTCCATGCCAGGTACCAGGGCATGGTGAAGGAAGAAACCAACAGATGAAGAGATGCCAGTCCAAATGAGACAGAGGGAAGAGCTAGTTTGCTGGTCTCTAGGGCTTTTAAAGAAGTTGCTTACTTTGATTTCTCTAGAAATGTCAATGGTCCAGGCTGAGCCTGACATGCTCAGAGCAACACAACCAGTTATCCAACTGCAATGACATGCAGGGACCTCAGTTAGGAGACAGGATGGGCTTTCTCTAGCACCTCTCAGGGAAGATACTGGAAACTGTTTAGGGCAGTTACCCGGAGTCAGCCACTCTAATTTCCCTACACTGCAGAAAGCCTAAAGGGTAATGGATGTGCTCCAGCCCACACGGGAGGCTCCTGCTTGAGTTGGTTTTCTAGCTGATGGCAAGTAGGTCTCTCCTGTAGCCTGAACACCCCTTCTTCCAGGCCTGTGACGAGTGACTTTCTCACCATGACTCATTATTACCTCCTTCATAACACAGTGGCCGACAGGAAATGTCACCAGAGTTAAGAGACAGCTTAACATTAACCCTGGCTCTGCCCTTTCTGAGTAAAACCATGGGACATCAGAGGAAGATAACAAAGTGGTGGACAGGTGGCAGCTGAGGTGGAGATGGGAGGGTGTCCATGACCAAAGCCATCAGGGGCTGCCCCTTCTCAAATCCAGACCAGAGAGTCAGACAGCCTGGCTAGATCAGACCTGGACCTGTCACTAGCAGGGTCATGGACAAGTTAACTCAGCTTCTCTAGGCAAAGTTACACCTTTCTCACAAGACTCAGAGTAAAGGAGCACAGGCATGTGCAAGACTCACCAAGACACCTGGCAGATACTTGGCGTTACCTGTTTGTTGAGGTAAGTAGCTGAGTTTCCAGATTCATGTACCTACAGTGCTCAAGGTGAGTCAAAGAAAGAGGTCAGAGTGGAGAAGGAGCTTGGGATTGGTGACAACAGTTCTGGGTTCTTTGCTACTCAGCTATGTGTCTTTGCCAAGTTGTCTAATTCCTTAGTGAAGACACAAGTCCTGCCCTCGTATGGCTTCTCTGAGGGGAAAATAATATTCAGTAGAATAAAAGTGAAGGGAAGGGCTGAGTGCACAGGATCTGGTGAAGGCTGACTGACGTAAATGACAACCCCACCCTGGATCTCAGCAGTAGAAGAATTATCTCTCATACCTAGACCTGAATTCCCAAGCCCCTCAGCTACCAATCCTCCCTTCTTGGTGAGCTGGCCTTCCTGACTTAGCCTGGACTCAAGTTGGCTATTTTGTAGAATCTCAGGCAGCCTAAGCTGCAAGGAACATTAGAGATCATCAGATCATCCACATAACCTTTCTCTTTGTGTGCCAACATTGAAAGCCAACATTGTGTGGTCCCTTTACCCTTCAAGGTCCTCTGAGTCTCCTCTCCCCACTGATCCCTCCATCTGAGGCCTACAGATGTTTTCAAAAGTTCCCTGGGACACCTGGGACCTTCCACCATTTTTGCAAAGCCTCAAGCAAAGCCAATGCTTACCAGGCAGCCAGGTGCTAGACAGAAACTCCCCAAAAAGGACTAACTGGCTCTATTACCTCCTGGTTTATTGTCTGGCTACTGCTAAGCAATGCAACTGTCCAGTCCTTGATGCCTCCCTGTCCTACCTCACACAACAGGAGTTAAGTCTCCTCACATCCTCTTCACTGAGAAAGCCAACACTGTGTGGTCCCTTTACCCTTCAAGGTTCTCTGAGTCTCCTCTCCCCACTGATCCCTCCATCTGTCCTTCTACTTCTCCAAGACCAGCCTCTACTCAGGCTCTGAATCCTTCTCCATTTACTTCTAAACTTGACCTTTTCCCACAGCAGCATCTGACAGCACTGCTCACCTCCTCGACACACCTCTCTCCATGGCTACAGCGCTGCCCTCTCCCGGGACTGCCTCCTCCTGTTGCTCCATCTTATCTGGAGCTTACTGGCTAAAGGCAAGCGCAGCTCTGGTTGTGCGGGAAGTAACTGTTTCTCCATGTTCTACCCTCTCCCACAGTGACCTCGGCAATGAGCTCCATCAAACTGGTGATACCAGATTTTCATCTGGAACCAAGCTGATGGCTCCCTTAGAATATCCCACTGGCACCTGCCACTCTCTCACCTCTCTCCAGCCCAGTTCTTCAGCTGGAGTTTCTCCCTGGCCACTCAGGTTTCATTCTCCTCAGCACCTCTCTCTCACACTAAGGTTTGTCATGGCCTTTCTTTACCACACTGCCTTATCTCAGGCCTTCATATCTTCTAACCTAAACAAAGCCATTGTTTCCCAATTGGTTTTCTTTGAATCTCTTCCCTCTCGTAACCCTTTATGCAGTTCTCTCTTAAGAACCGTACCTTACCTTATTCCCATCATCAAAAACTTCAGTTGGCTCAGCTGGGGGTGTAATTCAATGGTAGAGTACTTGAGCTACATCCCCAGTCCATCCATGGGATACCACCCCCCCCCAAAAAAAATAAACAAATGAAAAAACCAATCACAACAAAAACTTCAATGGTTTCCTCATAACTACAAAATGAAGTGAAAATATCTTGGCCTGGTGAAAAGAAGTTCCACAATCTGGCCCCATGTTACTTTCCAACCTGTATCCTCTCTATATACAAATACCCACCTCCACTGCCTTCTGAATCTTGCTAGGCCCAATTCCCTTTCCCAAACCTCTTACAACTTTCAGCCTCCATGTCTCTTCCCAACATGCCTTACCCCAAGTTTCCCAGGTATAAACCTTTCTTCAAAGCACAGTTCAAATGCTGCCTCTGTCTTACTCCCTAAAGCTGTTCCCTGTGTGAGGTAACAGTATGTGTATGCCCTTGCAGCGGCAGCACTACTCACTACGGTGCTTATAATTTCATTAAGGAGATTGTCCTCCACAATAGACTGTGAGTCCATGGGTTGCAGGGACTGGATTTTCATGACCTTTCTTTTTTATGGTACCAGGGATTAAACCCAGGGGCACTTAACTTCTGAGCCACACCCCCAGCCTGTTTTATTTTTTATTTTGAGACAGAGTCTCTCATAAAGCTGCTCAGGGCCTTACTAAGTTGCTGAGGCTGGCTTTGAATTTGAGATCCTCTTGCCTCAGCCTCCTGAGTCGCTGGGATTACAGGTATGTGCCACTGTGCCTGGCTTTCATGACCATTTTTTAGTCCTCAGCATCTAACACAGTGCTTAATTTTTATTAAGTCACAGTTATTATCTTTTGCCTTGAAATATTTTTTTTCCCCTGTAAGTTTGTCACCTTCATTAGATTGTAAGTGCTTTGAGGTGAGGGATCACATTTTATCAATCCTGGTATACCATTTAGCATCAAGCACTGGACTTTATAAACAAATCAAAAAAGATCCTCAACAAAAACCTATTACACTGAAGGAATATTTAGAATGAGCTCAAATTCAAAGCATCCAGTACAAATAACCACTTAATATTTTTAAACTAGGATTTCCCCATCGCCAGTCTAAATTAACCCCCAGTCCTTGCTAACTCAGTGCATGGCTGCAGATGGTACAAAGTGAGGGCTATGCAGATTCACAAGGCATATATTCTTTTCAGAAGAGCACAAACAACACAAATATGCAGCAGGTAACTTGTGCCTGAGCAAATTCCAGCACCTGAGCCCCAGAAGGACAATCATCCAAGCTCCTGAAATGGCACAGGAAGCCTGAAGCTGACATGACCCACTGGCTCTGTTTTTACCATCCTCTCTTAGCTGCCTGCTCCTGAGCCCCCAGCAGCATCACAAAGAATTCTGACAGCTGGAATTCTGTTCCAACATGTTCCCCGCTTATAGAGTGTGACTTATTACACAGTGAAGCTCCTTGGGCAGGTTATCTCAGGAGTCCTGGCAAATACAGACTGAAGCCCTGTCCAAGAGGAAGCAAACAGACCAAAGATCAACCTGGAAAGTCAGAAGGGAGGAAAGTTCAGGAGCTCCTGGCTTTGTCTTCTGGCAGCCTTCCCCTTTCTCCATTTCACACTGCAAGTAGAGAGGCTGAGGAGGCTGAATGCTCCTCCTTCGATTTCATTCTATTCCTTTAATTAACATCTATAGAGTTGCAGAGCTTTCCAATTTCTAGCTGTGTAATCTTAGGCAAGTCCCTGACCTCTGGGATGTTTCCTTATCAATAGAACAAAGATGATGATCCTGCACTGCCTGACAGGGGGAGGTCCAAGTGACAAAAACACATGTGGAAGACCTTTCTACACAGAAAAGCTCTATAGGTAGTGCTGTTATTCATATTATCTGAGCTAACTCTCTAATCTTCTAGGAGAGGAGCACAAGCTCAGAAAAGTCCTACAGTAGCAGTCAGGATGGGCCTTCTGAGTGCCAATAAACACCAGATAGTTTACCTAGTAGTAATCACAGGCACGAAACCCCATGCCTTTTTACTTTTCGGTTTGTATTATGAAAAACCTTTACGAGAACTTAAAGAAAAAGAAGATGAAGTGGCTCCGGGTAAAATGAGGTGATGAGAAGTAGAGACCACCTCAGTATTTGGATTTGGGAGGCCTCAGTCCCGGGCTGCTTAGCAGCCTTGGCAGTCCATACGATGGCCCACTGACGGCCGGCTGGGAGTGAAGGTGGGTTGTGGGGTGGTGGAGGCCAGCAGATCTCCAACAAGTCATCCACCCCGAATCTCATCGGCGGGTGAAGAAGCTGTGAGAGGCAGAGGGAGCTGGGCCTCAGGGCAGGCCGCTGGAGGTGCAGTGGAGTGGGTGACAACTGGCAGGCTCTTGTTTCGGAAGGTGGTCCCTGGCCCTTGACTGGAGACGTGGGAGCGACTGGAGACATGTAGGCGCCTTTCCAGGGCGCCCAGAGGGCGGAAGTCTTTCGCTTTCCAGAACCCATTCCCTCTCTCAGCACTTATGTGTATTTTCCCGAACTATATTATTTCCCAGGCCGGCAACTGGCCCTGAGCCACCGAACGGCCCCTTGGGAAAAGTAGTTCGATTTCGCTTCCAGGTGAGTTCCCTTCACTAGCACTGTCGGTGCCATCTCACGCTAGAAAACCTCAAATCCCAGAGGGATCCGCAAGCACCCCGAAAGGTGACGTCCAGACCGCCCCTGTCTTCAGGTGTCCAGCATCTCGCAGAGGCGCGGGACAGAAAGACTACAGCTCCCAGCAGCCACTGCGTGCCTCACTGCGCAGGCGTAGCCGCGCCTCGCCACCCCTCCCCCTCCGCCAACTGCTCCCGTCGGTCCGTTCCCGTATTCCCCCCATCAGTTCTAATGTCCCCCTCTGCCTCTCCGGCACTTCACACTCACCATGAACTCGGGGCGTCGGGTACAGCCGCTGTGCCTTCTCCAGGAAGCGGAGTGCCCGGTCGGGCTGGTTGCTCTGGATGGCCTTGAGGGCGATGCTGATACAGCGCTCGGCTTCATCCTTGTTGGATTCCATGGCGGAACCAGAGCGCGGAACCAGGGAGGGGGAGGCCCGGCAAGCGAAGGGCTGCGCCAGCCGCCGGCGCGTCGCGGGTCAGGCCGGCGCAGAATGATGACACAAACCCTCCGCCCCTCCTTTCCGAAGATTTGAGTGAGAGTCGAGCGAGGGCGAAGAGCTACCGTATGTCATCTAAGAGAGGGACGTTTGTTTTAGGAGTTAACAGCGCAAACTAGAGCCCTAGAGCCCAAGGTGTTCCAGAGGTCTTTAGCCTTGAGTGTGCTTGCACGTTGTTGGTGGAAAAACTGTGCGTTTGAGACGAATAAATATTTACTGAGTATCCACAATTTGCCAGGCACGTTTATGTGATGGGGATACAATAGTGAACTAAACAAAGGCCCTGCCCCCATGGAGCTTACATTCTAGAATGTGTAGGGAATGGGGAGACATCTAGTAAATAGTGACAAGCACTGAGAGGCAAAATAGAGGGTAAGGGATCTTATTTTAAATAGCTTGATAAAAGAACTCTCCCAGAAGCTCTTTTTCACAGGTACCTGAATCCAGGGGAGAGACGTAGATGTGACTATCTGGAGGAAGGTGGGCCACGTCAGAAGGAACAGGCAAATACAAAAGCTTGGAAATGGGAATTTTCATGGTGATTTATTCCAGGGTCAAGAAAGAGAGGGAGCATAAAGGAGTCCACTATAGAGTGCAATCCAGATCTATTAGGATCCAGTTCTTTCCAGGTTAGCGCTCCAGTGAAAGCAATCTTGTCAAGGTTACCAGTGGTCTCCATATTGCCAAATCCATTGGTCATTTCTTAGTCCTTATATTATTGAGCCTTTCACATAGGATTTGGCAAGAGGCTACTACAATAAGCCAGATGAGAGTTAGGAGGCTACTGTTAGATAAGAATTGGAGAAGTGTGATGGTGGAGGTGGTGAGAAGTCATCAAATTTTGAAGACACAGAATTATTTTTCTTGATTCAATAGTTGGGGGATGTGAGAGACAGAGAGAACTCAAGAATGATTCCAGCATTTTTGGTTTCAGGAACTGGAAGAACAGAATTTCCATGTACTAAAACTGGGAAATAGGGAAGACTACGAAAGTATTAAGTTTGTTAGGAAGAATAGTGTATATTTGACTTAGGGCATGTTAAATTTGTGATGCCTTTTGGAACCAAGTGGACATGTAGATTAGAAGTTGTAAGCTAGGCATGGTGGGCCTTGCCTGTAATCCCAGTGGTTTGGTAGGCTGAAGCATGAAGATCACAGGTTTGAAGCCAGCCTCAGCAACTTAGCAAGACTGCAAGCAATCTAGTGAGACCCCTGTCTCAAAAAATTAAAAATAAAAAGGGCTGGTGGGGGGGAGGCTGGGGTTGTGGCTCAGCGGTAGAGCACTTTCCTAGCATGTGTGAGGCACTGGGTTCAATCCCTGGCACCACATAAAAATAAACAACAAAAAACCTCATTAAAAAAAAAAGGGGCTGAGGATATAGCTCTTGGTAGAGTGCTTGCCTTGCATGCACAAGGCTCTGTGTTCAATCCCCAGCACCACATACACACACACACACACACACACACACACCCTAAATACATAAATTATTGGGCTGGGGTTGTGGCTCAGTGGTAGAGTGCTTGCCTAGCATGTGTGAGGCACTGGATTCGAATCTCAGCACCACATAAAAGTAAATAAAGGTCCATCAACAACTAAAAAATATTTTTAAAAAAAGGGCTGGGGATGTGGCAGAGTGGTTAAACATCCCTGGGTTCAGTCCCCCCTCCCCAAATTATACATATGTATAGGGGAAAAGTTGGAGGGCTGAGAGTGTAGCTCTGTGGTTGAGTGCAAGTGTAAGACCCTGGGTTCCATCCCCAGCACTGGGGATGGGGGTGGGGGAACAAAAAGTCAGGGGCTAAGGTATAGCCCAGTGGTAAAGCCCTTGCCTAGCATGCGTGAGGCCCTGGTTGTGATTCCCAGTACCACAAGAAGTGTGTGTGCAGGGGGCGGTGAGTTGTGAAGCTAAAAATATAATTTAAAGCTATAGGACCAGATGTACCAAGAAAGTGAATCAGGATAGGGAAAAGTTGAATCTGATTCTGAGCCCTGTAATACCCCAGTGCTTAGAGGTCTGGAACAGGACAGTCGGGACAGGAGAATGTGAAGAAGTGACTTATGGGGTAAGAACATGAGTTATCTCAAAAGCCACATGAAGCAAACATTTCAAGACTGCAAACCCTTATGATTCCTGCTGATAAAGAAATCAACTTCTTCTTTAAAAGACAGCCCAGTAATACAGACAGAAAGCTAAGATTTCTATAAATTGATAGGTCCCTAATGTGTTAATGGATAAATACTGGGGCCCCTTTCAAACAGCCTCTCTGAGGTTTGTTGACCTAAGATTATAATGTCTGTCTTCCCTTTCCTGCTGAGTATCATGAGGCCCCCTCTTCCCTTTCCTGAGTGCCATGAGACCCACTTCTGTTGATCACAAAGTACTTCAGTCTGTGAAGAGGATACTCAAGTGGAATAAAAATCTGTAATTTCAGTGTGTTAAGGAACTGGATTGTGATTACCCAGCTTCTGGCTGGTGAGCCATGCCCTCTTTTCCTGCAAAGCATATAAAGCAGGAAAGTTTTATTTAAATTTCAAATCTGCAGTCAGTTCTTGAGCTTAGTTGTCAAGGATCTGGATCAGCAAGGGCCTGGAGGCGCGGCTGAGTGTGCTGTGGTTGAGTGCAGTTGTGCATTATTTTCCATTCTTCTTCCTCTGCTGCTGGGCTTACAACCTAAGTGTTTCTGGTCCTTGTATGTAGATTTTTTTTTAATCTCTCTGGCAACCCAGGGATGCTCTACCACTACACTAACCCTAGCCATTTTTTAAATTTTTGAGACAGGGTCTTGCTAAGTTGCCCAGGCTGACCTCAAACTTTCGGGGTGGGTGACCACCTCAGCCTCCTGAATAGTTTGGATTTCAGGAGTGCACCACCATGTCTGGCTTGTTCTGTACATTTTGTTTAAAAATGAAACTGGTGTGTGAAGGTGACCTGAAATTGTACTTTCTTCTAATGGTTATTGAAATCAAGATAACATGACTTTGATCTAAGGGGAAAATCTGGCAACTTCTTCCAGATCAGCTGGGATCATAACATCTATGGGAGAAGGAAGCTGAGCAAGAGAGACAAAAGTCCTCAATTGCTGCCTTCACCGATATCTAGAATTCACTGGAAAAGTGAATCTTACAGAGAATTCAGCATGTCCTCATTTTGCCCCCAGGCCTGAACCCACCCTTGTGGTAGGTGACCATCAGCCTTCAGATTTCCATCCTCTGAGGATACTCAGAATTCACAATCTCATGGTAAAATGCTTCTCTCCCCAACAGTATCTTCCCCAACTCTACCAAGATGCATCTCACCTCCCCCCTATCTGTCTGCCTGTCCTCCTTAATTATCTTTTCCATCTGTTCAAATCCAACTCATTCTCTAGGGCTCAGCTTAAATCCTCTGTGAGAGAGAGGATTAATTTAATAGTATCATATGTCTACACTGGAAGCCAGGTCCTGTGCAGAACTTTAGGGAATCAGAGATACACCACAAATAGGGACAGAATCTGGCAGTTTATAGACCTGCAGCTTGGCCTAATAAGGGAGACAGGTATTAAAAGAATAAAAGAGGAAAAAAAAAATAACAGGACAGCGTGGTAAGTACAATGATGGGATTGTTTGTAAACTCCAGGTGGCTAGAAGTGGGAGTTGTTGTTGTGTGTGGGGGACCCGAAGGTTTTCTGACTGACGTCTAAGCCAAGGTGTGAAAGGGCCTTCTCCAAGCAGGCTTGGTGGTGCAAGCCTGTAATCCCAGTAGCTTGGGAGGCTGAGGCAGGAGGATCAGGAGTTCAAAGCCAGCCTCAATAACTTAGCGAGGACCTAAGCAATTTAGCAAGACCCTGTCTCTAAATAAAATATCAAATGGCTGGGGATGTGGCTCAGTGGTTAAGCGCCCCTGGGTTCAAGAAAAACAACAACAAAAAAATAAGGGCCTTCTTCAGAAACAAGTTCTGCTTTCAGTTCCCATAGCATTTAAGCTTGGACCCGCCATGGACACCACCTTCACTGATCTGTGCAGTCTGTGTCCTTCGCTTGCGAGTCTGTTACACCCCTAATGTCCAGCTAAAACAAGGGGGAGTGCCTCAGCAAGGACCTGGTACCTCACAGGGCCCAACACTTGTTAAATCAATAGAATAAGTGAAACGCAGAGGCAGGTTTTTCTCCCATAAAACTTTTATGCAGGCCTTCCCTGGGCTAGCCAGAGGGATATACTCCTTCCTGCAGCTTCAGGAAGAATTGGCAAGGCAGAGGAATGTACCCCACTTCATGTCCTTTGCTTTCATGCTTGCTGCTCCTCGGTGCCCACTGCTGCCTCTAAATATGACCCATCACTAAGGCCTCTTTTAGAAACTGCAGGCTCCAGAATCTTTCCCTGGACACCCTTATATGAAACAATGGTATTGACTAGAGGTGGAGGAAAGGGGGTGATGCACATGTAAACTGTGGAAACGGGGTGTAAACCTGGGTCCTGCATGGACTGGGTGTTCTACTTTTTCTCAGGCAATAGTGGTTCCTGGGTGATGTGACTAGAAGAACAGAAACTGCCACAGAATGTCTCATAAAAAACAAAACAACAAACTGGATGTGGTGGCACCCATTTGTAATTCCATCAACCCTGGAGGCTGAGGCAGGAGGATGGCAAGTTTGAGGCCAGTCAACTTAGCAAGACCTGTCTCAAAAATAAAAAAAATAAAAATATGAAAGAACTAGGGACATGGCTCAGCAGCAGAACATCCCTGGGTTCAGTCCCCAGTACTGGGGGTGGGGAAGCACTATGCTGTAATGGTGTGATATTCCCCCAAGTCTCCCCCATGGTGCCTGCCTCAACTCCCTCCTGACGGCAAGCCACAGAGACTAGCATTTCTCTTTTCCAGGATGGGTCATAAAAACACAGGTAATTGGCATTTGAAAGATAGAGGACTGTCTTGCTGAGCCCTCAACCTCTGGGATCTGACCCTATCTCCAGGTAGACAGTGCTGAACTGAATTAGAGGATACCCAGTTGGTATCTTTTGCAGAACTGATGGCTTCCATTGCTGGTGGGGAGAAATTCCCATGTCTTTTGAGGCCACAGAAGTTTTCTTCTTTTGTGAACGTGTAGTAGGAGAAAGTGAGTTTGTGTTGGTTTTTCTTCTATATCCACTGCATCGTCCTCTAAATGGAATACCTGCAGCTATGGGAAGGAGATTTCAATGTATGAACCTTTTTAATGTCATTTTGGAGTCATGTGAACGTTTACCTATTAAAACAACCACAAAGCAAACCTAAACCTCACATTGAAGATGATGAAAATAATTCACTGAGCGTACAAATTACTAGCTAGCCGTGATGGCACACGCCTGTAATCACAGCTACTGGGGAAGCTAAAGCGGGAGAATAGGAAGTTCAAAGCTGGCCTGGACAACTTAGGGAGGTCTTTTATCAAATAAAAATAAGAAAAGGCTGTGGACGTAGCCCAGTGGTAGAGTGGTCCTTGGTTCAATCTCCAGTACCACAAAACCAAAACCAAAACCAAAACCCCCAAGCCTCCCTTCCCTGTAGTCCAGTGAGGCCCTGCACTGAGCCTTCTTGCCAGCAGATGGCACTTGAAGCCTACAAACTAAGCCACTCTGCTTCCTTCCCTTTGAGTTGCTGGGGCGCACAGACCCCCACAGGGATGGGCTGCCCTAAGGCTAGCAGGAGTGCTGGAGCCCTGGGACCTGGCTTCGGGCTCCCAGCGATCTTCCTTGTCTGGAACTCTAGGTACTGGCTGGATCTCTCCTTTTTCATAAGTGTCCAAAATAATTCCAGAACCTATTCTCCAACCAGAGCTAAAACCAGGCAGGGCACCAAAAGCCATTAAGATAATCATTTTATAAGATCTCACACATTCTTACGATTCCCTTTCCTTAGTAACAAACTGCATGTTCTCCCTCCTGGTCTTGGTGGATACTGAGCCCAAGGTTGAGGAAACCTGGGTCCTTGCTGAGTTGCTTCCTTCCCAGAAGCCTTCCAGAGAGAACTGGACTGAGTTGTGTCTTATAGAGAAGTGAACAGCAGCTTCAGCCCAAGTCGAGGATGGCTGTTGCGGAGAGGCGTTTGAGGCACTGCTAATGTCATTTATCTAAGGGTTATTTTGGTCTGAACTTTGTGGGTGTCGGTCTCACAAAAATGACCTAGAACCAAGGAGGGCTTCTTAAGGAGGGGACAGTTTGAGCTAAGTCTTGAAGGAGGGGAGAAGGTTATTTTAAGTAAGTCTAAGAAACAATTTGAATAAGAAGCACAAAATCAGCTTTATGTGTCGTCAAATGCTCCCTAGCTTGCCGCATGCTACCTCGCCCGCCCATGGGCCGCCATGGAGGACTCTGACTTCTGGGTACTTAGCTTGTACTTTTCCCTACTTTTAGTTTTTTTTTTTTTTTTTTGTTTGTTTGTTTAGTTTTGGTTCTGGGGATTGAACCTAGGGCATTTTATCCGTGAGCTACATCCCCAGCCTTTCTTATTTTTTTGAGATACGGTCTTATTGAGTTGCTGAGGCTGGTCTTAAACTTGAGATCCTCCTGTGTCAGTTTCCTAAATTGCTGGGATTACAGGTGTGGTCCACCACACCTAGATCTTCTGCACATTTAACCTCTGTGTGGTTGTCACCTCTTCCTGGATACCACATCTCTTCCTCAGGCAATCTTAGGAGCTGAAGGATTCAGCTGGAATTGCATGACTGAATAGGTGCCCTTGATCCTGGATTTTAAGATGTTGCAGGTGGGATCCTTACTTTACCTGCCAGGCTCTGGCTTTAAGCTTCAGAGCACTCAGACCAAGCAACAGATCTTTCTTTGTGGGGAATGAGTGTCCCATGGAAGCTGTAAATGGGACAGCTTCAGGCTGGAGGAGGGAGGATGGGGGAGAGTAATTTCGAGATTCTGAGGTCATTTTAAGAAATGCTCATATTTCACTGATGCCTCAGGCCCAGGGCAATGAGCAAGGCAAGGCTTACATGTGGACACCAGGGACAGCCCATGAGAGGAGAGGGCGGAAGATAGATGAGGTAGGACAGCAGCAGGCTCCTTGGAGAAAGAATCTAATCTCCCAGAAAGGATGTTAGAAATGAGGCTGCTAAATTGTTTTGGGCGAAGTGCTGGGCCTGAGAATTCCTTGTGGAGTCATAGGTACAGATGGAAGCCTCTGCTCTGCCCTGGCTGGTGGGCACTCGTACCTGCACTCAGAGCCAGAGCATGCGGCTTCCGGTGTGGTGATTCTATTGGATCGGCCATGCAGGAAGCACGACTGAGGGGCTGTGAGAATTCTGGAGCAGAGGCTTTCAGACTGGGAAGGAACCTTACAGCACATTTAGCTTAACCTACCTATCATTTAACAGATGAGGGAACAGATGGGAGATGATCTGCTCAACACCACACGGAGTGGCAGAGTTGGGTTCATCACACAACACTGGTTGCTATGGATCTTAAAATGTAGGTCCACCATATGAGATGACTCCTCACATGTTCCACAGCCTCTCTTAGTTTTTTATCATGGAGGATGAATAATCAAAGGCCGTGGCTTAAAATGAAAAGTAGTCAAACTGGCTGGGACAGTGTTATCACAAACTCCAAACATCCTCATTTTTCGTCTGTGCCTCAAGTTGCCTTAAATCAGACTCTGGTAGGAAGAAAGCAGGTCTGCTACTAGTGAAACCCAGTGGAAATATAAAAGGAAAAGGGCCCAGAAGATCCTAAAATAAAGGAGACAGCAGACATTGGGGATGGTTATTGCAAACTGTTATAATTAAGGTGATATTTTATGAGTGTTAAAGACAGAGGGCAGACAGGCTCTGCAGCAGGCCCTGGTTTTGGAGGCCCATTCTGGAGAGGAGATGGCACTTGCAGAGAACAGAACTCAATCACTGCTGTTGATGAAGCACAGAGTCACAGTAGAGGCATCTTAGGGATCCTGAGAGGAAAAGGAGGAGTGGAGAGTGTCATGAAGCAATTACTTTAAATTCCGAATCCTTCTGTGCTGCCACTGAGCACATGGACTTCCTGGACAGGCCTCAGTGTCACACAGTGTCTGATACAGATCCTTCCTTTGGCCCAGGCTACCCACCAGCTCAGGATGCCCAGGTCATCTTCATAAGCATTCATCACAAACTTCCTTTTGCCTCCCAGAGATTTTCCTAACTTGCGTCTCCACCCCCCCAATTTTTTTTAGTTGTTGATGGATCTTTATTTGTCTTTATGCGGTGCTAAGAAATGAACTCAGTGCCTCACACATGCTAGGCAAGTGGTCTCCCACTGAGCTATGACCCCAGCCCCTAACTTGCATCTTAAAAGTACCAACAGGAGGAAGAACTGGGAATGTTCTTGTTAATATAAACCCACAGCAAAAATGATTAAGAGCTGGATGCTTCCCAGGGCTGGCAGGTGTGTGGATGGTTCCCTGCATTCTTAATCTGTAGGGTGCTTGGATGGATGCTGTTGGAGAAGCCAAGGTCTGACCTTTTAAGACTTGTTCATGTTTTTGAGAATGGACAGGAATAATCACTGGGAATACTCAGAGCCTAGCAGAACACTGGGACAGGGGAGAGTGAGGAGAGGAAGTTGGCCGCATCCTGAGGTCACTTGCAGGAGAAAGGGAGCACTACTCCCAGAAGCAGCAGCACAAAGGGCTATGTTGAGGCTTGGCTTCAGGGGCCTAGGTGGCTTGGGTGCAGAAGGTGGCCCCTCTTGTAGTTCTGGGTTACTACTTGGGCAAAGCAAAGTCCCAGGCAGTTTCCTGTGCACATTTCCACATGGCCTGCATAAGGCGGGTGAAGCCCATGTCCTTGGGCTTCTCTAGGCCTCTCATCAGTCGCTGCTTCATGATGGAAACAAATTCCTTATTGCTCAGCTCACCATTACCTAGAGGAAGAAGCAAATACAACAGTATAAGTGGAGGCCTTGGAACAAAGCCACTGAGAAAATTCCACTGTTCGCACACTATGTGGTTCCAAAGCCCAGTGTGTCTCACAGCCAAATTCAGTTCTCAGGGCTTAGGATGAACTCGTTTGCTCCTTCCTTGATGTTTCCTACTACAATTCAGTGACAGTTCAATGTAGTGTGACAAATTCCAAATGAGAATATAGTATATGCCAGGTAATAAGCTTTGTGCTTTGTCCCCTTGAAATACTCCCAAGTTGTAGAAGAGACATATAAATGTCAACAGTGTGGCAAATGCTCTCATGAAGTAGACAGGACTAAGGGGCACAGAGGAAGCAGTGTGGCTGCTGTAGAACCACAGTAGTAAGGTATTGCTGGACAGAGGTCGGGATGGCAAGTAAACTCAAGAGAAGGCAGGAGACAGGTCCCCAGGTCTTTATTCTTGCCTCTGTCTTTGCTTAGGCTAATTCCCCACCTGGAAAGCTTCCGAATCTCACTCTCCTTTACCTGGCCAATTCCTGCTCATCCTTTGTGATTTCACTCAGGGGACAATTCCAGGAAACCTTTACTGATCTGTGTTTGCACTACCCACAGCAGGCCTAGATATTCTTCCTCTGTTTGTCTTTATTCTCAACACCTGGCACAGGACCCGACGTACACCATACTCCATCTTCTTTCTGGAGACGTTGAAATACTGCAGTGCTCCTTATCCACTGTGCAGCAAGTTGGGTCTAATATTTTTGTTTTCATTTGTGTGTGTGTGTGTGTGTGTGTGTGTGTGTGTATGTAGGGGTGGGAGTACAGGGAATTGAACCCAGTGTCCTCTACCATTGAACTACATCCCCTGCCCATTTTATTTTTTATTTTGAGATAGGGTCTTGCTAAAGCTGAGGCTGGCCTTGAACTTGCAATCCTTCACAAACGCAAGTAGCTGGGATTACAGGATTATGTCACTGTGCTTGGCTTCATTTTTTTTTTTTTTTTTTAAAGAAAATTACATTTATTAGGAGTGCAATCCAGGAAAACAGATTCAAGCAATTTTGAAAATGTGCTCCATGTTTAAGATCCTTATGGTCATAAATTGAAGCCTGCAGGCAAACTGGAATTATAGGAAGAAATGGAAAGCACACACCAGGGCCAGGGATTATATTTTTTGATCTGACGACACTGAGGGATGAGCTATGGAAGAGGGATGGATTCACAACGTCCAGAAGGGCACTGCTCCTGACCCCAGTGGGTCCTACTCACCATCACAGTCAAAGAGTGCAAATACCACATCACACACATGGTCTGAGAGTTCCACTTTAGCCACTGTCCTGGCCACTTGTTGCATGGTCACTGAAAGAGGAAAGATGCAAAATCAGCACAGCAGAGGGCCTTCCATTTTGCTTTCTCAAACTGCTCAAAAATTTTTGACTGTATTTAAGTCACATTTAAGGAAATGAAAATTTAGCTTTTAACCTATAACTCCCTTTCCTTTTCACCTCAGGTTCTATTCTTTTCTCCTGTGCTATACTTTAGGAGGTCTATGTAGTTAGTTAAGAATGCCTGATATTAAATTCATAGAGACAGAAGGTAGATTACCAGGGGCCAAGGAGCTTGGAGGGTTAAACTGTGCTTGATGGAAATGTTTTGGAAATAGTGGTGACAGTTGCATGACACTGTGAATATGATTAATGCCATTGTCTTGTATTTTAAAATGCTATTAAATACATCACTTTAAACAATAACTTTAAAAAAAGTGAAAATTCACATAATATTTAAAGATGGGATTCTAACAGCCTAAAGCAAGCCATGGCAACTTTTCTAATAAATTATCATCAGAAGAGTTTCTCAAAGCCACACCTGATATTGTATTAGTCTCCTTGCATTTCCCACCTAGCAATTTTTAAAAAATTGGAAAAAACATGACAGCAAGAAGTCAAGTAAATAACCAGGCAGCAAGAGGAAGGGGAGGCGAGAACAAGGAGGCTGATCTGCCGTGTGAGCTTCACGCTTCGGTTACTGACAGACAGCAGAGTGAGCTCCTTGCCCTGCTAGGTCCCTCTTCCCTACTGGTTCTGCATCAGTCACTGTCGTCTTCCAACAGTGCCCCTTGGGAGAAGCTGTGGCCCTGTCTCACTGAATCAGTATTCAGCTTAAAAAAATATAAACAAACACACTTTTTTTTTTTTTGGCTTGGGTAGAAAATCTCTTTTAGCTTTCTATTTTTTCTTGCTCGGACATTTACTGTTAAATACTAGCAATCACGTAAGAATGGGGTTCTCATGAAACACAAGCCTGGAAGGACCAGGAAGTTTCCAGTCTTCTTTCTCAGTTATTCTCAAATTTGGTCTATCTACACCTACAAATTATGCTCTTGCTTACAGACCCACTCCTTGGCTTTTTCCCCTTCCTGCAGTGCTGGGGATGGAATCCAGGGCTTCGCACATGCCAGGCGATCTCTCTACTACTGAGCTACACCCCTAGCCTTACAGACATACTCTTTAAAAAAAAATTTTTTTTTTTAGTTGTAGATGAACACAATACCTTTATTTTATTTATATATTCTTATGTGGTGCCAAGCATTGAACCCAGTGCCTCAATGTGCCAGGCAAGTGCTCTATCACTGAGCTACAACCTCAGCCCCCTAGACATTCTCTTAAGTGAAGTAATACATGCCGGAAAGAAAAGAATTGATTTCTATTTATGAATCAACTAGCAATGAAGTGTTCTCTATAAGCATCAGATTAGATTAATCCAGAAGCAATATGAATTTAAACAAGCTCAGTGTGCCTTCTTTGCTTATTTCCTTCCTATAATTTAGTTCCCGTTACCATCCTGTGTTGCCTTTTATTTCTCACTTCACATTCATCACCTCCATGCATTCACCACAGTGCCCCCAGGGTCAGCACAGCAGTGGGAAGGAGCAAGGTTTGGTTCCATTGTCACCTTGCTATATGACCCTGGTGGAGTCATTTGATCTCTTAAGACTTCATTTTCTTATATTCAAATAAGGGATGCCACAAGATAACTTCTGAGGTGGGTTAATAGTGCAGAGAATAGTTTACTGGTGTTTTCTGGAGTGAGGGTGTGATGGAGGTGCCCAGAAAGAGCTGAATCTTGAATTGGTAAATGGTAGAGAAAAGGAGACTAGGCTGTTCAGGAGGACAGGAGGAGCTTGTTTCCTCTTTCTGTAGCTTTGGGTTCTCCATTTCTCTGAAGATGCAAGTTAAAGTGAGGGAGGAATCAATAGCCCTGGAACTAAAAGACTTAGGTGGAAGAGACTGTGGTGGATTTTCATGAGATGCATCCTGGGGAATCAACAAGACCACAGAGTTCTAAGGGTTAGAAATTTAGCTCTGCAATTTTAGATACTTGATTTGGCTCAGGAAGAACTGATTCTTGCTAACTACACTGCCCAGAGAAGAGACTAGCAATTTTTAAAAGAATTAAAATGGTGACAGCTGGTCATTATACTTCTCAGTAGAAAAATTTATTAAGGAAACTCAGTTCACCTCAGAAGACTGCTCAGTGATTTCAAACTGTGATTACCTACTGAATCCCCCTCCACTGCCACAGAAGAGTGCCCTGAGGAGGGGGGATCTGTGCTTTTTGTTAACCATTTCTCTTTCTGCATGTCACATCTCACACTTTTTTTCCTTTGGTGGTTCTGGAGTTTTAACCCATGGACACTTTCACTGAATTACATCCCCAGTGTTTTTTGAGACAAGGTCTCACTAATGCCCAGGTGGGCCTTGAACTTGTGATCCTCCTGCCTCAGCTTCCTGAGGCAATACTGGGATTATAGGTGTGTGCCACCATATCTGGATCAGTCTCACAGGTTTAATAGCTATAACTGACTATCTTCCTTTTCTCCTACTCACTTCTTCACCTCTCTCAGGACAGAGTGCCTGAGGGTGACTGTCTCGACATTGCAAGACTCCTTCCCATAGACATGGAGAGCCTCCCTGTAAATAAGCTATTAAATAATATTCAAGGATATCAGTAAAAGTGCTTGACAGTTTTTAGTGAAAAATTCATTAAACTGGTATTAAGAGGTTGTAGAACAGGGACCTCTGGGGACTGCAGCAAGACCACATCACCAATGACCTGTGTTCACAAAAGAGCTACAGATTATGTTCCATCTCACAAAGAGGGCGCTGGTGTCCTTCGTACTCTAGGAGGAAAAACCAGGGCTGCCAAGTCATTGTGACTCAAACCACAGGGATGGAACTGGCCAGGGAACAGCCCAACTGGGGTGCCCTTTGGCAGTCCAAGATCCTTAGATAGGCCCCTGGGGTGTGAATCAGCAGGAGGAAACCAACTCACTAGCTGGTGATCTGTCAAACTGGGAGCCCTTGGGACAAGTGGGATGACAGCAGATTACAAGGCAAGGGCTTGACAGCTGGTCCTGAGAATTGGCTCATTCATACTGCTTCCAAAATCTCTGAATCACAAAGCCATAATTAAATCACAGCAAGCAGAACAATCCCTTCCTCAGATCTCAACTTCCTTGTGCAGACCAGTTGTAGGGTCCTGGAATTTTGGCCTTCCCTGTTGGTAACTGTGATACTGTGAAATATATATCTGGTATTCTTCCCTATTTCTTGACATAAAACTGAAAATTCTTGGACTCTCCAAAGTGGTCTATCTTTTTGTATGGTAATGAGATGACTGGGGGCTGGAAGCCCCTATGTGGCTTCAGCATGGTACAGTTGGTCACAGGAAAGATCAAGGCCCAATTAGGAGGTTGGGACTTTTCCACTCCGCTTTCCAACCTCTGGGGAAGAAAGAGGGCTGAAAGCTGAGTTGATCACCAATGGCCAACTACTCAATCAATCATGCTGATGTAATGAAGTTAAAAATCACCAAAGCATAAGGTTCAGAGTATTCAAATTGCTGAACGTGGAAAGGTTCATGGAGGGTGGTGCCCCTAGAAAAGCCATGACAGCTCTATGCTCTTTCTCCCAAACCTCTCTTGTACATCTCTTCACCTGTATAGTTTGAAATGTCCTTTATAATAAAGTAGTAAACACATTTCCCTGAGTCCCGTGAGATGTTCTTGCAAATTAACCCTAAGGAGATGGACACGAGAACTCATTCATATCTGGTCAGTCAGGAGCACCGGTCAAACAATCTGGGGCTTGCAACTGACATCTGAAAGCAGGGGACAGTCCTGGAAGTCTGAGCTCTCAACCTGTGGCATCTGATGCTATCTCCAGATGTGCAGCATCAGGATTAAACTGAATTAGAGGACACCCTGATGCTTTCTGCTACAAAATGGATTGTTTACTTTCTGGTGGGGAGAAATCCACACATTCTGAGATCACAGGAGCCTTCTGCATTGCTCACTGTAGTGTGAGAGCAGAGGAAACACTGTTCTTCCTACAGAGTTGAGGCCAACTGATTGATGGTTGAAATTCCAGTTCGTAATCTGAAAGATGTCCACATGGAGAATGAAGACACCATGAAAAAAAGACATCCTAGGTTTCCAAAGACTATATATTCCTTTTGTACAAATCTGCCCAGGTGCCCTACAAGAGGCATGACATGAGATTTGGTGATTTCTATTAGATTGGGGTTGAGCAATGGGTTTGTAGAAGCAGGCTCATTTGGCACTCAAAAATCTGGGACCATTTGATGTTTTCTTTTTGGTACTGGGGATTGAACCCAGAGGTGCTTAACCACTGAGCCACATCCCCAGCCCTTTTAAAATATTTTATATCAAGACAGGGGTTTACTGTTTCTTAGGGCCTTGCTAAGATGCTAAGGCTGGCTTTGAACTCTCAATCCTCTTGCCTCAGCCTCCTGAGCCATTGAGATTACAGGTGTGCAGCACTGCGCCCAATAATGGCTGGCCGGCTGGCCTGCCTTCCTTCTTTCCTTCCTTCCTTGCTACCTCCCTCCCTCCCTTCCTTGGTACTGGGGAGTGAATTACGGAGTGAGTGTTCTACCCCTAAGCTACATTGCCAGTCTTTTTATTTTTCACTCTGAGCCAGGGTCTCAGTAAGTTGCTCAGGCTGGTCTTAGACTTGTGATTTGATCTTTCTTCTGTCTCAGCCTCCTGAGTAGTTGGGATTGTAAGAATGGACCACTGTGCCTAGCACCACCTGTTTTTTTGAAAAGCTCATGCAGAATCTGAGTTGTGCCAGGTCCTCAATTTACTCTCTGGTACGGTTCATGACGGAATAAACAATAGAAAGAAAGCCATGCTGGTTTGTGTGATATATCAGAAACTATATTACATAAAACTCATCACCACAATAGTTGAGCAAGTGAGTTCTGGAGTGACAGGAGACCAAATGGCCACTTAGAATCAGATAATCTTAGAAGCAAAGAGAACCCAGAGAAATCCAGGATTTTTAATAACTTGCCCTAGGTCACGAAGCTAGTAGGTAATGGCGCTGGGTCTAAAGTTAAGCCCAATATGCTTTCTCTTTTCACACTGGGTCCACTCAATCCCTTATATGGATAACACCAATTCCTCCATGAATCCAACCATCACCCCAAAGAAAAAGAGTTCAGATGAAGGAAAAGCCAAATTGGGGAATACTCAGTGCTTTTGGTCAAAGATGAATAACTGAATAGCTGGGAGTTGGGAGAAGCCAGCTTTAGAGCTTGGCCACAGATCTGACTGCTCCATAAATGCAAGGCACTTAGCATTCCCTTGGAACTCATACTGATAATTTCAGAGACAAATTAAACAGAGACCCAATGAAAAGCACATATGACAAATGTGGCCCTGGGAGTTTTTCCCAACAGCTGCCTTTAATGCACAGGTACAGCTTGGTTCAGTGTGACCCAGTTAGGAGCTGCCTGTCTCCCCCAATGTAAAGGAGTCTGGAAAAGTGACCTGACATGTTGGGCTGACAGTCTCCAGCTGTGTGGCCATGTGATTATTCCTGCCTTACTGGACTACTGCAGAGAAAATCAAAAGCCAGCTTGCGACTGCCAAGGGGAAGTAAGGGGAGATACTGTGCCACAGCCCTGGAGAGGCTTGTGATGTCTCAGTTTCTAGATGGCTTTGAATGGAACAAAGGAGAAGATTTTTCCTTGAAGAGCATTTGTCCTTTCTTTTGTATCTTCTTCCGAGGCACTTGGGCAAATATGACACACATATTTTAACCTGATTTTGGAGTGAGATGAGGGGAAAGGACAGCACTGAGGAAAACCAGCAATTAAAGGAGCCCAGAGCAAGGGTGGCACTTGCTAGCCAGGTTCTGGCAGCACACCTTTCTGCCAGAAGTAAAGGTTTGCCTTGCAATGTGCCCCACGCCCCCCCAAACGAGCCATGGTACACTAATAATGAAAATGAGGACAATTCCTTGTTCTGCATGGCCCTTTTGAACCCCAGGCAGGTTGTTCCCTCTATGTGTTCAGTCTGCTGCCCCTCAGAGGCAGTACTGCCAGTCCTGGCTTCTAATTTATGGAACACACCACAGAGAAAACTTGTAGTCAAGTTTTCTGAACCTCAGAGCATCATCATCCCAGATGATGACTTCAGTGGGCTTTTGCTTAATTTGGTAAATCTAGTTTAGCAGTGAGATTTATTCTATCATTTAGTATTATATTGAGCTTCATTAAAAAATACTCATTATATCTTGTTTACAAAGGAATGTCTCTCTCTCTCTCCCCCCCCCCTTTTTATTTTTTGAGATGGAGTCTTGCTAAGTTGCCCATCTCAGCCTCCTGAGTACTGGGACTACAGGTGCATGTCACCACACCAGGCTTTGGGCAAGCATTTCTACAAGAACCACTGGACAGTCAATAAATTTGGCTGACACACGAGGGAACGATCCCAATTTAGTATGTTCCACTAAGACTGAGAAATACACAGGTGAAATATCTGATATATTATCAAATAAAAATGGGTTAAATATGGAATAGTATGGATTTAATAGGAGATACAATTTGGATCTGAATTCTAAAGAAGTAAAAAGACAGAATGTTCTAGATTGGTGTGATGCAGGGTGGGTGTGGAGGAGTCAGTTTGAATAAAGTAGGGGAAGCAAAGAGGAGCACTACAGCCTGACTCAGGAGCTTAAACAGAAGATGCAAAGGAACCTTGCATGAGTAGGGTCTTGCAGAGGGCCAGAGGCACCTCTATGCAAGGGAACTTTGATAACAAGCAAGTTCTTATCTGGACACCAACTTACCATATTAATTTGATTTTCTCTTTCTCAATCTTTAAGTATCCATTTTTTTAACTTTCAGAAAATTATGTTTGATTAGGCAATACATTCATCTGTTTCAAAATTCAAACAGTACGAAAAGGTAGAAGTCTCCATTCCACCCTTATCCCTCATCACTTAGTTGTCAGAGGCAAACAATATCACCAGTTCCTCCAGAAATATCACACGGACAGAAAATCAAGTATTCTTCACCACAGACATGGCGGTGTACCAAATATAGTGCTTTGCTTTACTCATTTAACATGATGCCTGAGAAATAATTCCATACTGTTGAGAGCCATCCATGGACTATGTGTGGAACAATCAGCATGGAAGCCCATTGAACAGGAAAATCTGGTATTTGAGAACTTCCAGTGGCATACCCACTGGTTAAGACCAACCAGATACATGTGAATTTCTATTCAGCTCTGCCAAAAAAAAGTCCCACACAGCATCGCAGATGGGGGTAACCTGCTGCAGCCATATAGCCACAAAGACTCTATGGGTGTAGCCTGCCAAGATGCCAATCAACCTGTTGACTGAAAGACATCCTGAAGCAAGACTCCGCCCTTAAAACCTTATCCCTGCTTAGATGTACCCCCTTAAATAAACCACCAGAGTCATTTTTCAGTTATTGAGCTCCAGCCCCTGTGTGGGCTGGACCTATCAGGCGCTCTGCTTTAAAACTTATTCTTTGACTCTGTCTTTTATTTCTTCACTAATTATTTCAGACTCGATATTTTCAGGTGTCGTATACTCTCCTGGGCAGGAGGAATTGCCTGGGCAAGGTGCTGGCAGCCTCTCAACACCATACCAGCACACAGACAGCTTCTTTTAAGAGTTGCAAAGTGAGCATTCCACTGGCTGGACATCTGTAATTTATTTAATCAGTTCCTCTTTTATTCTTCTCAAACTTTATAAAATTATTTCCTTGGTGGACTGTTTGTTCAGCTCCAACAAAGTTTGATTCTAATGGCTGAACTGAGAGTAACTGATACATTTAACTTTGGTTTGTTGAAATGACATGGAAGACTAAAAATCACCTTTACCAGGATCTTATTAGACCTTCAAAGGCTTCTAAAGATAGTAATCCTTGAAGCCCCTACAAAACATTGCTTGTAATAAATATTCATCTCTATATTTTCCTAGTATTGGTGTCATTCTTGACATCGTTCTTTTCTGGCTTTCCCTCCATCCCCCCATGGTATGTAATGCTGGCTGATTTTTTTTTGGGTGGGGCACTGGGGATTGGGCACAGAGGTACTTTACCACTGCCACAAACCCAGTCCCCCCCTCTTTTTTTTCTTTAATTTTGACACAGGGTCTCACTAAGTTGCTTAGAGCCTCACTAAGTTGCTGAGGCTGGCCTTGAACTTGTGATCCTCCTGCCTCAGCCGTCCTGGCTGATTTTGTCCTTACTATCTATTTATATGTGGATGTTCTGGGCAGTTTATCCTACCCTAAACTCCCCTTTCTCTCACAATGGTAACCATGAATCTCTAAAGCCACTCTCCTCCTCTTTGGGGTGCTTATATAACTTTTTTACTAAATCATAATATATTCAAAGTGATATAATTAAGCCAGAATCAACCTTTAGAATGCTAAGTGACTTCAAATTTGGGAAAATAAACCAGAAAAAAAATGCCTCATAAAGCAGACATTTATTTCAGATTTTGAGCCTCCTTGCCTACATCATGAATAATTTTACTTTAAAAATTGATGGCTTTGTCTTAAATGAGTGGAATCCTGGCCAACACTCCTCCTCACATATAAATGTTTTTATAAAATGCAATGATGAACTGAAGCACAGGGGCCTGCCTCCCACAAAATTTAAAAGAATTTATAAAATAGAAGGTTTTTCTTTCATAATCTCTTCCCCACACATCTCTGTGACATTTCTACCTCCTGCCTTCACGCTCTTAGTTCTCCGCTGTCTGGGGGGATTCTTATTCTGAATAGTAGGATGCTTGTCTCCCTCTGTTTCTGCCATCACATTAAAGCACTGAGTCCCCTTTATGATACTCTAGGCTCTTCTAGCAGCAGTGGGCACCATGTTCTAAAGAGAACACAGGTGTGGAAGTCACTGAACATGAATTTCTACTCTACTCTGTGTCATATGATCAGTGATTTGAGCAAGTCATTTTCTTTCATGTAGGTTAAAAACTAAAGTAATTAAGAGTTTGAACAAAATGGTTTCTAAGCTCCCTTCCAGGCAAAAACTTTGACTGTTATGTTATTATTGTTTTTAGATAACAGTGCAAAATAGGGGCTGGGATCGTGGCTCAGTGGTAGAGCGCTCACCTGGCACATGAGAGGCCCTGGGTTCAATTCTCAGCACCACATAAAAATAAAATAAAGATATTGTGTCCAACTACAACTAAAAAATAAATATATTTTTTTAAAAAACAGTGCAAAATAGCTTAAATTAATTTAAATGTCTTTATCTAATCTTCAGAAGTCCTCAAAGAATAAAATTAAAAGATGGGGGCTTGGGGAATTATGGCTGGCATGGTAGATAGGATTCTGAGGTGGCCCCCAACATTCCCACCTGTGGTTCACACAGCCTGTATATTTCCCTCCCCTCAAGTGTGGGCAGGGCCTGTGAATGTGACTATCACTCTGGTAATTAGGTTACTTTATATAAAAAAGGTGATGGACAGTCACCCCATAATTACGTTACATAAGAATCCACTTATGTAGACAGGGAGAGGGATTTTCCTGCTGGCTTTGAAGAGGTGTGCTGCTGTGTTGTGAGAGGGCCACATAGTGAGGACCTGCTGTGGCCTGTGAATAGTCAACAGGCAACAAGGAAAAGGAGATCCCAGTCCAATGATGGAAAGGAACTGAATTATGCCACCACCCTCAATGAGCTCGGAAAACCCTGAACTCCAGATGAAAACGCAGCCTTAACGACACTTTGATTGCAGCCTTGTTAAGACTCTGAGCAGAGAATCCAGAGGTGCTGTACCCCCAAACTCTTGACTTAAAGAAGCTCTGAAATAATGTAAGGGTTGCAACAGAAAGCTAACAGAGCTGGTCTGGGTTTATGTTTATGGTTGGAAATGTCCTTTTGGGGCTTCTCAAGCCATACTTTATACGCAGCTGCCCTTATTTTTTAGATGCATGCACACTCTTCTGCAACTGAATTCTGAACTGCATAACTTAGATCTAATAGGGGCACAAGACAAGGTCTAATTAAGCTCTAAATTTCCTAGTGAGAAAATAAATTAAAACTGCCACCTTTCTTTTGGGAATTCAATAGCTTTTGCTCTAACTTCAAATCTATCTGGATAATTACAGGTTAGTTCATTTTCATAGATTTGAACATAACTTCAGACTATAACATGTACCTTAAAACATTACTACATTCAGTAAAAAGTTGATTTTGTTACAGTAATAGAAGTGAGAATCTGGATGAATCCTTGGAGATGTTTAATATAACCCCCATTGGAATATTAGAGAAGTTGTGACCTGCTCAAGGTGTCACAGGAAGTTAGTGACATGAGAAGGTGCTGGAGTTCCACCATTCTCTCCCTCATTCCAAGCTCTAGAACGGTCCACTATCCTTTCTGGAATCTGACCATGTTTAAAATTAATTCACTTGTTTGGTTCATTGAACATCTACTATATATAAAGATTTATCTAGGTCTGAGTAGGACACAAAGATGTAGAAAATATGGTTCATGTCTATATAATGATGAAACTGAAGCTAAAGGCTTCAATCCTCATTGATAATTACAAACTTAGAATTTCCAAGCTGCAAGAATCTAAAAACTGACTGTAGATACTATTTCCTCAAAAGTAGGCTTCATCAGGCCCTAGGGTGGTCTTTAAAACATTTTAAAAATTATTTTTATTTTTTTGTGGTGTTGAGGATGGAACCCAGGGCCTTTGGCATGTTAAGCAAGTACTCTACCACTGGGTCACAACTCCAGCCCCCTCCACCTTTTTGAATTTTTTTTGGTACCAGGGATTGAATTCAGGGGTACTTAACTACTGAGTCATATCCTCAGCACTTTTTATTTTTTATTTTGAGAAAAGGTCTTGGGGCTGGGGATGTGGCTCAAGTGGTAGCGCGCTCACCTGCCATGCGTGCGGCCCGGGTTCGATCCTCAGCACCACATACCAACAAAGATGTTGTGTCCACCAAAGATTTAAAATAAATAAATAAATAAAAAAAAAAAAAAAAAAAAAAAAAAAAAAAAAAAAAAAAAAAA
>NW_025999862.1:1111552-1128890 GCF_001458135.2 Marmota marmota marmota | reverse complement strand
AAAAAAAAAAAAAAAAAAAAAAAAAAAAAAAAAAAAAAAAAAAGGTCTTGCTAAGTTGCTCAGGACCTCACTAAGTTGCCGAGGCTGGCCTTAAACTTGTGATCCTCCTGCCTGAACCACTAGGATTATAGGCGTGTGCCACCTGGCTCAGCCACTTTTTTTTTTTTTTTAAGTAAGTTTTTGTTAAGTTGTCATATAAGTAGGCAGAATAAAGCACCTAGAGTTTGAAAACCAGTATAGGTGGCTGGGTATAGTTACAATATCAATCTAACATTTTTGTGTAGTATTATTTCTTAATTTTTCCCAACAGCTCTGAAACAAGTATTTGTAACATCACCATTCTAAAGAACAAAAACTGGAGGCTTTGAGACCTTCAGGGATTTGTCCAAGGTCACTAGTAAGTAGCATGGATTCAACCTCAGGTTTGAGTGTAAAGCCAAAATTTATGCTTAGCATCTCCCAAGTTTATGGGTAGGCAGAATTAATACTGTTGCAATGGCCATTTTACCAAAAGGGATCTATAGCTTCAAAGCAATCCCCATCAAAATACCAGTGACATTCTTTACCGAATGAGAAAAAAATTTATATGGAAGAACAAAAGACCCAGAATAGCCAAAGCAATTCTGATCAACAAAAACAAAACAAAACAACCAATGCTGAAGGTATCATAAAACCCAATTTTAAATGATGCTACAGAGCTATAGTACTGGCATAAAAGCAGACACAAAGACCAATAGAATAGAATAGAAGACACAGAGGTAAACATACACAGACACCATTTTTGAGAAAGGTGTCAAAAACATATGTAGGAGAAAAGAAATGGTGCTGGGAGAACTAGATATCTATATGTAGAAGATTATGAAACTAGATCTCTTATCTTTCACCCTGCACAAAAGTCAACTCAAAAATGGATCAAAGACCTAGGAATTAAATTAAAACTTAGTGGCACATGCTTGTAATTCTAGCAATTTAGGAGGTTGAGGCAGGAGGATCACAAGTTTGAGGCTAGCCTGGGCAACTTATTGAGATGCTCAGCAACTTAGCAAGACCCTGTCTCAAAAACTGAAAAAGAGCTGGGGATGTAACTCAGTAGTAAAGCACCTTTGGGTTCAATCCCCAGTAATCCCGCCCCTCACCAAAACAAACAAACAAAGAACCAAACAGATCCTCAACATCAAAAACAAACAAAAAACCTAAATAAACTAAATGATACTTCTTGATAGAAATACAAATAGCCAAGAATTATATAAAAAAAGGTCCAACATTTTTACCATTAGGGAAATGAAAAATAAAAGTATATTGAGGGCTGGGGATATAGCTCAGTTGTAAAGAGTGTTTGCCCTGCATGCACAAGGCCCTGGGTTCAATCCCCAGTACCACAAACAAACAAATAAATAAATTGAAGGGCTAAGGCTGTAGTTTAGTGCTTGCCTAGCATGTGTGAGGCACTGGGTTCAATCCTTAGCATCACAAAAAAAATAAACAATTTGCCAGAATTTTATTGAGGATTTTTGATTTCTGTTCATTAGAGATATTGGTCTGAAGTTTTCTTTTTTTGATGTGTCTTTGCCTGTTTAGAATTAGGGTGATATTGGCCTCTTAGAATGAGTTAGAAAGTGCTTCCTCTTTTTCTATTTCATGAAATAATTTTGGAGAGTATTGGTATTAGTTCTTTTTTAAAGGTCTTGTAGAACTCAGCTGTGTATCAACAGGGCTTTTCTTGGTTGGTAGGCTTCCTGATAGCATCTTCTATTTCACTGCTTGAAACTGATCTGTTTAAATTGTGCATATCATCGTGATTCAATTTGAGCAAATCATATGACTCTAGAAATTTGTTGATGTCTTAGATATTTTCTATTTTATTGGAGTACAAACTCTCAAAATAATTTCTGATTATCTTCTGTATTTCTGTAGTATCTGTTGTGATATTACACCACGATCAAGTGGGGTTCATCCCAGGGATGCAAGGTTGGTTTAACACATGGAAATCAATAAATGTAATTCATCACATCAGTAGACTTAAAGATAAAAATCATATGATTATCTCAAGAGATGCAGAAAAAGCATTTGACAAAATACAACACCTCTTTATGTTCAAAACACTAGAAAAATTAGGGATAACAGGAACATATCAGCATTGTAAAAGTTATCTATGCTAAGCCCAAGGCCAACATCATTCTAAATGGAGAAAAACTGAAAGCACTCCCTCTAAAAACTGGAACAAGACAGGGATGCCCTCTTTTTACCACTTTTACCTCTTGAAACACTAGCCAGAGCAATTAGACAGATGAAAAAAATTAAAGGGATATGGATAGGAAAATAAGAAATTATCGTTATTTGCCCACGATATGATTCTATGCCTACAGGACCCAAAAAATCCCACCAGAAAACTTCTAGAACTCATAAATGAATTCAGCAATGTAGTAGGATATAAAATAACACCCACAAATCAAAGGCATTTCTGTGTTATCAGTGACAAATTCTCTGAAAGGGAAATGAGGAAAACTACCCTATTTACAATATCTTGAACAAAACCAACCAACCAACCAACCAAACAAACAAACAAAACAACATAGGGAATCAACCTAACAACAACAACAAAAGACCTCTACAATGAAAACTACAGAATCCAAAGAAAGAAATTAAAGAAGACCTTAGAAGATGGAAAGATCTGCCTTTGTTCTTGGATAGGCAGAATTAATATTGTCAAAATGACCATACTACCAAAAGCACATCCAGATTTAATGCAATTCCTATCAAAATCCCAATGACATTTCTCATAGAAATAGAAAAAGCAGTCATGAAATCCATCTGGGAAAATAAGAGATCTAGAATAGCTAAAGCAATCCTTAGCAAGAAGAGTGAAGCAGACTATATACCAGACCTTAAACTATACTACAGAGTAATAGTAACAAAAACAGCATGGTATTGGCACCAAAATAGACTTGTAGACCAATGGCACAGAATAGAGGACACAGAGAACAAACCCACATAATTACAGTTATGTTAGACAAAGGCACCAAAAACACACATTGGAGAAAAGATAGCCTCTTCAACAAAAGGTGCTAGGAAAACTAGAAATCCATATGCAACAAAATGAAATTAAACCTCTATCTCTCACCATGCATAAAACTCAACTCAAAGTGGATCAAGGACCTAGGAATTAAACCAGAGACACTGGGCCTAATAGAAGGAAAAAGTAGGCCCATATCTCCATCATGTTGGATTAGGCCCCTACTTCCTTAATAAGACTCCTATAACTCAAGAATTACAATCAAGAATTAATAAATGGGATGCATTCAAATTAAAAAGTTTCTACTCAGCAAAAGAAACAATCAGTGAGGTGAACAGAGAGCCTACATTTTGGAAGCAAATTTTTACCACACACACATTAGATGGAGGACTAATCTCTAGGATATATAAAGAACTCAAAAATGTTAATGCCAAAAACCCCACAAATAATCCAATCAATAAATGGGCCAAGGAACTGAACAGATACTTCTCAGAAGATACACAATCAATAAACAAATATATGGAAAAATGTTCAACATCTTTAGCAATTAGAGAAATGCAAATCAAAACTACTTTAAGATTTCATCTCACTTCAGTCAGAATGGCAGCTATTATGAATACAAACAACAATAAGTGTTGGTGAGGATATGGGGGGAAAAGATGCATTCATAGATTGCTGGTGGGACTGCAAATTGGTGCAGTCAACATGGAAAGCAGTAAGAAGATTCCTTGGAAAACTGGGAATTAACCACCATTTGACCCAGCTATCCCACTCCTCGGTCTATATTCAAAGGACTTAAAAACAGTATACTAATGGGACACAGCCACATCAATGTTTACAGCAGCACAATTCATAACAGCTAAACTGTGGAACCAACCTAGATGCCCTTCAGTATATGAATGGATAAAGAAAACGTGGTATATAAACATAATGGAATATTAGTCAGCATTAAAAGAGAATAAAATCATGGCATTTGCAGGTAAATGGATGGAGTTGGAGAATATAATGCTAAGTGAAGTAAGCCAATCCCAAAAAACCAAATGCCAAATGTTTTCTCTGATATAAGGATGCTGATTCATAATGGGGTTGTAGGGTGGAGCATGGGAAGAATAGATGAACTCTAGATAGGGCAAAGGGGAGGGAGGGGGAGGGAGGGAGTATGGGGGTAGGAAAGATGGTAGAGTGAGATGGACATCATTACCCTAAGTACATGTACGAAGGCAGGAATGGTGTGACTCTACTTTGTGTACAACCAGAGATACAAAAAATTGAGCTTTATATGTGTAATATGAATTGTAATGCATTCTGCTGTCGTATACAACAAATTAGAATAATTTTTTAAAAAGAAAAAAACAAAATAAAGGCATTCTATCCATTTACAACTGCACTGAAAGTCCATCTTATTCCAGTCAGAATGGGAATCATAAATAACAATAAGTGTTAGTGAGGATGTGGGGAAAAATAAACTTATGAACTATTGGTGAAAAGGTAAGTTAGTACAGCCACTATGGAAATCAGTAGGGAAGTACCTCAAAATACAAAAAATGGAACTACTATATGATCCAGCTATACTACTACTTAGAATTTATCCAAAAGAATTAATAACAGCACACTTTTAGAGATACATGCATTGCCATGTTTATAGCAGCATAATTAATTCATAGCAGTCAAGTTATGGAATCAGCCTAGGTGTCCATCAACAGAAGAATGAATAAAGAAAATAGGGCATATATACAAAATGAAGTTTTATTCAGTTATAAAGAATAATGAAATAATGTCATTTTCAGGTAAATGGATGGAACTGGAAAGAGAGCTTCATGTTAAGTGAAATAAGCCAGACTCAGAAAGACAAGTGTCATATGTAGAAGCTAGAGAGAAAAAAGGAAAAAAAAAAGGGATCTCATAAAACCAGAAGGGAGACCATCAGGGTAGGGAAACCATTATACCATTCTGTAGAGTTAATATGCATCAACAAAAAATGAAAAATTATGCTTAGCACAATTTCTGGTTAACTCTTAATAAATGCTAGATTCCAGAGCAGTGTCTAAGTGAAACGAGCTCCCAACATACAGCTGAGTGGAGATGGTGAAGAACACCTGGATCATTAGAAACTGAGACATCTGCTTCTGTACCCTGTATTTTGATGTTCAGAAACGAACAGCTTAGCATACACATTTCTTTTAAAGGATATTGTGGCACCAACTTTCCCTGAAGCATGACTTCATTTAAGTGACTTTAGGCTTTTGTGTTTTGGTTTCTCTGTGGAAAGTATTGAGATTAGAAAGGTTAAGAACACAAATGTGGCTATTAGGACATTCCCACATGAATTATGGAGCTAGATTAGACCACTCCAAAGGTCTGTCACTTAAGATGCTAGAGGCTGTCTGAGCTGGAGAACATGCTCCCAAATAGCCGCAAGGGAAAACTTCATATTCCAGACGCAGGAGAAGGGCACTGTCTCCAAAACATTCCCTTCTTACCCTAAGGATGATCAACTCATAGTCCAGGGCAACTGGGGAGAAACAGCTTAGAGCCTTTCTTCTCTAGGATACTGAGAAGTGCAGTTCAAAATGCTGAATTGCACTGCCTCCTGGATTGCGCTTCAGCAAAGATTTTCAAACTCCAACAAAATCTTGGAGCGTACTGTAAGTCTACATGATGGCTTGGGAAATATACACACTTTGGGATTAAGCTTTAATTAAGCCAGCTTGAATCCTGGCTCTACTACTTAAATAGGGATAATACCACCAACCTTTCAGGTTTTGAGGATTAAGAGAGATACCATACGTAAAGTGCTTAGCATCGTGCCTGGTACATGAAAGCTGCTTTAAAATGATAGTTACTAGTGTTCCAGATGTGCAATGGCCTCTAAAGGGGAATGTTATAGAATGCTTAGTGCTTGGGAGGGGTGTCAGCTTCTCTGTTAAAGATAGATGTTCAGATTGTATGATTTCTTCATGTGCTCAAAATTACTTACTCTTATCAGTAATTTTCTGACTCTTCCAACAACCTGTAGGGACCTATATGCCAAAAGAGTGGAGGCTTTTACTTTAGGACTGGGGCTGTAGTTCAGAAGTAGAGCCCTTGCCTAGCATGTATGAGGCCCTGGGTTAGACTCCCAGCACTAGGGGAAAAAGACTGTACTCATTAAATTTTATGACTAAAAGAATTTGAAAGCCACAAAGGTTCTTAGAAGTCATCCATATGATCCAAATCACCTAAGAGAGAAAAGAACTGTAATCATTTAATAGTGAGACTGAAACTCAAAACCAACCAACCAAACAAACAAAAAACCAAACTTTGGGGTTGCAGAGAACATCCTTTTACTGCTTATTCTTTTGGCTTGTCAGACAACAAGGTAAACTGTGCATATAGAATGTAAGGACAGCCAAGTTATAAACTACAAATTCCAATCTAAGCAGAACTGTGCTGGGGCATGGACAGCAAATGCATGGATTTTAGAGCAAATCAAGTTTGTTTTATTTAGTTCAAAGTACACAGGGGACAAAACTAGACCCACAAGTTTATCAAATCTATGACAATCTGGGATGCTTTACACTAGAACATTACTGTACCTGGAAAACTTTTACTTTCTTGGCAGAAATAGGAATACTCAGATTTACAGGCCATAAGCTCACTCTTGAGATCCAGCTCAAATAATTTTTAACTACTTCATCATAGGAAGCTGTTGGGGAAGGAGTTGTGTTCAATTTCCCATTACCTTCTTGAACAGACAAATAATTCAGACAGCCTGTGAGAGGTAATATATCTAATTTACACCTAGTATGTGTACGAATGAGCAATAGAATTGGTTCCTCTTGAGTGCTAAACAAAAGAGATGACCTACACTGAAAACACAATATTTCATGGAGAAAGGTTCTTTTCTGAAGAGGTTAGAATTCACCAAGGACAATTTTTTCTTAACTAAGACACCATTATCACAGGGGCCATGCAGAACTAAGAAACTGCCTTACTGAAATTTCCAAATTTAGGAACTGAATCATGCTCCATTATGGCAAATATGCAGCTGCTACCTGTCTGGATCTCTCATTGTTTAGAGGAACATTAACTCTGTAAAGTGTTAAAAATATTTTAGAGCAAATCAAGTTTGGAAACTATAGCCTTCTTTTGGAGATTGATAATACATATTTAAAGCTGGTGGGAGTAGTGCTACAGGAAGAAATTTTGTATAACTCTGGCAGTTTCCAAACTTATTTGAATCGTGGAACACCTTTCTTTTAAAACCTACAGAACCATTAACACACTGCAGTATACAGTATTCTTGATAATGCCATTTGGGAAATTCTGTGCTAACTTAGGTCCAAAGACTGGTTTGTAAGCTCTAAACTAGCCAAGGAAGGGACAGTGCCAGAGCCTCAAGGAGGTGGCAATTTTTAAAGGTCTTAACTTTTGGGAAAAATGAAGACAGCTGAGAGTAACCAGACCGAGAGCAGAAGCCAGATAAAAAGTACTCCCGTCTCCACCCCTGCCTTACTCTTTCCTACCCCGGCATGTGTCAGGGCTCCACTTTTCAGTTTCAAGATCTTCTTATGGCCAGTCAGTACTAACCACACCAACCTGAAGCTGCTCGTATACTTTTCTCTCTTTTCCCCCATTAGACTGTGAGTTTCTCCAGGGCAGAACCCTGTGCCGAGCACAGTCACTGGCTGAATAACTGGATGAGCCATCTTAGTTTTGTTTAATTATCAACTTACATGGAAATAGCTGACTTCTATTAAATGTTCACTGCCTGACAGGCCAAGGTTAAGTCCTTTAAATAGATTTATTCTCACAACAACTTTAAGAGGTAGGTATTTTTATCCTTATTTTAAAAACATAGAAACTAAATTCAGAAAATGCCAAAGCTACCTGACTGTAAATGATGGAGCCAAGACTTGAATTCAGGTAAAATGACTGTGGGGAGCCACTCTGAATGACCCACGCCTTCCAGTCCTGAAGCAGGAGGCTTCCAATCACTACATTTCATGGTGACTTGGGCGTTGCCCAGCTCAGATAAGAGGAGGGTCTTCTTCAGATGTAGGTGTCACCCCTGGGGTTGAGTTACACTCACCTGTCCCTTGTAACCTTGCCTCTTCTGGCATTTTTTGGATAGAACTTTCTAAGAATAAGGGTCCCCCAATAAAAGCCCACTTCTGAATGTGCTCACTCACTCTTGCTAGCCTCTCGTGACTTTCTCTTGCTCTCCCTTTTGGGGAGCCTGAGGCCAAGAGCAGAGAAGCCGTCCTGAAGCTATTTCTATATTTTATTTGGTGTCCCTGCAAATTCACACAAGCGACCTTAAGTTCAGCTGCCCGTGCATTTGAGCCCCTGCAACCTGTGGATATGACTTTGATTGAAAATAGCATCTTTGCAGAAATAATTAAGGATTTGGAGATGAGATCATCCTGGATTACCCAGCTGGGCTCTAAATCCAGTGACAAGTGTCCTTATAAGACACACAGAAGAAGGACATTTGAGGAGGAAGAGGGGAACCATGAAGAGAGACAGAGTTTAGAGATATGCAGCTACAAGTTAAGTAACATCTAGAGCCAGAAGAAATTGGAAGAGACAAGGAAGGATGCTTTCCTACAGCCTTTGGAGGGAGTGTGGCCCTGATACATCTTAATTTCAGATTTCCTGCCTTTAAAACTGTGAACTGTAAGAAAACAAATTTGTGTTGTTTTAAATCACTGAGTTTGCTGCTGGGAATGTAGCTCAGTGGTAGGCACCTGCCTAATATGTGTGACGCCCTGGGTTCAACACTGCAAAAAAAAAAAAAAAAGGTAAATGATTGAGTTTGTGGCCATCTGTCATAGCAGTCCTAGGAAAAAAATACACGTAGATTCTCCTTGTTACTTAGCATGGCTCTAAACCAACTTCTCCTAGATATCTATTGTTACACACACACAGGGAATCCCCGTTAGATGAAACCAAGAAGTCAAAGAAAATGGCAAAACATCATACATGTCACAGCCAAACGTACTTTTGCATGTCAGTGCAATTTGTACCACTGCCTCCGTTAATACAGATAATGAGGCACAGAATTTATAAGGAGTATAAGGAAACTAAACATTTCAGTAAATGGCCTAACTCAGAAACACTTTTCCTTTTTTTAATCACTAGGTTGCATTTCTCTTTGCTACTACTACCCTGAATCATTCTATTTTGTACACCCTATAATTTTAACACAAATACTGATTCATCCTATATGGTTGTTCTTTAAAGTACTGCAATTAGCTTTAGTTGAGCTCTTCCAAAAAAAAAAAAAGTATAAAAAAATAAAAAGAAGCTTATTAATTCTATTTTTACAGTAATGGAAGAGTTCAATTCTTAAATTTTTGGATTTGAAGATGCTGTCTAATCCTGTTTTGTGAAACAGAGCAAAATAACCAGGCTATTCTGGAGAAATAACCTAGTAATGCCTCCCCCCTAATCTACACATTTACACTTTTTCCCCCTAAAAGATTTTACAACGATCAGAGAAGATATTATTTTAAACAAATGCTATTTTAAAAATCTAGTGAATTAATAAAATGAGATAAAAGTCATCCAGGTTAGAAAGCACAAAGTAAAATTATATTGAGGATGGAATGATCTTAATTTTTCTAGCTTCATTGATATAATAAATAAAAATCATATTTATTTAAGGTATACAATATAATTTTGATTTTATGCAGTACTGGGGATTGAACTCAGGGTTTTAGGCATTCTAGGCAAGCACCGTACGACTGAGCTACATCCCCAGTTCCAACATTTTTTTTTTAATATTTATTTTTTTTAGTTATAGTTTGACACAATACCTTTACTTTATCTATTTATTTCTATGTGGTGTTAAGGATTGAACCCAGGGCCTCGCATATGCTAGGTGATCAAGCTAACTAACATTTCCATCACTTTAGATGGTTATCTTTTTGTGTACATGTATGGTAAGGAACACTTAAGGTCAACTCTTAGCAAACTCCAAGTATATAATACAATATTACTAATTATAGTCATAATGCTATACATTAGCTCTCTAGAATTAATTCATCCTGCATCACTAAAATTTTGTACACTTTGACCAGTGTCTCCCCATTTACCTTACCCCTGAAACCCCTAACAACCATCATTCTATACTGCTTTTGCAAGTTGGACTTCTTTTTTTTCTGGGGGGTGGGCGGGGAAGGAAGTGGGAGTACCAGGGATTGAATTCAGGAGCACTTGGCCACTGAGCCATATCCCCAGCCTTATTTTGTATTTTATTTAGAGACAGAGTCTCATTGAGTTGCTTGGTGTCTTGCTTTTGCTGAGGCTGGCTTTGAACTTGAGAACATCCTGCCTCAGCCTCCCCAGCCACTGGGATTACAGGCATGCGACACGGCACCCAGCGAGTTGCACACTGGACTTCTTTTAGATTTCACAATAAGTTAGAGCCATGATCTTCTATCAGAAAAATCTTAAGAAAATCACTTAAAAATGCAAGACTGTGCTTAAAAAACCTGTTAGTGCTTTGGAGAGATTTAAAAATATTTACTTAGTACCCCAAAGTGAAATAAAGACATTTTCAGATTAAACCAAAAATGAAGAGAACTTATTATTGCTAATAGACCTGCACTGCCAAAAGTGACAAAATTCTTCAGACTTTCTTTAGAACAGATTAAAAATCTGAATATTTCATAAATGAAAAGCACTAAAATGGTAAATATGTGGGTAAATATTAAAAACAGTCTTTTCTCTTAATTTCTTAAAAAATACAATTATTGAAAGTAAAAGCCCTCACATTGTGTTAGAGATTATAATATACACAGATAAAATATAAATGACAGGGTCTGGGGTTGTGGCTCAGTGGTAGAGCTCTTGCCTGGCACAGATGAGACACTGGGTTCGATCCTCCGCACTACATAAAAATAAAATAAAAATAAAAAAACAAAGGTATTGTGTCCATCTACAAATAAATAAATAAACAAATAAAAAATATAGATGACAACTACAGCATAAAAGACAGAGTGGTGATATGTAGAACTGTTAGACTGTAGGGTTCTTATATTTTACTTGGAGTGGTACCAATATTAACTCTAAGTAAACCACAAAAAGTTATATTGTAATTTCTGGAGAAACCACTAAAATATTAAGTGCTAAAGGCCATTAGACCCAACTATATGCCATCTAGAAGATATGTACTTCAAAGATAGATAGGCTGAAATTAAATAGAAAAATACAGACTATGCAAACAACCTGCACTTAAGGAAACTATGCTAATATGTCAGACAAAACAGACTTCAACAGGTACGTTATAAAAGATAAAGGGAGGACATTCATACTAATAACAGAGTCAATTCATCAGAAAGCATAACAAATCCTCAGTATGTATATACTTAATACCAGAGTTCAAAATTAAGACTGACATCATTTAAATGGACAAACAGATAAACCCATATATTGTACATGGAAATTTTTAACACTCTTCTCCCATGAAATGATAATAGCCACTAGATAAGAAAAAAAAAAGACAATAAAAACACAGAAGACATAAATACACTATCAACTACCTTGATCTAAGTGACATTTTTGTAACATTTTACTTCAAACTTCAGAATACACATCTTTTCCAATGTAAATAAAACATTCATCAAAAACAAAACAATGGGGCTGGGGTTATGGCTCAGTGATAGAGTGCTTGCCTCACACATGTGTGAGGCACTGGGTTCAATTCTCAGCACCGCATATAAATAAATGAATAAAATAAAGGTCTGTCAATATTAAAAAATATTAAACAAAACAAAACAACTTACCATCTATTGAGCCATTAAACAAATCTCAATAAACCTTAAGGAAAAGAAATTTTACAGAATGTGTTTTCTGACCACAATGAAATTAAATTAGGAGGTATCTAGGGGAAAAATACCCAAATATTTGGAAGTTAACATACCTTTAAATAATCCATGTGTATACCAGAGAAATTACAAGGAAAATCAGAAGATATTTTAAACAGGATGATAAAAATATAAATACATCAAAGTTTATGGGATGTAGATAAAACAGTGTTTAGGAGGGAGGGAAATTTATACTTTTAAAGCTTATCTTAGAAAAGGTAGATTAAGGTTCTATCTTAAACAGCTAGAAAAAGGAAAACAAAGTAATTCATGCTGAAAAGAAGTAGAAGGAAGGAAATAACAAAGATATGAACAGAAATTAACCAAATAGACAAGAAACCATAGAGAAAAATCAACAAAGTCAAAAACTGTTTTTTTCTGAAAAGAATAATAAAAGTGCTAAACCTCAGGCTGGGGATGGAGCTCAGTGGTATGGTGCTTGCCCTGGATGTGTTAGGCCTGAAAGTCAGCCTCCAGTGTGTGTGTGCACGCACACACTCACATGCAAACATGCCAAAAAAAGAAAAGATAATTTACTGAAGGTAGGGTGAAAGGGAGGACTTCAGATTCTACCAACAAAGAAATAATAATGAAATATAATGAACATTTTATGTGAATGAATTCAATAACTTAGATAAAACAGGCAAATTCCTTAAACATAAAACTTGTGTGGGGAGTTGTAGCTCATCGATAGAGCATGTGCCTAGCACACTCAAGGCCCTGGGTTCAATCCCCAGCATTGCAAAAACAAACATGAAAACAAACAAATGAAAAAGACACAGCCAGGCAGAGCGGTGCATTCCGGTAATACTAGCAAATTAAGGGAGCTGAACAGAAGGATCTCAAGTCTGAGGCCAGCTTCAGCAACTTGTGAGGCCCTAAGCAATTTAGCAAGACCCTATCTCAAAAAAGCACTGGGAATGTAGTTTAGTGGTAAAGCACCCTGGGTTGAATTCCTAGTATCCACCCTCCCACAAAAAAAAAAAAAAAAAAAAAAAAAAAAAAAATATATATATATATATATATATATATATATGGTGTTGATGAACCTTTATTTTGTTCATTTATTTATATGTGGTGCTGAGAATCGAACCCGTGCCTCACACATGCTAGGCAAGTGCTCTACCACTGAGCCACAACCCCAGCCCTCATTGTTTTTTTGGATGCTATATTAGACCACTAGATTAGAAGCTCAGGGTCTACAATTATCACTGCTTTATAAATGGATACACCATCATCCTTTCCCCTCCAGGAAAAGACAGGCACACAAAGAAAAGCAACCCAATGTCCACTGATAATAAATGGATAAACAAAATGCAGCATGTATGTGTGTGTATCACATGCTACAATGTGGATGGGCCTTGAAGACATTATGCCAAGTAATATAAGCCAGTCACAAAAGGATAAAACTGCATGGTTATATTTACATGAGGTACCTAGAATAGTCAAATTCATAGAGACAGAAAGTAGAATGGTGGGGACTGGGGAACCAGAGAATGAGGAGTTATTGTTTTTATTTTTTTGGCACCAGGAATTGATTCGAAGGTGTTTGACCACTGAACCACATCCCCAGCTCTTCATATTTTTTGAGACAGACAGGTTCTCATTTAGTTGTTTAGGGCCTTGCTAAATTGTTGAGGCTGGCCTTGAACTTGTGATACTCCTGCCTCAACCTCCAGAGTCACTGGGATGACAGGAGTATGCCACCCAGCCTCTTTTAGGGATTTTTAAAAAAAAAATATTTTTAGTTGTAGATGAACACAATACCTTTGTTTATTTAGTTTTATGTGGTGTTGGGGATTGAACCCAGGGTCTCACACATGCTAGGCAAGTGCTCACACATGCTAGAGCACTACAACCCCAGCACCCTTGTTTTAGGGATTTTATGTTAACCTTTTAGCTTCAAAAATCCTTTCAATAAATCAGTCTCTGTCTTATTCCCTACATAAATCCATACTATAATAAGTAAAGGTTTAACATGTCTTGTGTACGTGTTAATATAAGCAGAAGTTACCACTTAAACCATTTTAAGTGTACAATTTAGTGGCATTAAGTATATTCATGCTATTGGGCAGTCATCACCACCATCTATCTCCAGAATTTTGTTCACCTTTCCAAATGGGAACTCCTTACCCATTAAACAATAACTTACCAGGTGTGCTCATGTATGCCTGTAATCCCAGAAACCCAGGAGGTTGAGGTAGGAGGATCACAAGTTTGAGACCAGCTTTAGTAATTTAGTGAGGCTCTAAGCAACTAAGCAACATCCTGTCTCAAAATAAAAATAAAAAGGGGGATGTGATTCAGTGGTTAAGTACCTCTAGGTTCAATTCCCAATACCTCCTATCCCCGCAAAAAATCCCTAAAACAGAAAGGACACTGTAGAGAAAATATTTCTCACTCTGAAAAACAACCTCTAATGCTTGCTAGCTATTTTTTTTCGAAACATTAAATACTATAGTCCCAGACTAGTCTACTTATGCTGAGAATTATTTGAGAACAGAAAGAACAATATGAATTGAGTGGCTATCATTTGATGACTTAGCAAAACAGTGGGATACAAATCACATTATGTCACTATTAAATCTAAATATATGACACTTGGCCTTTATTATATAGATATAATAAAAAAATATTTATTGAGCATTTACTAACCACTCAGCACTATGCCAAGAACAGTGAGAGAAATAAAATTGTACTGGACATAGGCCTTGATTTTATGGAACTTATAATTTAGATAGATAGGCTGCCTTAAAGAAAAGATGACACCAGTCACAAAATTCTTATTTCTGGGTACCTATTTTAGTAAAAATCCAGAGGGCTGTTAGAAAAAAAACCAGAGTAAGACTATGACATGAGCTTTGTGGATGTTAAAATGAAATCTGAAAGGGGACTAGGGTTGTGGCTCAGTGGTAGAGCACTTGTCTGGCATATGTGAGGCACTGGGTTCAATCCTCAGCACATAAAAATAAATAAAATAGAATAAAGCTATTGTGTCCATCTACAACTAAAAAAAATAATAATAAAAAAAGAAAATTGAAAGGACATGCTTGCTTCATGTTGAGCTGTTCAGACTGGAAGGCTATAGCTTATGTATAATTTGCTGGCAAGTGATGTTAATTGTAGACATAGTAGTAAAAAGGAAATATCCTCCCCTTAGGTTTGGCAACAGAAGGTTTCACTTGAAAAGGGGGAGGTGGGGACATAAGAAATGAAGAAGTTTCCTTCTCCTGTGACCAGTTATTCAACAAACTAGTTATATATCTGCCTTTAGAAAGATGGACTTACATGAAACTGGGCTCTAGGTGATTTAAAAAGATGAGATTAATAGTAATTTGTAGACAGTAGAGACACTAAGTTGTGTTAAAATGAACTTAACGTTAGGAAGTTAAGTGAACTGTCTCTTTCAAAACTAAAAGCAGTTGACAAAATTTTAGAACAGGAAAAAAATCTTCATGATCTTGAAGAAACCAAGAACTATTACATAACACACCTACAGTACAATCCATAGAAGAAAAAAATTGATAAATTAGATTTCATCAAAATTTTTAAAATTTATGCTTCAAAATACTGGGAAAACAGATAAATCACAGACTGGGAGAAAATATTTGAAAACCACTTGTTTGACAAAGGACTTGTACCCAGAATTACATAAAGAACTCTTACAATTTATGAGAAGACAAGTAACTTGATTTAAAAGATGATTTGGGGATAGGGGTGTAGCTCAGTGGTAGAGCACTGGCCTAGCATGCGTAAGGCCCAAAGTTCCATCCCCAGCATGGCAAAAAAAAAAAGGTTTAAAAAGACATTTTACCAAATAAGATAGATGAATGGCTAAGTACATGAAATGATTCTTAACATCATCAGTCATTGGGAAAATGCAAATGAAAATCATAATTATATACTACTACATTTATTAGAATGACGGTAATAAAACATAGACAATAACAAAGTGTTGTTGAGGATGTGGAGAAACTGGAATTCTTATACATTCACGTGGAAATGTAAAATGATACAACCATTTTGGAAAATAGTTTGGCAGCTTAAAAAGTTAAACACAAATAGGGCTGGGGTGGTGGCTCAGTGGTAGAGTGCTTGCCTAGCATGTGTGAGGCACTGGGTTTGATCTTCTGCACTGCATAAAAATAAATAATTAAAATAAAATAAAGGTATTGTGTCCATCTACAACTAAAAAAAAAAGAAAAGGAAAAAAAAAGTTAAACATAAATATATTATATGGTCCAGCTATTTCACTTCTAGGAATCTTCTCAAAAGAAATGAAAAAAAAAAAAGGAATGCTGAGCTGACATGGATCTGGGGCGAACAGTCTGGGCCTCTCAGAACACACACAGAGCCCGGATCGGCTGAATTCAAGCTCCCGTTCACCTGCTTCTCGCAGACAAACTGCTGTGACTCAGCACTAAACAATCCCGCTGAAACAACTGGTCGGCCCTTCGGCACCTACGGAGGTAAATGCCAACCGAGCCTTCATAGGCAGTGGCCACAGGATTGAAATGGGGCTTGGGAGAGCCACCCATTGCATTGCTCACCCGGCAAAGGGAAATGAACTGTGGCCATTTGCGTGGGATACCACCATGGCAGAGAACTGACATCACCAGAATGCGGCGGAGGAGATAACTTCATTGAAACCAGCGGCAACAGGTGTGTAACCCCCTAGCCTTCCCTCTCCACACAGCGGGGAAACCTTAAGGGCCCCTCCCAGCTCTCCCGTGAGCACGATAGCCAGACCGAGGGAATCAGGAGTGGCGCGGGACCTGCGGCGCGGAACTCCCAGCTACTGCTCCCACCAGTGCTGACAACTGAGGTCTCTTGCACCAGCTACCGGAGGCGTGGCTACCGGAGGGCAAGCAAATTTCGCTGAGCGTTCTCAGCCCCAAGCTCTACAAACTTAGGGTCTAAGGGAATGGCAAACAGGGAGAGTGTGCCCAGTCGTTCATGAAAACAGGGCTCCCGGGAGCAGCAAACCTGGCGTGTAGCCAGTATTGTGGTGAGCGTCACTGGTGAGCAGGCCCTGGCTTGAGGAAAAGTGGGGAAGTGACTAGACACAAGAGAAGGCCCTAGGCACTCAGGATTGGAGACCCGCCCAGTCTGGGAGGAGGAGCTGCTGCACAGTGATTGGTTTCCGCATATCGAGAGGAGAAGCTTGGCCCGGTGGGCACAGCTCCACCTCCTGGAAGAGAAGTTAATCAAACTCTAAGACTGCATTTATTAATTTTTTTTTAATTTGGGTTTTTTTTTCATTTTCATTTTTTGTTGTTGTTTTTAAAATTTCTTTTTTTTTAAATTTTTTTGTATTTTTTTTAATTTTAATTTTAATTTTTTAATTTTTTTAAAATGTTTTTTCTTTTCTATTTTTTTCTTTTGTCTTTTCATTTCTTTTCAATTTTCTTATTCCCCCTTCCTTGAATTCTACCTGCTTACTCTCATTCTCTTTATTGACTTCTTCCCTTCC
>NW_025999862.1:1102879-1106394 GCF_001458135.2 Marmota marmota marmota | reverse complement strand
GGAGACCCTCATTGTTATACAAAATTACATATAAGAGGTTGTGAGGGGAATGGGAAAATAAACAAGGAGAGAAATGAATTACAGTAGATGGGGTAGAGAGAGAAGATGGGAGGGGAGGGGAGGGGGGATAGTTGAGGATAGGAAAGGTATCAGAAAAAAAAAAGAAATGAAAAAAAAGGTTGATATAAAGATTTATATGTAAATTTTCATGGCAGCATTATTCATAAAAGTTGTTAATGGAAACAATTCAATTGTTTATCAGCTGGTAAATGGATAAACAAAATGTAGTATATCTAAGCATAATATATCTATATTTACTACTTAGCAATAAAAAGATAAACTATTAGTACAAGCATCAACATAGATAAACCTTAAAAACATTATGCTAAGTAAAAGAAGCCAGACAGAAAAAGACTACATTATTATGGCTTCATTTATATAAAATGTCCAGAACAGGCAAACCTGCAGAGGTTGAAAGCTGACTTATGTTTGCCTCAGGCTAGGGCAGAGATAAGGACTGACTGAAAACTAGCGTGAGGGATCTTTCTCGGGTAGAAATGTTCTGGAAATGTTCTGAAATGGGATGGCAGTGATGATTGCATCACTCTGAATTTACTAAGAATCATTGAACTGTACACTTAAAATAGATGACTTTTATGGTATATAAATTGTACCTCAATAAAGTTATTTTAAAAAATAAAATGCAGTTGGAATAGATGAGAAAAGGGGGAAGGAAAATTAGGCTTCATGTGGAGTCAGCTGTAAAGCTAGATATCTATCCAGTGCTGACAGGCCGTGGACGACATACTGTAATAGATGATTCTCTGGCTCTGTCTTTTAAATCAGTCATAGCCAACCCATCTACTAGGAGTCAGTGCAATTGCCCGAGTTTCCTTTATGGCCCACTGAAAAGATAAAATAGTCTCCTTCCTTCCTCCTTATATAACATACCTCCACCAATCTCCTCATCTCCCCTTTGTTCAATCTCCTGCTTCCTAAAGCATCCCTACTGTAAACCCCAGACTCTTCTTCAATTGTGGCCTTGCAGCAGGGGAAATTATACCATTTCTGTTTCTTATATTCTATAAGTATCTAATCTTTCTGAAACACCACTTTCTTAATATCTTCATCTTCTCAAAAATCTCAGTGATTTCCCACTGTAGCTGGATAAACTCTCAAACTTCTTAGCCTAGGATTTAAGTCCTTCACCATCTGCTCCCATAACTTTCCTTTCTAACTATCTCCCTAAGAGCTTTAGGTTGGAGCCTGCTGACACTGGTTTCTTATTTTCCCCAAACCTTGTGTTTATTCAAACCACAGAGAATAAAAAGTGGAAACAAATAGGGTCATTAGTAAGAAGATTATGAATTATTAAAGATAGTCCTTGGTTTTATATTTTGCACATCTATCAAGATAATGTGTGATCTCTGGCAAATAAGGTTGAGAACCATCTGAAAAACGAGGATTCATTTATCAAGCAGGATTGTTATGATAAATGGAGAGAAGATATGCACATAGAAAGTACTAGGTAAGTAGGAAGTAGAAGTCCTTAGTAAGTCAGCATGCTTATCACTACAAAACTAGTGGTAACAAATTTACTCTATTAAACTCTGAAGAGTCTTTTCTTTGTATGAGCAGGACCTTGAGAGTTAGAAAAGAGGAGAAAGGTTGAGAGAAATGAAACCAGGGGAGCCTTTAAGGAACAGATGCCTGGAACTACCCATTGAGATTTTGGCTTAATAGGTTTGAAGAAGGTCCTGACAACCGCATTTCTTAAAAGATCCCCAAGTGATCCTATTGTTGAGAAGTACTGCATTAGAGGAGGAATATGGTTAGGACAAATAGCACTTTGCTATGAAAAAGATAAGACCTGGAATAGGAAGCCTAGACTCTGGACGGGTTATTAATTTCTCTTTCTCTGCCTCTGTATTCTCAAAGGCACAATCATATCTAACAGGGCAGATGGATATTCCCAGAGACTCAGGAGGCTGAGGCAGGAGGATTGCAAGTTCAAGGCTAGCCTCAACAACTTAGTGAGACCCTGTGTCAAAATAAAAAATAAAAAGGGCTGGGGATGTAGCTCATTAGTAAAGTGCCTTTGGGTTCAGTCCCCAGAAAAACAGAGAAATGGTTGTGAAGCACTGCATGATCATAAGGTTACATGCAAATGTTTACTGAATACCACCATTAGAAAATCCAATCTTTTCAGTCTGATTTGACATCTTAACATAGAATCCCATACAGAAACTGATTAATGTGAAGTAAATGAAAACTTTTATTTTCATGTTAACAAATCCAAAATGGAATAAAAGAAGCAATTAGAAAACTGATGGTGATTTCCCTTTAACGAGTCATGGTCCTAGAGACTGGTAACCTTAGGAGCAAAGGTCCTTCATTAACTTTCATTGTAGTTAATTGCTGTGTTCACAAACTAATCAACACAAGAGGACAATCAATATTCATCTCCTTTCTAAAGCAGGCTAGAAATTCTGTCCAGAAGTAATTTAGCACTCCAGATTTTCATCATTTGACAAAATATGCCCTTCCATTTCAGAGCTCTTTTCCAAGGTCTTCAGTCCTAAATTAACTCCTGCCAAAGCTTAAAGCACCCTATTTCTTCAAGGATATCTCCAACACCTAATTTATTGCTTTCTAAAATTTAAGTTCATAATAAAATATGAATTAGTCTATCATATTTTATTAGATAATAAAAATCAATGTGTGGACGAACCTTTAAAATAAATCTGGTTAGAAAAAAAGAGAATGTTTCCTAATGCAAATACTATGCTTTTGGGCTGGGGTTGTGACTCAGCGGTAGAGCACTTGCCTAGCACAGGTGAGGCTCTGGATTCGATCCTTAACACCACATAAAAATAAATAAGTAAAATAAAGATATTGTGTCCAACTACAACTAAAAAATAAATACTTAAAAAAATACTATGCTTTCAGCAAGGGCCTACCAAAATCCACCTGAACACTTGTAACCAATTTTCTGAAATAAAAATCTCCTATAGACATAAGCCAAGTATTAAGTTGTGTAGAAGAACTCTCTGGGAGAGAAATACTTCATTCTCTCACTTTTCATTAATGATCAGTTTACCCAGAGCTAAAAGAATACCTGCTGTGGCAACAGGCTGCACTGAGTTCAGAGGAGCTGTGCTTTTTCTCAGGGCCCGACCTGACCTCAGTTGCAGCCCACAGCCTGGCTTAGGGGTCCTTTTAGCTTTTCAACATCCAAGACAAGAAGGAAAAAGTCTGCCTGAGAAGTACTTTTCACCAACTTGAGACAATGCTATTCATTCAAGATTTCTTATACAAAGTCAAAAAGACCAAGGAAACTGGGATAAGCACTAGCTATAGTATTTCTTATGTTCAATAAATGAATATTTAGCTTTTTTTTTTTTTTTTGGTGGTGCTGGGGATTAAACTCAACCTTGTGCGTGCAAGGCAAGCAATCTACCACAAGCCACACCTCAAGCCCTTATTATTGAATCTTTTTTTTTTTTTTTTTTTTT
>NW_025999862.1:1018016-1101392 GCF_001458135.2 Marmota marmota marmota | reverse complement strand
TTGAATTTTTTTTTTTTTTTTTTTTGGTTTGGAGCAGGATACTGGGGATTGAACTCAGGGGCACTCAACCACTGAGCTATATCCTCAGACCTATTTTCTTTTGTATTTTATTTACAAATAGAGTCTCAATGAGTTGTTAGCACCTTGCTTTTGCTGGGCTGGCTTTGAACTGGCGATCCTCCTGCCTCAGCCTCCCGAGCTGCTGGGATTACCGGTATGAACCACCAAGCCTGGCTTATTATTGAATCGTTAAAGTGACAAGAAGTTTCATGTCCATCATATCACATTACCTTGGTAATCTCTCATGGAACATTTTTACTGCCAGGTCATTTGTCCAGCAGGAAATCATGGGATTTGGGAAAAAGATTTGGGTTCTCCTTTGTATGTGTCTGTGTGAGCGTGTACATGTGCAGGTGTGGTCTTTTAGAGACCCGACTTCTTAGCTGGTATGTGCCCGTTTGTTCATTCCACCAGCTGGCAAAACCCCCAGTCCTGAGAGGGTTTCATCATTTACCCTTTTCTTTTTTTCCTTTTTGCACTAGGTACAGCTAGTGGTAAAAGGTATCAGAGAGCGGTGTTGAGTAGAGTTAGAATGAATCCCTGGTCTTAAATCTCAGAGCTGTTAAAAACTCTAGATCATCTCTTCCTAAATTCTCTCTCTCGTTTTTTTTTTTCAACACTAGGGGTGCTCTACTACTTAGCCTAATCCCAGCCCTTTTTATTGTTTTATTTTTGAGAAAGGGCCTTGCTAAATTGCTGAGTCTAGCCTTGAACTTGAGATCCTCTTGCCTTAGCCTCATGAGTAGCTGGGATTACAGGCATGTGTTACTATTCCTAAACTCTCTAATAATCTTATTATCAAACTATTTGCTTTTATGCTCATTTCTTTCCAAACTCCTTTCCGGGACTCTCTCCAAACATATATACAACCATGTCATTTCAGTAGTGTCTTTAGTAGCATCTCACTGCACTGTGAATAAACTTGGTGCCTTCTAATCCTAACGCACATATTTCCTGGTCTTCATCTCCCTCTCTGACCTCATCTCAGTTCTTTCTTCTTATTCAGTATGATTAAACCACACTATCTCTTTTCAGTTCCTCGATGTGCCATGTTTGTTTTTCCTGCTGATTATGGACTGTTTGTGTCCCCACTTCCCTCCCCAAATCCATGTGCCGAAACCATTGTCCTCTTAGTATAGCTAAAATGGGGGCCTCAAAGGAAATAAGAAGGGAAAATGAAGTCATAAAGGTGGGCCCTAATCTGATAGGATTAGTATCTTTATAAGAAGAAATACCACCGAAGAGCTGCTGTCTATCCATGTGTACTGAGGAAAGCTTATCTGACAACACACTCTCCAACTATGAAAAAGTAAACTTCTGTTGTTAAAACCACTCAGTCTGTGGTTTTTTGCTATAGCAGCCATAATAGGTTAATACATTAACTCAAAATTTTGCATATGTAACTCCCCTCTGTCTATACCTCCTCTTCTTTTTTCTGTCTCTTTCTTTTCTTCCTTACTTCTCATCTAATTTGCCTTCCAACTGTATTACTCCAACAGAACAGCTCTCCCAAAGGTCATCAGTTACTACTATTTCACCAAAACCAACAGATAGGTTCATCATTATCTTACTATTGCCTCTCTGTTGCACAGGACAATGCAGAACCTCAGTTCCTGAACCTTCTTTATTTCCTTCACTTTGATTTCACTACTCTCTCTAGGTATTTCTATAATCATTTCTTCTAGATTTCCTTCCTGAGATGCTTAAATGTTAGTATTCCACTGGATTCTTGGCCCACAGCTCTTTTCTGTGTAATGCCTTCCTTGGAAATCTTTCTGTTCTCATGATTTTAACTCTAACAGTGTACTGATGATTCCTAAATTAACTGCAGACAGACAGAATATCTAGTTGTCTGCTGATTATCTCTATTTGGAGAGTTAACAGATATCTTAAGCTCAAGACATCCACAACTGAACTTTTTCTTTCAATTCAAGCTAGCCTCCTGCTGAAATTCTCCATCTCAGTGCACAGTACCAACTTTTGCCTGAACAAGAAACCTAGGGTTATTCTGGATTCTCTTCCTTACCCCCATTGCTTATTTTTTTTCTCCCTTTGCATCTTCAGTATTAAAGATGAATTAGTTCATGACTTCTTCTCACTATTATGTTGTTACCTTTGCAATAACCAGAAGTTCCCATGGCTTCTTTTCTTTCTCCATCCAAAGGGACCTACCTTTCCTTCTTTGAAGTGCTTCTTGAGCTGCTTCTGCATAGCAGTCAGCTTTTTGGACTGTACCCCACTGTAGGCCAGCAGCATGCCACCAAATTGCCTCTCAGTAATTCTCCCATCTACAGGATCATGGCGTTCAAACTGAGAGAGAAAAAAAAAGAGTGTTCTTGGAGTCAAATGGTAAGTATTTTGATGTGGAGTGTAGAATGATCAACTGTGTTAAGAACATAGTTGCATAAAGCTTGCAAGAACTGCAAAAACTACTAAGAAACAGAAGAGCCAACTTTTAAGATCAGATCTGTCATTAACTATGACTTAAGAGAAGTTGCCCAACTACCCTGGCCCTCAGTTTTCTCAAAGATAACTCAATAGCCTCTAATACTTCTCCATAGGTCAGGAACATTCTTGTGAGGATAAACATGATTTTAAAGCTCCATATAAATCCATGCCATTTTTAGTAATAAGTAATAATTAGTAATAATTAAGGTCATCTGTGTCCTTGCTCCTCAGAGAGAATTTAAAAGCTAATTATTATAAATCTGATCAGTTACATATATGTAAAGTCAAGTCAGTTTCTCAATGTATATTCTATATTGTTATACACTCAGATCTTTGAGGATTTCAGATAAAAGTAATGTATTTTCAAGTTTCCCCTAAAATGGTTAACTGCATGTTAGGACATCAATAGAGCTCAGGGAAAAAAAATACATAAAATTTAGGATGCCTACATTCGACTTGTTTGCTACAAAAACTGCTGAAAAAATAAATAAATAGTATTTATTTATTGGTAGGCAAGCACTTTACTATCGAGCTACATCCCCAGTTCTTAAATATATTTAAATATGAAGATGAAATGTTAAGTATAAAGGACCTCTAGCTAATCTAAATGATAATTAGAAAATAAAATTTTCATTTAAAATGGAGACAAGAAAGCTATCTCAGTTGCAGCTGCAATGTTAATGATACTTATAAACAAATAATAAAATGGCTAGCAATGGCCCAATAATCAAATAGAAATGATTTGAAGATGGCAAAATTTCTCCATGGTTTTACTGAAAAATAGCAAACACGGGAGATTTTTGGATTTCTAGACAGCAGAGCCAAATCTGTTCTTATGAGAGGGGCATACATAGACCTAAGATGGTACTAAGTAAGTTCACATCAACAAGCGTTTCCTGAATGTCTTCTAGTTGTTTAACACTTGTATTTATCATTGTGGGGTACAGAAAAGAAGGAAAAATTATGTTTCTATTCTCAGGGACCTCACCTGAATCTAGGAGGGAGATGAGATTCACACATGAGACATGAAATAAAGAAGTAAATAGTCAAAAGTGAATTCTCTTTCAATTCTCATTTTCTTAGCTGGCTTGGTAAGTTTACTCACTGATGAGACTATAGCAATGAGGAAGGCACAAAACCGTAATAATATCACCATTTACTGAACATGTACTATGTGCCAGGTAATCCATCTATATAATTCTCTCATTTAATCACTAATAGTTCTATGAAACAGCTATTATTAGTTTCACATTGCAGATGAGAAAATTGAGGCAATGTGCAGCTACATGTAACAGAGCTGGGATTCAAACCCAGCCCTGCTAGGTCCAAAGACTATCTGAATGCCACTGCTTCCTGCTTGGAAGCAGTGGTACATATGCAACTTGTAGGACAGCACTATGCTGTTTTAGATAAACTAAGACAGCCATGGGGCTTATAAGTCATAGTTAAGTAAGAAGCAAAACTATTTGCAAAGAAGTCAACATCATCAATATTAAGTGAAGGCCTCCCTTTCAACTCAACCACTCAATATATCATGTTTGTCACACCATCACTTCTATAGAGCTGATTAATTTCTGACAATACCAAAAGTTTTCAGGATTCAATTTAAGTTTGATTTATGGTTCAATTTAGCATCCTGAAACAAAATGGATGGCTGACGAAATTTTGTAAATGGACACAGTTTCTGCAACGTTGAGATCAGATTTTCAGGGAAATCTGATACCTGGGTAAAAGCTGGGGTTGCATAGTTCATCCTTGGACTTCTGAAACAAAGCAGAGGGCCCTGCTCTTGGAGCCAGGCTTTAAGAATTTAGAGCCTTTACTCTCCCCTTGTCTGGAGGGTTTCACAGCTGTGGGACAGTCCCCTATATTTGCACTAGATGAGTTTTCAGCTTCATGCCACAAGACAGATTTAACACTGAAATGTTTCTTGTCTATAACACTGGCAGCAGCTTCGGCCTGCTCAAGGCTTACAGAAAGGTCTTTATTCTCCACAGGGGCAAAGCCTCCCCTATGTAATGTTTCAAAGGCAAAAAGACAATTTCCAGCAGAGATTCCCAAGTAGCAATTCTGATGTTTAAATTAACATTTTTACCACTATTCTTTTGAAAATTTGAACTGGCTTCTGTTAATGGGTTCTATTATTATTAAGTTGGAACTAAAAGGCTTAAAAACTATAAAATTCAGTTTATCCATGTAGTACGGCTCATTTTGAAACTTACTGCTTTAGCTCTATAATTTGATTTTGGGCAGCACCTCTGTTTATACTTGCAGGGTCCTTTGAGGCATGGCTGCCTCATTTCTGAGTTGGTTTTTCTCTTTTTCTTTCCAGTGGTGTGGGTTGAACTTAGGGTCTTGTGCATGCTAGGCAACTACTCTACCATTGAGCTACAGTCAAGCTATTTCTGAGCTCTTCAACATGGTTGGAAGGAGCCATGGGGAGTTTTTTCTTTCCTCAAAACTGTTCATGGGAACAGACATGAACAAATGACCTATTAATTTAACACTTTTTAACTGAAGACCTACCAAGATTTTTGAGGGTGGTATCTCAAGGACCTTCACTGGGGTTAAATTTTCAAGGGTAGCAGCTAGATATAAGGCTCTATGGGACAAGTACTGCAAGCTTTGACAATCCTACGGGTGTACTCACATGCAATCAATCTCCAAGGTAAGGGAGAGCCTTTGGAGAAAGACACAGGTTAGGACAAAATTATCACAATGTAGAAAACTTCTACTTGTATATTTGGAAGCAATCTGAATCATTGGCTTGCATTTTCCTTAGCCAAACATATGTTCCACTTATGTTGGAACCTCCTATGTTCCACTTCAATGACAATTAAGAATTTCCATTCTATTTGATCCTAAGGCACAGAACATGTGCGTTCCAGCACACCACCCACCATCTGTATCCCTTTTCTGTGTTTAAAAGGAAAGCTGAAGAACCTAGCACTTTCCTTTTGTGCCATTGCCACTTTCTCAAATGGATACAAGCTGTTGTCTCCCTGTTGATCCCCAGGGGGCTGCAGGGCAGGCAAAGAAGGGCCAGAAAAGAGGAGCCAAAAAACTGTCTGCAAGATTTTTCCTGGCGTTCTATCCACACTATGCCTCTCCATTCCCATCCCTACCCCTTGATGAGAGCAGGGACAGCCTTTTGGAAGGACAGATGGTCTACACATATCTATATGAAATGACCTGAGGAAGATGGGAAGTCAGGAAGAGAAGAAAATGTATGATGAACAAAGTCCAAAATTAAGGTTAAAAAAGAGTAAAAGAAAAACAATCAGTATCAGCAAGTGGGCCTTTATATGTTAAAGACTTTTGTGGTTAATGAATCTCTGCTGGAAATTCTCTCTCTCTCTCTCTCTCTCTTTTTTTTTTTTTTTCCTTTGAAAATTAATAGAAGGAAGGTTTGCTCCTGTGGAGAATAAAGGAACTTCAATCCTGTTTTCTTTCTTTCATATAATTACCTTCCAGAAGACTTTGTCTATCTCCCAGAGTAAACCCTTCCCTTATACAAATATTTCAGAATGATAAATTTCTTGAGGCTTTTTCTAGATTCTGAACTGCATGATGCAAGCTGTATGGAGAGTTCAGGCCACTGAGCTGAACACATCTATGTTTTTCACTCTGACAGTATGTGGCTTTTGAGATCTTAACCATGCCACTGTTGATACTGTCAGGAGTCTCACCATTATATCCATCAAAAGAAAAAACGATTAGGCAATGTTCTGTACTGTAAACCTACACAGTGAGCATGACATACATATTTCATAGTTGGAATTGAAATCTGTGTTTCTGCAATTGGATTGGTACACCAGAGAACCCTAAGCCAGATTGTCAGGAACCTGAATTTTCTTGGTCTTTAAATGTAAGAGGCATCTTCACTGTCAAAACTAATATTGTGCCTTGGCAAGCTGAGGAAGAAGGTCACTGTCCTCAGCATGGGCCAAAATAAACTTTGGAGATGAGACTGGACCATGAGATTACAAACTGTCAAATAGTTTTTTTTCCTTTTCTTTTTTTATGATACTGGGGATTAAACTCAGAGTCTTATGCGTGGTGCCACATAAGCACTCAAGGCCATGAGTACACCTTTCTTAAAGCTATACTTTAAGCCTAAACTCTAGACTTTTCTACTTGAAATTCAAAAATTACTTCCACTTTAAAAACTGTTTTAACTGGGTGTGGTGGTATATGCCTGTAAGGCCCAGCTACTTGAGAGGCTAACTCAGGAGGATTACTTGAGCCTAAAAGTTTGAGACTAACCTAAGCTACAAACCCAAACCTGGGTATTAAAAAAATCATTGGGGCTGGGGTTGTGGCTCAGTGGTAGAGCGCTTGCCTACCATGCGTGAGGCACTGGGTTTGATCCCTAGCACCACATAAAAACAAACAAACAAACAAACAAATATTATGTCCATCTACAACTAAAAAATTGTTTTAAAGAATGTTCAGGGGGCTGGGGTTGTGGCTTAGTGGTAGAGCACTTGCCTAGCACATGTGAGGCACTGGGTTCGATCCTCAGCACCACATAAAAATAAATAAATAAAGGTATTGTGTCCATCTACAATTAAAAGAATGTTCAGACTGGTGATGAAATCAACTGACTGATTAACTGATATAAATCCCAATCATATAGTAAGACCAGAAAAAAGTTAACCTGCCAGTCTGACAACCCCAAGTAGGAAGATAATAAAACTGATGCATGAATTTATTACTGATAATAAAAATCAAAATATATTTGCTGAGTTTGTTGGGAAAAAATAGTTTAGATCTGGAAAAAGGTTTCTAAAGCTTGATAAGTTTTGGCTTCATTCCACAGAAGGATGGATTCACTGAAGAGAATAAAAATATGTGTTTAGGCCCGAGTTCAAATTCTGGCTTAAATCCATACTTGTTGGCTTCTCCTTACCAAAAAAATGGAGATAATATTTGTGACCTCAAAATACTATTGCATATGGATTAAATGAGATAACATAAAGAGAGATATTAGTACAGTTTGATATCTAGTCAGGATTAAAAAAACGTAGCAATTAATATTTTCCCTCCTGTTTTGCAATTAATATTTTTATCACCATAATATCACCTCTCTGGAAAGTAACAGCCTCAACTGTTTATTCTGTTCACTGTGACTATTAAGTTCAATTACTATTCCTGCATCCTTTCAATATTGCTTTTTCTTAGCCTTTCTTCAGTTTTACAGAATATTACTTTCATATTTGAAGAGTAGAAAAAGTACATTCAAAACTTTTATTTATTATTCAACATATAAATGATTCCAAGATTAAAGTACTTAGAGTTGGCTGGTGCACAATACCAGCTTAATAAGTCCTGTATCCTCCTTCTCAGTTACCAGACGGAAAACTTGGTATAACAAAGGAGCTCAGGAAATATGTATTGACTGAAATCAGACAAAACACTGAGTGTTTTGCTCAAAACATTTGCTCACAACACTTCTGTCCTATTGTTGGGAACATTCCCTATCTGAGGGGAGGAATATTTCACCACTTATCCCTTAATAATATCTACTTCATGATACTGACTTCTGTAAGGGCAGTCTTGAGAATGCCATTTGTTATGGCTAATGAGTACATGCCTGAGTGCTTATCACCTGCCAGGTGCTGTCCTAGGAACTTATATAATTCTCAGAACACCATATAACAGGTACTATGATTATTCCATTTTATAGAAAAGGTAACGTTACATAGAAAGAAGTTAAATAATTTGCCCGCAGAGATAATCTGGGGAGAAATTTCTGGCCTTGGTATCAGAACAGTTGACTTATTCTTATTTTAAAGGTATCATAAATTTTTTCTAATATCATTTATTGGAAAGCTTTAGAGTCAAATTTGTGGACCACTTCTAACAAGAACAGAAAATTTTGACTCTACTTTTGATTTTTCATACTAACCTTATTCCTGGCTTTCTCTCAATTTTTTCCTTCTTTTAACTGTTTTTGCTTTCTTTCATAAATGGTTTCATATTAGATGTATTCTTCTGCAATTTGCTTTATTTAATCAACATAGTTTTAAGATTTACACACTTAACTGTGCTGCTTTCATTTTTATTCTTTTTTTTTTTTTAAAGAATTTTAATATTTATTTTTTAGTTTTCGGCAGACACAACATCTTTGTTTGTATGTGGTGCTGAGGATTGAACCCAGGCTGCACACATGCCAGGCGAGCGCGCTACCGCTTGAGCCACATCCCCAGTCCTCATTTTTATTCTATTACGGATTTCAACTGTTTACAAAAATACCACTATTTATCAGTTTCCCTATAAGTGGACATCTGAGTTATCACCAGATTTTGATATTATCAAAATGCTGTTATGAGTGTTCTTCATGGTAGTGCTGGGATTGAATCCAGGGCTTTGCACAAGCTAAGCCCAAACTCTACCACTGAACTACATCCCCAGCTCTAATAGGAACATTCTTGCATAAGAGTCCTAGTGAAAAGGGAACAAGAGTTCTGAGTCTAGGGTATCAATCTAGAAGAACAACTGCTGACTTTTCAAGATAAAATCCAATTATTTCCCCAATACGTTAATAATGTTTATCAGTTATGTATATGAAAGAGTCCCTATTGCTTCACATTTTTATCAGCACTTGGTATTGTCAGATCTTTTATTTTTTTGCCAATCTCCTTAGTGTAAAAATAGTAGCTATAAGCTCTTTAATGCTCTTAATGTCATTTTTATGAATTAACTTCTAGAAAGATGTGTCATTTTATAATCTTAGTACCCTTAACAACATCAAGCTTGATAATTAAAAACAACTTTATACAGGAAAAAAACTCATTTAAGTTACTCTTTCTTTGACTAGGGTGACTATTTCTCTAACATTTGTATTGGTCAATTATATTTCTTCCTCTGATTTTTTTTAATGTTTTTTGCTTATATTTACAAACAGAAATGCTGATATTTATCTTAACTTATAAAATTAAAAATATATTCTCTTTGTTAATGTTACAAATCTTTTTGCCTAGTCTGCTAATCTTCTAATTTTTTTAAGTCTGTTTTACATATAGAAATTTAAAACCTTTATTATAACCAAATGTATAGATCTTCTTTCACAGGTTTATATCTAAGAACTCTTTCCTGGTTAGATAGCTTGCTAACTCAATATTGACCTACAGTTTCTACTATTATTATGTTTTGTGGTACCAGGGATTGAACCCAGGGATGCTCTACCACTGAGCTACATCCCTACCTCTCTTTATTTTTTGAGACAAGGTCTCACTGAGTTGCCCAGGCTGGCCTCTCACATTTGTGATCTTTCTGTCTCAGCCTTCTGAGTCTCTAGGATTACAGGTGTGCTCTATCACTAAGCCTGGCAAGTTCCTATATTTTAAACAAGGAAACATTTAAAATACTAATATGTATAGGCTGGGAACATGTTCAATGGTGGAGAATTGCATATCATGATGCAGTCCTGGATTTTATCCCCAACACTGCACCAAACAAAAACAAAAACATCTCAAAATACCAATACCACCAGAAAACAAACAAAAACCCCCAAACCATGAAAACATATATTCCTCAACACCAATCAATGGTGATGATTAAATCTTCAGAACAAAACAGCCAATCATCAGCTATGTTTGTTTTTAAAAGTCATCTAGTCTTTTTTTATATTTAAATTTTTACTGATATATAAAGTTTAAAAATTGTACATATTAATGGGGTACAGTGAAATATTTTGATAACTGCATGTGCCTTGTCAGTTTAAATCAAATGAACAGAACTATTTCCTAAAACATTTGTTCCTTCTTTATGGTGAATACTTCAGTCTGCTGACTTTTTAATTACTCTGAATGTTTGGGAATTTAAATTAGAATGGGATAATTTAAGCCTAATTATTCAGATTCCCTCTACAAAGGGAATCATCTCAAATAAAATTCACAGTCCAGTTAACTTTCTTCTTCTCAGTTTAAATGTGTATCATTAGCTACAAGGCTATGAAAAATGCACAAAACAAAACAAAATCAGTTCAGTTTCTAAGAAAAGAAGCCCTAAGAGGATATTATACTTATTCAGAAAAACTCCCTAGGTTAAGAAATCAACAATATTCTATCACCTCTAACAACACTTACCAAGCACTTACATGCCAGATCCTATTCTAAGCGAGTGCTTTCTAGACATTAACTTGAATCATATAAAATTATCACACCATCTTGAATCATATAAAATTTATTGGTAATTTTTCCTTAAGACCTTGATCAATATGAAGCCTTAAACGCTGACAAAATTAACTGCTTTTTAATATTCTGACCATTCTATGAAGTAAATGTTTCCTCATGAAATTGCTAAAAACTTCCTTTAAGATAACTCTTTCAGCAAGCAGACCTTCTTATATCCCACTTCTGCTTTCAATAATATGAAAACTTCAGACCAATATCTCTAATGAACATAGATGCAAAAATTCTCAATAAAATTCTGGCAAATCGAATACAAAAACATATCAAAAAGATCGTGTACCATGATCAAGTGGGATTCAACCCTAGGATGCAAGGTTGGTTCAACATACGGAAATCAATAAATGTAATTCATCACATCAATAGACTTAACAATGAGAACCATATGATCATCTCAATAGACACAGAAAAAGCATTTGACAAAATACAGCACCCCTTTATGTTCAAAAAACTAGAAAAACTAGGGACAACAGGAACTTACCTCAACATTGTAAAGGCTATCTACGCTAAGCCTCAGGCCAACATCATTCTAAACAGAGAAAAACTGTAGGCATTCCCTCTAAAATCTGGAACAAGACAGGGATGCCCTCTCTCACCACTTCTATTCAACACAGTTCTTGAAACACTGGCTAGAGCAATTAGACAGACAAAAGAAATTAAAGGAATAACTATAGGAAAAGAAGAACTTAAACTAGCACTATTTGCTGACGATATGGCTCTATACCTAGAAGACCCAAAAAAACTCCACCAGGAAACTTCTAGAACTAGTAAATGAATTCAGCAAAGTGGCAGGATATAAAATCAACATCCATAAATCAAAGGCATTTCTATATATCAGTGACAAATCCTATGAGAGGGAAATGAGGAAAACTACCCATTCACAATACCCCCCCCCCAAATAAAATACTTGGGAATCAACTTAACAAAAAAGGTGAAAGATCTATACAATGAAAACTACAGAACCCTAAAGAGAGAAACAGAAGAAGACCTTAGAAGGTGGAAAGATCTACCTTGCTCATGGATAGGCAGAGTTAATATTATTAAAATGACCATACTACCAAAAGCACTATACAGATCAAAATCCCAATGGCATTCCTCATAGAAATAGAAAAAGCAATCATGAAATTCATAAGAGACCCAGAATAGCTAAAGCAATTCTAAGCAGGAAGAGTGAAACAGGTGGTATCGCTATACCAGACCTTAAACTATACTACAGAGCAATAGTAACAAAAACAGCATGGTACTGGCACCAAAACAAGCTGTATACAAATGGTACAGAATAGAGGACACAGAGACTAACCCACAAAATTACAACTATCTTATGAGAAAGGTGCCAAAAGCATGCACTGGAGAAAGGATAGTATCTTCAACAAATGGTGCTAGGAAAACTGGAAATCCATATGCAACAAAATGAAATTGAATCCCTATCTCTTACCATGCACAAAAGTTAACTCAAAATGGATCAAGAATCTAGGAATTAAACCAGAGACTTGGTGTCTAATAGAAGAAAAAGTAGGCCCTAATCTTCATCATGTGGGGCTAGGTCCCAACTTCCTTAATAAAATGCCTATAGCACAAGAATTAAAACCAAGAATCAACAAATGGGATGGATTCAAATTAAAAAGTTTTTTTTCTCAGCAAAAGAAATAATCTGTGAGGTGAACAGGGAACCTACATCCTGGGAACAAATTTTTACCCCTCACACATCAGATAGAGCTCTAATCTCTAGGGTATATAAAGAGTTCAACAAGATAAGCACCAAAAAACTAAATAATAGAATCAACAAATGGGCCAAGGACCTGGACAGACACTTGTCAGAAGAGGATATACAATCAATCAACAAATATACAAAAAAATGTTCATCATCTCTAGCAATCAGAGAAATGCAAATCAAAACTACTCTAAGATACCATCTCACCCCAGTAAGAATGGCAGCTATTATGAAGACAAACAACAATAAGTGTTGGCGAGATGCGGGGGTGGAAAAAGGTACACTTGTACACTGTTGAGAGCCACAGCCAAAGGGGCCCCAGCAAACTTCCAGCTGCCAGCAAACTTCCAGCTGCCGGCTGATGATTGGCTCACAGCGGCCCCAGCAACATCTAGCTGATTGGCTCCTCGGCCCCAGCAACATCTAGCTGATTGGCTCCTCTGCGGTGATGCTCATTGGACTGTTTCCCTGCCCTTTCAGACCACGGAGCTGCTCATTGGGGGACTTTTTTTGGCTCCGCCCACGTGACCCAGCCAATCGGCCTCAAGAGCAGGAGGATTGTGGGAGGTGAAGAGAGGCTTGTGTGGGAGAGAGAGGCTTGTGGATAGCCGGTGGTGGCAGTTGAGGCTCTGAGGATTTTTCCTGAGAGGCTGTTTTGTTTGGCGTGTGTGGTTCTAAAAATAAAGTTAGTTTCTTTTGACAAGTGGCTCCTGATTGTGCCCAGCCAGACTGCGGCAGTACACTGCTGGTGGGACTGCAAATTAGTGCAGCCAATTTGGAAAGCAGTATGGAGATTCCTTGGAAAGCTGGAATGGAACCACCATTTGATCCAGCTATTCCTCTTCTCGGACTATACCCAAAAGACCTAAAAACAGCATACTACAGGGACACAGCCACATCAATGTTTACAGCAGCACAATTCACAATAGCTAAACTGTGGAGACAACATAGATGTTCTTCAGTGGATGAATGGATAAAAAAAATGTGGCATTTATACACAATGGAATGTTACTCAGCACTAAAAAAGAATAAGATCATGGCATTTGCAGGGAAATGGATGGCATTAGAGAAGATTATGCTAAGTGAAGTTAGCCAATCCCCAAAAAACAAATGCCGAATGTTTTCTTTGATATAAGGGGGGGGTGACTCAAAGTAGGGTAGGGAGGGAGAGCATGGGTGGAAATTTACCTCTAGATAGGGAATAGGGGTAGGAGGGAAAGGGAAGAGAAGGGGAATAGCAAGGATAGTGGAAGGAGATGGTCATCATTATACAAAATACTTGTATGAAGATGTGAATTTGGTGTCAATATACCTTATATACAAACAGTTATGATAAATTGTGGTATAAAGGTGTATTAAGAATTGTAATGCAAAAAAAGTAAGAGCTGTATAATGGCATAATTTGGCACGAACATACTCTATATACAGAGTTACGAAAAATTGTGCTGTGAATGGATAATTATGAATGTAATGCACTCCACTCTGTCATGTATGTAAGAAATAAATTTTAAAAATATGAAAAATTCTAGCCTTGCTTTATATATTCCTGTGAGATTTGAGAAGCTCACCATTATTCAGAGTTCAAGGAGACTTTTCATGTGAGATCATAGGAGTTTGGAAACAGACTCCTGGGAAAAAAAAGCATAAAAGCTCCAATTTTAGGAAATAAGAACCAAGGACTAATTGTAGTAGGAAAACAAACTACTATTTTCTCTTACCTGAATATCGGATTGCTTTCCTCTGACTCCATAATTTCTATAGAGTGCTCTGGGATCTACCCCTGGGTAAAAACACAACCCATTCCACACTCCGTATGCCCTAACATTGCTGACAGCTCGTCAACATTCACAAGTCAGAGGTTTAGTTTGTTCACTATTTGATGTGTAATACCCATTACCAAGTTTGATGTGTTGATGTTACCTAAAGGTGTGGCAAACTAGGAGGCAGTAGCTGATATAAAAGCTGTTAAGAAATAATAATAATTGGGGCTGGGGCTGTGGCTCAGCGGTAGCCCACTTGCCTGGAATGTGTGAGGCACTGGGTTTGATTCTCAGCCACCACAAATTAATAAATAAAATAAAGGTTATCAACAACTAAAAAAAATTAAAAAAAAAATAATAATTAAGATGCAGAATTTACACTGGGCTTGGTAATTCATAATTGATTGCTTCCTCATCGTAATGAATGACTAGATTAAAACATAAAAATAGAATGAGAAAATAAAGGCTAAGAGTGTAGCTCAGTGGTGCTTGCCTACCATGGGTGAAGGCCCTGCATTTGATGTCTAGCACCAAAAAAAAAAAAAAGGAAGAGAAAAAAAAAACATCTAAATCAAATACTTTTAAAAAAGTAATCTTGGAGATGGAGGTAAAGTTATCTCATGTTCCCATATTGATACAGGGAGAAAACTAACTCAGAAGATCGAAATCTATCTAATAGGAGGGTATATGTTTTCAGTGGGCTCCAGTATAATGCAAATTAGCCATCATTTTACTAAAACATACAATATAAAGTCCTCTAAGCTGTGCCTTAACGCTTTTTCTTCTCTTTTCATTTTGAGACAGGGACTCACCAAATTGCTGAGTCTGGCCTTGAACTTGTGATCTGGATTCCTGCCTCAGCCTCCAGAGTTGCTGGGATTACAGGCATGCACCACAGTGCCAGGCTGTGCCTAATGCTTTTCCATAGCAACAAAATACAAACATAAAAGCCTTCTACAACAAGGAGAATCCAATCAATTTGGAACACGATCTGTGTTCCAAAGGAGGCTTTCATCAGTTATGACAGGACTTGGAATAACTTGTGACTCTAGAGAGAGACTTGTTTCATGCTAACTGCTTGGGTCATTTTTCTCTGTCATTTTCCCTGCCTGGGATGTTGTTCCCCTTCATCTACTTGTACAAGTCCTATTTTCTGAACTTCTTTTTATGGCCCTCCTGACTATTCCAAAACACTCTCAACTGTCCTAAGTCTTCTAAGCTTTTACAGCAGGTAAGGTCTGAACCTATGAGAAGAATATGCTTTGCATTACATTATGCTTTATATTATTTGAAGTGTCTCTACTTTCACAACATTATATACTTCTTTTTCAAAAATATTTACTTTTTAGTTGTAGTTGGACACAATACCTTTATTTTATTTATTTATTTTTATGTGGTGTTGAGGATCGAACTCAGGGCCTCACATGTGCTAGGTGAGTGCTCCACCACTGAGCCACAATCCCAGCCCCATTATATACTTCTTGAAGGAAGAATCTACGGCTTATATTGTTTATTTCTTGTGTCACACAGAGAGCAAGGCTACTCTGTATGTGCTCAATGAATAATTTTGGTTGAGTATCAAATCTCTGCCTCAATTATAACTTCACCTACTAATTCTGTATTTATCATCTGACAGGAGCATAGGATACTCTTTCTAGCCCATACTCTTGAATACCTAAGGAGAGACTGTACCAGTTTTTAATATTGATATTTATTCCGAGGGGAAAAAAATCCTAAAGTTCCAAGGAGATGGTTGTTTGTGGGCTCTGCTTGTTATGAAGTGTCATTTTTTTTTTGCTTTGTATAGTTATAAATAAAATTTCTCAGTAGTATTCATCTTACATCTAGCAAGACTAAAAGAAACAACAAAAAACATCTAAGTAAATCAACAGCACACAGGAAGTTACAGGATAGACAGGCAATGCCAGACTTGGTAGGTCAAAATGATTTGTACTCAAAGAGTCTGGAACCATTCTGGAATGAAAAATTAGGTGGGAATGGCAGGTACATTTATTCATTCAAGTGAAAAAAAAATCCATCAGTACAGTTCTGTTTTCTGTCACTTGATAATAGAAAACTTTACCATGTCATTAATTTTTATAAAATTCAAGCTGGGGTAGATATACAAAAATCATTATAAAGTCACTATAGCTAATTAGGAAAATGAGAATCATTTGATCAAAATGCAGAGGGACCCCCTCATCTAAATTAGAAATCTGAATTGTAGGATGTATACTCAGCTGAAGATCTTCATGGGGTACTTTAAGTTTTCAGTCACTAAAATTTTAGCTTGGGAACCTATAGGAAATACTATCTGTAGCATTATACACTGTTTTGGCTCTCTGAAAGATTAGGATATTCTTCCTGCATCCATATTAAAGATGTTAATTATTGGGGAATATGAATGGAGCCACTATAGTATAGTGGCAAGAATATAGGATTTGCAGCCAGACAGACTTGGGTTTGGCTATTTCCTTGGCCACACACCAACTGTATACTGCTGGACAATCTATTTAACCTTTCCAAGTCTTGGTTACACGTGCATCTATAAAGTGGGTATAATAAAAGAAACTTCCTTTTGGGAGTACTATGAAATTTAAGTTAGAAACCCATGCTAAACAATTATCTTAATATTTTAACTATATGACTAATTTATCTTGCTTGTGTTTTCCTTTTATGTATAAGAATAACATAAAGTAAAAAAAAATCTAAGCCTAAAGGAGTATTTCAATAGATGTTAACTGAATATTTTTACTCCAGTTTTATGTGGCAGCAATTTTTTTCTTAGTGATAAAATAATGGCGTATCTTACCAATGTTTGTTTTAGATTCAATAAAATGTACACAGCCTTGTACCTACTAAGAACTCAGTAACCATTAACTGCTATTAATGTTATTAATAAAATTGAATGTTAGCTACAAATAATAACCGGTTTTGAATGACACTTGCTTCTGTTAACATCAGTTCTGTTTAAAGAGGGGGAAAAAAAGTCTGTCCTCTACAAAGGCAACATAGATAAGATTGAGGAAAAAAAAGAAAAACTATAACAAAGTAATTCTTTTAATCTTCTCCTTTCCACTCTTCATATGAACATTTTGTAAGTTTATGAGGCTAGATATGAGATGAGATGGGCAAGAGCAGAAGAACTATGCTTACAGCATGAAAGCTGAATTATAAACTCACTTTTTCTTAGAAAACAGATTTCTGCAAATGGTTATGGAAACAGGAACGGTGAGAATAAACTTTATAAGGCCAGGTGTAGTAGTGCATGCCTATGATCCCAGCAGCTTGGGAGGTTGAAGCAGGGGAATAACAAGTTCAAAGCCAGCCCCAGCAACTTAGCAAGGTCTTAAGCAACTTAGGCTCTGTCTCAAAATAAAAAATAAAAATGGATGGGAATATGGCTCAGTGGTTAAGTGCCCCTGGATTCAAGAAAAGAATAAAGTTTTTAAGCCCTGCATTTACTATATATAGGGCCCAAAGTAATGCAGTGAGAGGGATAATATAAAATGCTTCCTTTTCACTCTTATTTAAGTTTCATAGTAACCTCTGAAATAGAAGGACTGGGATATAAAGAGTTAATAGGACAATGCCTACAACACAGTCTGGTGATTTTTAAAAATTATTCTACATGGAGATATATATATATATATATATCACTGGCAATAATTAGAGCTGACAAAATTACATAACATTCTTTCTACAAATGAGTGATTTAACAAGCCCATGATTAGAGGTGGTCTGTAAGATCATGTAAGTATATATGTTCCCAATATATAAAGAAAAAAAAAAGCAGAGTAATTAATTATAAGTTAAACTGCTAGTTTGTACTCGGAAGGAGTTGGCATCATTAAAAGTAGTCATTGCTTGAAGTTTTCTGTAGGAACAATTTCAGACATAAAAAAATCTAAACATGAAAAAATCAATTGTGACGCCTTTAGAAAAATGGCTATGTTCAAGGAATCCAACATGACAGACAACTCAATGCTCTACAAATATGGACAGTTTAACTGAGAGAAATACAGGTCTATTATATTAGAACAATAAAACAGTTAAGGTTACAACTGTTTTTACACCTGTAAACTGAGCTAAATACTAATCTGCATGTTCTAACTACACTAGAAAAAAAAACTCCAGCTTGAGGACACTATCTGTAAAATCAGCAACACTGTTCTTTGATCTCTAGAGCTCAAATCTCAGTTGAGCTGGGCGTGGTGGTGCATACCTGTAATCACAGCATGGCTTAGGAAGCTGAGACAGGAAGATCATGAGTTCAAAACCAGCCTCAGCAATGGCGAGGGACTAAGTAACTCAGTGAGACCCCGTCTCTAAATAAAATACAAAACAGGGCTGTGGATGTGGCTCAGTGGTTGAGTGCCCCTGAGCTCAATCCTGGGTTAACGCTATCCCGTACCCCACACCCCCCATCTCAGTTGATCTGACTGATCCCTTTTTTGATTACCTTCATCTTTTTAAAAAATATTTATTTTTTAGTTTTGGGTGGACACAATATCTTTATTTTATTTTTATGTGGTGCTGAGGATCGAACCCAGTGCCTCATGCGTGCTAGGCAAGCGCTCTACCACTTGAGCCACAACCTCAGCCCTCATCTTTTTTGTTTGTTTTTCCTGTACTGTGCTAGAGATTGAATCCAGAGCCTCCTGCACACAAAGAAGGCACTCTATTACTGAGCCTAGACATGGTTTAATCTTATCACCCATTTAATTCTGACCATTTAGGAAGCCGTTACAATGAGGCCATTCTCATTAGTTATTATTGGAACAGTCAGAATTTTTCAATACACTCATTGTATCATTGGAAAGTACCATTTTTTTTTTTAGAATAGAAAATGGACAGCTAAAGAGTAAAACACAAAATACAGAAATTAGAATTCAAATTAAGCTGACTAACAAGCATAAAGACAAATGCAAGAAAGACTAGGACTCTGTAGCTGAGAAATATGTAGCTCACTCAAGCTTTGATATACAAAATAGGAAGAAACAGTCCAAACAAAGGTGGGTAAAAAGCAAAGAATCTAGTGCATCAGATGGTACCAGAGTCATTCATTTTTCGTTAAGGAAAAAAAAAAAAAGAAGGAAAGAAAATACATTTCCCCACTCCACCGAAAATAGGAAAATGTAAGAAAAGTCTTTAAGCCCTTTTATGATGACTATAGTAATCATATAGCTAGAAAGAGAACTTGCAGGATTTCTTTTGTATTTTTGTAATCTACTGATTAGCTCAAGGTTCACCTGTCTCTCGCTGATCTATTAAGTTGTTGAGAGTACCAAGGAGAAACCATCAAGTCAGGTCATGTGCTAAATTCCTCAGCTCTGAAGATTTTTTGTTTTGTTTTGTTTTGTTTTCATTTTTTAAAATTTAATGTTATCAAGCTAATTAAGGTTTTAAAAAATTTTTGTAAGGCACCTGAAATTTTGTAGTCTATATAGGTTCAGTGACCACTGAGTCTCCTCCAATAAAGTCTCGGCATGTTTTGGGGCCATTGTTTTTAGTTTTCCTAGTTGCATTAAAGCTGCTTTTTGGTTGCACATAATAAAAAACTACACAAGCTAGCATTAGCAAAAAAGAAATATGAGAATCCCAGGAGATAAAAGCAGACCATTGATGAGAAAGGAGGCAGGGCTCTCATTTCTGTATAGCTGCTTTAATTCTGATTTTGTCAGCCTTTCTTATCCTGTGCTTCTTAGGTCTGCACAGTGTACAAAAGAGTTACCCTGGAGCTTCAGAGTTAATATTTTACAATACAATCACCAGAAGAGACCAATTGTTCCTAGTTTTAATTTCAAATTTGCTCTGGAGAAATTCTGACTGGTTCAAACTAGATTAGGTGTCCACTCCTGGTTAATTTAACTAAGTGGCAGGGTGAGTCACAAAGCACAAACATGGCTTACAGAAACACACACCTATGCTTGGAAAGTGGAGAGGACAAATCCTTCAAGAGAGAACTGTTAAAATATGGGCTAATATATGAGGTGAAAGGGAAGGAAGAATATTCCAGACAAACCCTTGTAGTGGTACAAGGGTCTTAGGTGGAAGAATAATTGATATGAAATGAACTTGGAGAAGGAAGAGATTAAATTATACAAAGTCTGTGGGCCTTGGATTCAAGTCCTCCTTCTAAGAACAACAAGGGAGGCAAGTGAGGCCATTGTTGAGATCTTTTGGGAGGGACCTGAGTAGTATAGGTGAAAGAAAGTATTATAGCTTGGACGAGAAAAGTGGTAGAGATGGATATAAGTGGTCAGAGATGAATTTCTGACAGGTGTGACTGAAGATAACAGTGCTTAAACATTTTTTGGGGGGAGTACTCAGGTTTGAACTCAGGGGCACTCAACCACTGAGCCACATCCTCAGCCCTATTTTGTATTTTATTTAAAGACAGGGTCTCACTGAGTTGCTTAGTGCCTCGCCATTGCTGTGGCTGGCTTTGAACTCATGATCTTCCTGCCTCAGTTCTTTTTGGCTTCTGTATGAATCTCAGATTGTGTTTCTAATTATCTGCAAAGACTGTGGTTGCTTCATTTTCTTACTGCTAACCCTAACCCTTTACTGAAAGAAAATCAGATATTTCCTCATTGCTGCCTCACAGATCTTTATCTTGCTGGTGCTAGCAGAATGTTGTTTTGAATGTTTCCATATTTAAAATCACACTTCCTTGAAACCTTAAATGGCATTTTTTTTTTTTTGTATGGATTGAAACCACTGTCTCATGCATGTTGGGCAAACATTCTACTACTGAGCTATATCCCCAGCCCTTTTTATCTTGAGACATTAAGTTGCCATGACTGACCTCAAACTTGTGATTTTTCCCTGCCTCATCTTCCTGAGTTGCTAGGATTTCAGGTGTGCACCATCACACCCAAACTTCTACCCTACCCACTTTCTTGGTACTAGAGATATTGAATCCCAGGGCACTTTCCCACTGAGCTACACCCCCAGCCCACCCCCACTTTTTTTGTTGTTGCTATTTTAAATTTTAAGACAGAGTCTAAGTTTCTTAGGGCCTCACTACATTGCTGAGGCTGGCTTTGAACTTGCCATCCTCCTGCTTCAGTCTCCTGAGTCTCTGGGATTACTAACCTTTTTTAAACAAGAATTTATTTTGAGACAGGGTCTCACTGTTGCCCAGGCTGGCCTCAAACTTGTCTCTTCCTGCCTCAGCCTCCTAAGAAGCCAGAATTACAGCCACCACACTGGTCTTTAAATTGCTTTTAATGTTTTCTCTTCTTGGGGTTCTATTAGACTTGCAACAGCTGACACATCAGTGTGAATGATCAGTATAAGCTAACATGGGCAGTGGCAACTATTAAATAAATTGCTTCCATTTTTCTCTTGGAGTTCTCAAAGATAGCATAGGTCCCCTACTTTCCAAGGTGTTTGATCTGAAGAGCTAGATGCAACACAGAAGATGAAGATATTAATATCAGTCATTCTTCATTCCATCCCTTTACTATAATCCAAATATCCACCTTTCCCTCTCTAGTTGTCATGTAGCTAGTAGGCAATAATAAGCTTCAAATTACCTAGGGAGTACACAAGCTATCCATGGCTTTGCAATACCAGAGATGGTCACAGAGACAAGAGGCCAAGATTATATGGCAACTGTTTTCGGTTTCAACGCAGAAAGGAAGTTAATCAGTTATTTTACATCAGAGTCAACCAATTAAATACGCCAAAAATTATGACACCATGGTAACAGTGAGGAAAATGCACGTCCTCTGTCACATATTTACCAGCTAACGCTGGCAGAGAGAGGCAGATATTCAAATATTTGAAGCTATTTTGTAACTTCAGTTTGAAATATACTAATTATAGCCTAACAGTACTCATTTACTAAAATCAAGTAACTTTTACTATGCTCTCAGGATCTCTAATAGATGAACCTAGTGACTACTAAAAAACCTAGCTGAAAGGTGAGTCTTTTGACCTCTATAAAGCAGCATTAGAGGGGACTAGAAGGTTATGTTCCATTATGCCAGCTTGAAATTAATTATATTTCACTAGGCAAAGTTGACTACTGGGCATGGTTGACAAAGTATATGTAAAATCTGATTAGCTTTGGTGAATTAATGACTGCATTTTCAAATAAATGGGCTCTGTATACACGCCAAATCAAGCAGCTCCACAATTTACTATTTCTCTTTGACAGAAACTGAATGCAAAACACATTAACATTACATTTGAGGTTATATATACTCACAAACAAGAAAACCAGAGATTGCTCCCCCAGCTATTGTAACTCTGCCAGATCATAAAGATATATATATATTAAAAGTTAACCATAAAACTTAATTTAGATACACAGATAACACAAGAATAAAACACAGTATCCTTTAAGACGAGGTGCAGAGACATATTCTTTTCTCTGTAGAGAAAAGAAAAATAAACAAAACAAGAAAACACACTTGAGCTCTCTGAAGTCAGTGTAAGATCAGGAGACAAACCAGTACAAATTCCCAAGCACTGGAAAATCCCAGAATTACTTAAGATTCAAATTTAAAAACTAATCTCAGTCAAGTTCAACCTGATATAAAGTGATATAATGAAGAATGCTAGGAGTTTCTTGAAAACTCAAGTTCAGTATAAGTGGATAGGGGAATTCCTGATGGACAGCAGATTTTGTTACTATTTTCTTTGGTTAGTATAACAGATGGGTAAGAGAAGAGTATATTTCTAGAGGAATAACTGGAAATATGTAAGAGCATAATCAAATTGTAGCTAGTTTCTGCTTAAAAGTTCAGGGTTCATTAGATCAAAGAAATAAAAAACTTCAGATACCCAGAGAGCTGTCATTAAAACATAAATTATTCAAGTGTTTTTGTGTCATATTCCACATATCATGAGAGTACAATCCCTTAAATCTGGAATAAAAAAGGAATCTGTTGGCTTTTAAATACACTGTCAATGTGTCACAGTGGGAATTTCTCAAATTAGTTACAAAATATTATAGAAAAAACTACAAGGTACTTTCATAATGAATACTAAATTTCAAATCGATCTTGACATTTTCCTTAAATTGAGGGAACAAATTACAAGCATGGAAACTAAAACAATGTAAAGTGATATTAGTTTAAAATGCCCAATATTTCTGCCACTAAGAGCAGCAATAAACAATGGTGTACAGCATAATAGTGTTATAACCTCTACCCAGTAGGGTGGGAACCAGGAACTCTGTAGATTTAATTCAACTCAAAAGCTACTTAGGAGGGCACATTTCTCAAGATGGAAGGGGCTGGGCCTGAAATATAACAAGGACCTGGATAGTCTACATCCTAAAACATGAAGCTGTGTGTGTCTGATGATGCAAGGAGAAACTAGTGCTAAAATCCTACCAAGAAGCTGGGAGGGAAGGGTAGGTGGATTCTCAAGATTTAAAGGTAATGAAACACGAAGGACTGCAGTGAGCCTGAACAGTACAGCTAGTACAGAAAGGCAATGAAGCATCTAAATTCAAATTACCACTGGGTAGAAAGAGTAACCACTGGGCAAGGGAAGGATGGTGCCAGGTACACGAGATAGCAGTATTGGTGCTAGTGTGTCAATGCCACTAGTCTTGGCACAGCCCCCCTAAGGCCACACTCATATCCTGGGGAAGGCAGTGAGTGTATACATATGTGGTGGCCTGTATACAGATGGCCCCCAATGTTGTTCTACTCCATCTATACTCTTGTGTAGTCCCTTCCCACAATGGACCAGAATCAGTCTGTTATCAAAAGAATATGACAGACGTGATAACATGTCACATGTTACACAAGAAGGTGCTTCCCCGGGGCCACATACTCTCTGCTCTGTGAAAAGTCGTTGCCACGTCACGAGAGCCTGAAAAGACACCCCCCCACACCCAGAGTGAGGAACTGACGTCTCTTGCCTGGAGTCATATAAGTGAGTTTGGAAGAGGATCTTCCAGCTTTGCTAAGTTTTGAACGGACTACAGTTTTGGATGATATCTTGATTATAACCTCATGAGAGACAGACAGAAACATCTAGTTAAAGTTGGTAGTAGATTAGAAATTATGATATGTTTGTTTGAAGTTATCAAGTTTTAGAGTAATTTCTTACACAGTAATATTTAACTAATACCGAGTTGTAGTGCTCCAGTTTCAGAGAAGAGATGTTAAAAACTATCATGCTTTCTATCTAAAGAACCACTAGAGCAAGAGCAGCAATGTCCACTAGTGGGCGACATTAATATCAGAGCTGGAGTCATAAAATCAGTCAAATTACCTTGGATAGGAGGAAATTAAATTAACCCTGCTAATTTTAATCCACCCCACATAGCATTTTATTAAAGACAGAGATAAGCACCATCACAAAACCACCAAATAAGTAAGGTAATTCCACTGTACCAAGTGATACTTCCAAAAACATTATTATTATTATTATTATTGGTACTAGGGATTGAACCCAGGGGCATTTAGGCACTAAGCCACATCCTCAGCCCTTAAATTTTTTTTTTTTTTTTAAATTTTGAGACGGGGGGTTGGGGATGTGGCTCAAGTGGTAGTGTGCTTGCCTAGCATATGTGAGGCACTGGGTTCGATAATCAGCACCACATAAAAAAATAAAATAAAGATATTGTATCCACCTAAAACTAAAAAATAAATATTAAAAAAAAAATTGAAATAGGGTGTGTTTCATTAAATTGCTTAGGGCCTCACTAAGTTGCTTGGGCTGGCTTTGAACTTGTGATCCTCCTACTTCTGCCTCGTGAGCTGCTGGGATTACAGGAATGTGCCACTGTGCCTGGCTCAGTGGCCAAATTTAACAGCATAGGAAATTAATGAAAGCCATTCCTCTACTGAAAGGAGAACAGCAGCATAGTAATATCCATAGTAATGATAACAGCAACAGCTTGCATTAATAATTCTATATGTGATGTTCAATAAAGTAATCAATCCTAATCCTATACTCAAGGAAACAACTTCATATTAACTTCCTTAATATCTTATATATTTCTTAATTTTCTAGAGAGTGGTATTGCTCTGTGTTCAGGCTGGCCTTGAACTTCTGGGCTCAAGCAATACCCCTGCTTCAGCCTCCCCAGGAGCTGTAAATACAGGCACACACCATTATGCCTGGCTCTTCTTTTATTTCTCTATTTATTTTTCTATTATGATAGAGTTACATGGAAATTTAAAAAATATTTTATTGAAACATCTCACTGACTGATATCTTCCAGCACAATTAATTCAATTACACCTCATTTGTTTTTCTAGTTGGATATACTGTGAATCATGAGCTTGAGAAATTTGGGATTAAAAATCTAATCAACATAATGACTATAAAGTTGGCAATTTTCTAATGGTCTTTCAAACTTTGCAAAGTTTGAAAAGTGTCCATACTTCCTGGCATTTGTGTCCATTCTTGATAACTTTGCAGAGTTATCAAGCTACAGATCTGCAAAGTTATCAAGAATGGACACAAATGCCAGGAATACAGGTTACTGATGCTTCCTTCATGTCTTCTAATAATAAGAGAAGCACACAAGACACCACCAGATGCTCTGTGAAGCACTGTGATAGTCAACACTAAAATGACAAATGAGTGGCCACCATGAATAAATAAATGAACAAATGCTCTGAGAGTTCATGATGTATGTCCACTACTGCACTGGGTACTTTCTTATCCAAGAAGAACTCTTTGCCAATCTGTGAGGATGGGATTATCTTAATTCTACATAACCAATTAAGGATCCCAAGGTCACAAAGGTAAAATGCATTCAGATTCATTTAAAAAAAGTAGAAATAATAAATAAAATCAGTCAAATTACCTTGGATAGGAGGAACTGGTAAATTAAATTAACCCTGCTAATTTTAATTCACCCCACATAGCATTTATTATACTATGGTATACTGATTATACTTTTGAAAAAATATTTATGGTGTGCTGTGTTAAATGTGGTCCAGGGGATAAACAGGTAAACAAGCCAGACAGTTCACTGTCTCGTGAACGCCTGATAGGGGAAAAGACTGATTTTAAATAGGGTGTCCAGTAAGAGTTGCTTTAAGAACATGACATTGAAGCAGAAAACACTTCCTATAGCTTCTTCAAAGCATTCTCTCACACCAATACCGTCAATTTCCTTGTCACTTTTCTTGTGTTACAACTCTTCCGTTGGACATGAGGGTGATCTCTGTCTGACACCCATCCTTCAGAAACTCCTCTTATTCTATACAATACAATTCTGTCCCTGGATTTCTTTTGTTCAGGTAAATACACAGTCATTGAATGAGCCCACCAATTTCACTGCATTCACAGACCCACTTATGCTGAAATCCCATATCTGTATTTTCAACTGTATTACTAGTTTGAATGCAAAATCCAGTATATCCAACTGCTTCTAGGAGATGTCTCGTAAAAACTTCAAACTCAAAACATCCCAAGCAGAACTCTTTCTTCTACAAACCCACTTCTGTGTTCTCTATCTCAGTAAAGACATAACTTTCTCTCTTGTATCAACTGCCAATTCTTGAAGAACTTTCATTTAAGACGTCTCAAACCAATCCTTTCTCTTTCCTTTTTCCTAAGCCCACCTTATTATTTTCTCCTGTACAAACCCAAAATCTAATAGGTTTTTTCTTTTGCTGATTATTGTGTTGTTAGAGTGATCTTTCCAAATATCTAAATCTGAACATATTACTTCCTTCTTTAAAACTTTCAACAGTTCCCTATCTAGCTTTTAGGATCAAGTGTCTACACTCTCTAGCGTAACATACAAAGCACTTCAGATCTGGCTGCTGCCTTCTGTTTTTGTTTTCCAAGAAGCACCATCTTTTCTTTCCTCCCTTCTTTTAGCCTCTGTGTTTCTATAGAATGCAGTTTTTCCTTCTGTTCTACACAGATCTCTCTCATGCTAAGAAATAAGTAATTTTTATTTCATTAGTCCAAACCTTAATAAGAAAAAACAATAATGCTAATGCAGTGGTAGACTGATATAAAACAAAAAAAGGGAGTGTGGGTGGGGAGGGAGAAAAAGCATTCAATAAGAAAAACAATGAGAAATCAAAGAGACTTGACAAATAATCATTCTGTGCCACTAAGTGAATTCAGAAGATAATAACCTGATGTAATATATGACCCTCTGAAGTGGCATTTGTTCAGAGTGTGAACTCAACAGGCATATGTAATGCAATGCATTATTTATTCCCAAATTATTGCCAAGCTGACTCTGGTTGCTAACATACTGTCTAGACTCCCTAGACTGCTCTACAGCTCTAGAGCAGACCAGAGGCTAAAGCTATTCTTTAAAAATCTTTTAAAAACTAAAGATTATAATTTTGAAAAGCAAATGCAGATAAAGATGGCTATAAGAGAGAAAAAAACAAAAAGACCTCAGACACCCTCGACATTATTTTATTCAAGATTCCTCATTGTAAGTTTGAGAGATCTATAGGTCTGCTTTTAGGCCCAGCCAAGTCTTAGAGAAACCTAGAGAAAATTTCTCTTCTTTGATTCCTCCCTAATTTTCATCTTTTTTTTTTTTTTTAATGATTTCTGTAGAGCTGGATTTGAAGGCACAGGGTGCCTTTATCAGCATGAGAACACCTAGCGGATACATCAATTCAAGCCTGGGTTGGGACAAACTTGATAAGAAAGGTCATTTTCTCTATCATTCTCTCCTGGCTTCAGTCCCAGAGTTACTCAGTGCTCCCCGGCCTATTCTCATCTTCTCTACATGGGAGCAAGGAACAAATGAAAATTAGCCATCTTATTCTTTAGATAGAAAGAATTTCAAAGTTAGGATTGACTCACATAATGCCACCTCTGGGACAATGCCCCCGAGCTGTCCTCTTACTTCACAGACTGACTTATATGTTCCAGTTTATACTTTCATTTATCATACACATGTCTCTACCCCTGTGCATTATGAATAGTACTGTGCAAGAATTTCTGATTCATTTATCTTACTGTTACAAGCTTCCTGGGGCAATGCAATGTCTTGTTCATCTTTGTATCTTGAACATATAGCAGAGTTTCTAGTAAGTTAGTAGTTAAGAGTCAGACCGTGGGGAATCAAGTCCCAGCCCACGTTTAGTAGTGTGACTTGGACAAATTATTTAATCTTTGTGGCCTCAGTTAGTTCATTAAATGTGGATAATGAAACGACCATCCTCGTAGTGTTGGGGATAAAATGAAACAATGCACATCGAGCACATGAACTGTGCCTGGTTCACAGTAAATTTTCAAGAAGTGTTAGCCAGTATTTTTATTATGTAGTATGTACTCAAACTTATTCAAATGCTTGAGACTGCTACACATTTTTATCTATTTGCTACAGGTACAAGAATATGTTCAGATTAAACACTGGTCTGTAAATTTGCAATCATCTTCCTTTATACTACTTTTCATTTTACTGTATTGCATTTTAACTTTATTGAAAACTGTATATCCTGCTGTATGTGAGACTAAAAAGTTAACTATACCTGAATTCTGAATTCCAAACAAATGACCTATGAAATTAAAAAAAAAAAAAAAAAAAAAACTGGCACAGAGCTCATTCATTGAAAGCACTGTGTTTTAAAAAATGGTTGCTAAGGATATTTGAATGATAGACTGGGAAAACGTTTCTCCTGGAGAAAGATCAAATCCTCATGATTCATTTATAAGCTTTTTTTTCTTGTGGCCAGTTTAAAATGATCTTAGATTATAACATTAAAAGATAACTGATGACAGGAAAATCCTGGAAACTGCCAAGTATTACAAAGTTATCTGCAAATCAAAAAAAAAAATTATCAATCTCTAACAGTTTTATGTACTTTAATGATCAATCTGAAAGGTCAGATTCAGAGTGCTAATGTCTCTTCAGAATCATGACCACACTAGGGGACAGTGGTGTGTGCCTATAGTCCCAGCTATTCAAGAGGTTAAGTCAGGATTGTTTGAGTCTACGAGTTCAAGACCAACCTGGGCAACATAGCAAGACCCTATCTCAAAAAAGAAAAAAAAAAAACAACAAAAAAAAAACTATTGAAGAAAATTAAATTCTTACTCTATTATCTTTATACGGACATACCTATTTTTTAAAAATAATGATCATTTCTTTTAAAGACCTCTTGATTCCTCACAAAAAGACTACAAGGTTGTATGGATCATGTTACTGATCTGATTTCTTCATTTTTAGTGGACTTCGGCACCAAAATTAGATTATTTTAAGTAAGAAAGAATTAAAAATACTTTCTATATGTTTGGAATAATGACACAGCTGAGGAGGCAAGAAGAGTTTCCTGGGGGAAATGGGAGTAGCTATATCAGAATTCTAATTTCCCTATTTCCCCAAAACTTGTAATACTATTTTAACTACATAAATTTCTAGTGAAAGCAACTGATGTCTTTTTTCCTCCCCTTTTATTATATTTAGGAAAATGACTGTTATGGTCTTTCTTCCAAGTTTTGTAAGGGTAAAGCAGTTTATGCTGGCTAAGTGATTTACCTTTTTTTTCCTCCCCTTTAAGAAAAAAATACACTAGTAAAATACTTTGGCTTTTGTAATAAATATGAAAGTTGCAATTTACTCTAGTGAAGGTTGTTATTGTTATCTTAATAGGTTTTTTTCCTTTAAACATATACTTGGTTTGTTAAAGTTAAAAATGTCTAAAAGAGACAAGTAAAGTAACTTTTAATAAACCCTTCTATTAATTTCTCGAAAATTCAAGTTAAAAACATCTTAGGATGGAAGAAACTAAATAATTTATTAATACCTATATTTTTCTTTGTAGAGGCAAAAGTAGAAGAATCAAACAAAATCAAATCCCATATTATTTCTTGGATTAATTAATTGAGGGAACTCTCAGCACTGAGTTTACATAATACAGTCCCTTTCCCAGAAAATAAAAATGAAACAAAACTGGGCTATGAGGACTCCAAGAGTGTTCTAGTTTCAAGCAAGTATTTACTTGAAAGGTTCCTTTGCCTTCTGGTCTTCTTTTCCATAATATTTTGGTTAGCAAAGGCGTTGAAGTCTGTCCCTTAGTATGGGTTGCTACATTAGGGCAAGACAGAATTAATTTTACTTCAGCACTAAATTTAAGGAGATGGGTACAAAGATGTCAATTTGATGATTTAAAAAGTAGATGATTCTAGAATCTCCTTAGGCACTTTTAATCATCTAGTTATAGTTACAAGCTTTTAAAAAGTCACTTAATATTTAACTTAAATTAACCCTCTTGGACTGCAGATGCCACTCAGTGGTACAGCGGCTGCTTAGCATGCATGAGGCCCTGGGTTGCCCTGGGTTGAATCCCCATCACCAAAAACAAAAATAAAACAACAGAATTAAGTCAGTCCTCTTATTTATTTATATTTGCTCTACTCTTATTGACAGATAAGAACAATTAGCATAGTTCTTTATATTTCCCTTTTATTTCTCTTCTTGATTGAATGAATCCAGTTAACTTCGATATTATTATTTATATATATGTATTATTTTTAGTTATAGGTGGACACAATTCCTTTATTTTATTTTTATGTGATGCTGAGGATTGAACTCAGTGATTCATGCATTTTAAGCAAGTACTCTACCACTGAGCCACAATCCCCAGCCCCCAATATTATTATTTTTTTTTAAGACTGGGAATATAAGACAATCATTATTATTCTTTGAATTGTATCTAGTTTACTTTAAGATAATTGATACTCATGCCTTCTTAAAATGTGACAATTTGGTTATGCAATAAGCATATGGACCCCAACTTAGTTTCTTTGTTGTATATTCTAGAATTAGATTCTTTTTGTATAAATTAGTTTTTACTTTCCTTTGACATGACAGTTCCTTTTCCCCCTTCTTGCCCCAAATTAAAATTAACCATAATTTTTCAAAGACTTTTTAGTACCTTTCATTTTTGACTGACATCTTACTTGCTATAATCGTCAAGAAATCAATGAATATGTTAACTGGAATTAGACTTGGCACCTGTCTCTAAGGCACTCAAATTCAGTAGTTCTTGGTAGCCTTAGAAGGAATTCTTAACCTCAAGTGTTTTAAAAACTAACCTTGTATTCTTAAATCATTCCTTCAAATCCATGTTATTTTGAGTTCCCAAAAAGAGAAAAGGTAGAAAAAACAAATATAATATGAATTAAGTGTTTTACCTTTAGTTTGAGATGAAGTTTCTACGAATTATTTCTTTGGGACTCAAAAAAAAAAAAAAAAAAAAGCTTGAATTTTAGGGATAGAAGAAGACCAAATTTCTTGGATATCTATAGTCTATCTTTTCCCAGTTCCTTTGCCACTCATATGACCAAGAAGAAATGCAATGTTCTTTTGTATTTGTAAGATGTTATACTAACTAGCTACTTAATTACGTTTAATCATGGAAATCATTGGCTTATTTTAAAAAATGTTTTAATGCTCCTAACTATAAAAAGAGAAGAAATAGTTCGATCTAAAAGGCAGTGTGGAACAGATGTGAGTGGAATCATAGTTCCACCATATAATTGTTCTGTGCCTTTCACCTCTTTGAGCTTTAATTTCTACATCTGGATCATGGGTACAGTACCACTAAAGCTGACAGGGTTGATGAATTAAAATAAAGAAGGCATATAAGATATGTAAAGTGCCTGGATCATAGTAGGCACTTAATAAATGTTCACAGATTCTTCCTTCTTCCTTGTTACCTCTGAATTATGTTTCATAGATAAAAATCGTTCTCTTGACTCTCAAAGCTACTTGCTGAGTAAAAAAATAAACAACATAATAGATCTTCTTGATCTGAAATTTTATAGTAGATAAGTAACGAAATAAAAATAGTAAGAGATAAAAAATAACAGTTTATAAAATTCTTATGAAATACATAAGATTACTTATTAATCTTTTTCAGTTTCCTCTTAGCTGTGAAGATGAGATTAAATTTCATACTGTATAATTAATAAAGTAAATCATTTATGTTTCCAGATTACACTATGATGTTTCTCAATGAAGGAATAAACCACTCAAACTTTTAAAAATGAAGTTAAAGGGGCTGGGGATGTGGCTCAAGCGGTAGCGCGCTCGCCTGGCATGCGTGCGGCCCAGGTTCGATCCTCAGCACCACATACAAACAAAGATGTTGTGTCCACCAAAAACTGAAAAATAAATATTAAAAAAATTCTCTCTCTTTAAAAAAAATGAAGTTAAAAGTGTTTTATAAAACTAAAAATTGCTGCCATTTTCCAGGTTTTTTTTTTTTTTTTTTTCAGAAAACACTTTTAAAATCATGACCTATTTAGGTATCTACTATATGTCTAATGCCATGGCAGAGGGGGTAAACAAACAAACAAAAACCCCCTGAAATAACTTATTAAAGGTATAGTACATGCCAGGTGGCACATTAGTGTGACAGGGTTGCCATAACAAAATTCCATACACCAGTGGCTGTTAAACAACAGAAATTAGCTTTCTCACAGTGCTAGAGGCTGTAAGTCCAAGAACTAGGTGCCAGCAGGATTAGTTTCCTTTAAGGCTTTTCTTTTTGACTTACAAATGCCTCCTAAGTGCTTCTCCACAAGACAGCCTTTTCATGCACTTGCCACCTGTCTCTTTGGGGGTCCAGATTTTCTCACCTTAACAAAGACACCAGAGAGATTAGGGCCCACCCTAATGTCCTCCTTTTAACTTAGTCTCCTCTTTCAAGGCCCTATCTCAAACATAGTGATATTTTGAGAAACTAGTTGTTAGGGCTTTAATATATGTACTTTGGAGGGACATGATTCAGCCCATAATAAAATATCACCTAATTTAACCATTGTGGTTTTATGAATTGGTGAGGCTCTAAGAAAAAAAAAATAATGCATCAGACGTCACATAGCAAGTAAACGATTCAAGCAAAATTTTAACCAAGGCCTCGTTAGCACCAAAAATGATGCTTTTTCTGCTATTCACACTTATTCAAAGGAATTCAAAGCTAGTTGGGAAGATTCGGTACTAACTGATAAAATTTTAAATAAGGGGGCTATGGACACAGAGGCATTTACTCACTGGGCCTGTGTCATTATATTGAAAGAATGGATTCAGGATTAATAGCCATTTATAGAACATTATTACTATATGTCTACTGGTCACCTCATATAAACAGCTGCTGACTGATAAACAGGACCAGTCTTGGTACATCTTGGTACAAAGCCTACAAATAATCCTAAATCAATGTCAAATGCAAGACTGCTTTTTAGAATAAGTATCTTAAACATGACTACTTTTATGTTTCTTCTGCATTTGAGTGTAGATTATATGCAGGGACATATGCATGAAGTCCTTAATCTGCTTTATAATTTTTCACCCCTCTAGCAATCTACACAATCTTTTCTATAGCATCTCTGGATGAAAGCCCCAAGTCCTATGCTCTGCCTTTGGAATTCCACTTGCACTTCCAGGAATGAGTATTAGGCTAGACTGTAGGTGGGCTGGCACCCGCTCAGCTCTAGCATGACCATGTGTTGTCCTTTAAAGTTTGTTAAAAGTACCTTCTTACTTTATGTTTTACTCTCTAACTACATTTTATGGATTCATATTCTGTGTTCAACAGTTAACTGTATAATTAATAAAGTAAATCATTTATGTTTCCAGATTACACTATGATGTTTCCAAAGAAGACAAGTCTGCATATGCATACTAGGGATCCAGGCATATAACTTAAAGCCTCGTAAGCAATCCTTACACAACAGTTATTGGATGAGGCCTACTTCTTTCTTCTATACTCTAAGAAATATACTGGAATGTTCCATTAAGAATGCAAACTTCACAAAGCTAAGCACAATGCATATGTATGTATAGTATACACATAATACACATATAAAAATGTATCTGTTATTACAGCATCTTTAGTAATTTTATATATAAAACAGTGAACAAAATCAAATTCACTGCCTGAGAAGTATCTGCTTTCCCTAGAATGAAAATATGTTGAGTATCCCTAATCCAAAAATAAAAAATCCAAAGTGCTCCAAAATCTGAAGCTTTTATAAATGCCACAAATGGAAAATTCCACATCTGACCTTATTTGATGGGTTAAAACTCAGGTACACTAAGAATACTGTACAAAATTATTTTTAGGCCAGTATAGGAGGTGGATATAAAACAAGATGAATTTCACGTGTAGATTGGGATCCTTCCCCAAGATAACTCAATATTTACACATGAAAATATCCCCAAATGGAAAAATAACAAATAAACAAAAACAAATTCAAAGTCCAAAACACTTTTGGTCCTAAACATTTTTGGTAAGAGATACTCAAACTGTGCTAACCTTAACATTTACAAATAACGTTCTAGGAAACCCAGTGTTCATTAAATGCATCATTCTTCATTCTATGAAGTTCTATTTTGAACTCCATCATCTGCAACTGTTTACTGTGGCAAGATAATTGGCAAGAACCATTGTACTGTGGTTTTTCTTTTATGTACAACTAAAAAAAGCAAAATATCAACTAACTAGTAATGAGGCATTATGATTAAATTTCTGGTTAACTGAGAGCTGACACAACAATAATTTTTGCTTCAATTATTGTTGAAATCTTTTCAGTGATTTTAGATTGTTGTGTTCCTCTGCATGCAGCAGAGAAATTTTTTTGAAATCCAAACACTTTTGCTAATGCTTACTTGGTCTCGTGCTTTATGCCAGGCAGAGGGAAGCTATCTATCTAGCAGTGCTAAGAGAATTTGAATAGGGAAGCTATAAAGCTTTCTCAGTGTGGTAAAAATTTATTGACCTTTTACTATATGTACAGTTCTTGCCAATTATTACAGGGGTTTCAAAAGCCTCCACCAGGAGCTTGGCATAAATTGTAGAAATCCATTACTTTGTTTTCTGAGGTAAATTCTATGAATATTAATTACATCATTTTAAAATAACAAGTACACAAGCATATTTCAAAGTTTGATCTGATTTTTAACATTATTCATCCTGCTTTTTTCCTAGATTATGAATATCAAACAGCATTCCAAACTGTCTCAATTGAGTCAAGTGCATGAAAACATGGAACAGTAAATCAGAACTGGGTGGGGGACGAGTGAGCAGATAAGTATAAACATGGCTTAAAAATGAAGTAGAATATTTTCATGTGCTTTTAGTTTCAGTATTTAATGTTTTGAAATTCTAAGTAATATTAAAGTAAGAGTTGATGGAATAAAAGAGGTTGAGAAACAATAGTGTGATGCAGTTTCAATAAAACTCAAGAATTTAGAGAATTTGTTGTCTCCAGACAAAAGTATATATAGAAGACATTTGATAAATGTCTTGAGTAGAAACATTAGCCATTAGCCTCACACGTACCTAATCCAACAAATACACATGTAGATAATGGCGATGCCCTTAGAATGCGGTGCCTAGAAACTGAAGAGTATGGCTGCCTAAACTCTGAGTGGAAAAGTAAGCTTGTAGGACAGTGTACAACTTTGAACACATATATTTTTATTCTATATTCTGTGTTAATAGCTGATAATTACCTTTGCAAACTTTCATAGATCTATTTATCACCACCCCCATCTCTACCTTCTAGTGCCTTCCACACAAATAAACAAAACTGCAGATACATGCTCAGTGTAAGAACTCCTGTGACCCCTCAATTCTTTTTTTTCCTCAAGCATGGTATCCAAAGACAACTATCATTTACAATATAGACTTTTTGATTTTCAGTTGTAGGACCACATTACTCCATGACATTTTCACAGGATATGTACTTACTTCCCTGTTGGTCTCTAGATCACTGATTAGGTCCAAATCAATCAGCTGGGGATGGATTGAAAGAATATGTACAGTATAGGCCCTCCTAACCCAGTGGCTCTACATACATGCATGAGGGATCTCCTGCAGTCCAAGAAATACCTACCTCTAGCTTCAAAACATCATGCTGAAGTTTACGCTGAAATTCAAGGAAGTTTTTGATGGTCAGTTTCCCCTTGAGATCAGCTCCAAAAAAATAGGTTGTGAGGGCTGAACATAACCCAGACTTGAGGGTGTTACCAGTAGTAGGACGATCTCTGTGACGCATACCCATGCTGGTTTGAGAGCGAATGATGCTCTGAACCTAAAGCAGAATCAAACCCGCACCCCAGAAAAACATCATGAAAGTGGGAAAGCATAGAAAAGAATAAGTATTATTTATTCTGTGCCTGTACCAGTCAACCATTATCTCTTTTTTAATATACATATATATACTTTTAGTTTTCTTAGGTGGACCCAATATCTTTATTTTTATGTGGTGCTGAGGATTGAACCCAGTGCCTCATGCATGCCGGACGAATGTGCTACCACTTGAGCCACATCCCCAACCCCAACCATTATCTCTTTTAATGCATAACAACAATCTTGTGGGGCAAGTCCTACTATTATCCTTCTTTGATACATGAGGAGATTGAGGCCCAGAGAGTTGTATTCAATCTCACTTGTTCAATGTCAAGTGGCTAGCAAGTAGCAGAACCCAAAATCTAACACACACGGCCTGACACCTTTATAATTGGATGTTCTCAGAAAAATTTCCCTCCAGAAAAAAATATTTGTTTTGGGGGGACTCACTCGTACAAACAGGACAATCATAAACTTCACAACTGTGTCTTCCACATTTCAGATGACTTTTTCTCCCCTTCCTCCTCTCCCTCTCATTCCTTCTTTTTTTTTTTTATACTTGGGTTTGAACCCACGGACCCTCTACCACTGAGCCACATCCCCAGCTCTTTTTATTTTTTTAAATTTTGAGACAGGGTCTTGCTAAATTGCTGAGGCTAGCCTTGAACTTGGGATCCTCCTGTCTCAGCCTCCCAAATTATGGGATTACAAGTATGAGTCATTGTGCCTGGCAAATTCTTAACATCTAAGAAAACACATTTATTACAATGATACATAAAACACAAAGGTGGTAATGAAATAATACTCTAAGAAGACATGGGAAATTTGTTCAATCTTTGAGAAACAATAATTCTTGGGACCAGAAACAGTGGCCTACCTATGTAAATGAATTTTTAAAGGCAAGTCTATAGACTTATGCAGTGGCACACACCTATAATCCCAGAAATTTGGGAGGCTGAGGCAGAAGTATTCCAAGTCAGAGGCCAGCCTCAGCAACTTGAAGAAACCCTGTCTCAAAATAAAAATTAAAAAGGGCTTGAGATGTAGCTCATTGGTAGAGTATTAATAAAACTCAAGAATTCAGAAATTTTTTTGTCTTCAAACGAAAATACATATAGAAGGCATCTGATGAATGTCTTGAGTAGAAACATTAGCCGTTAGCCTCACACATACCTAATTTAACAATATACATGCAAATAATAGTAATGCCCTTAAAATGTGGGCAATATTCCTTATATTTACAGGACTAGTATAAGGATGAGAGATAATGTATGTAATGTATGTAAATTATCAACAACAGCCATTATTACCATTTTGATTAGACTTTTAATCATAATATACAGATTTAAACATAAATCCATCACTACTTTTAGACTTAAAAAATAATTAAAGTTGAGATTACTTTTAAATCCTTTATTAAACCTAATCCACATGAAAATGTGTTTTATATGTTAATGTACTTATTGCCTCTTTTTTTTTTTCTTTTTTGTGATGCTAGGGATTGAACCAAGGGTTTGTACATCTAGGCTAGTACTTTACCACTGAAGTATAATTCCCAGCACTAAATAACAATGTATTTGAGGAACTTGCCAGAACAACTTGCCTGCTCAAACTCCTCCATGTCTACTTCTCCATCTCCATTCAAGTCAAACATCTTGAAGGCAATTTCAAAATTTCTTTGAGGAGCTGCAAGAAAAGCAGAAAGGGAGACAGGAGGGAGGAAAAATATATTTAGAAGGCATTGATAAAAAAATCATTTAAGAAAAACAAATGGTTAAACACTGAAATATAACACCCATGTCAGAAAATGACACAGAGGCTCTGGAGGCTGAGGCAAGAGGATCATAAGTTCAAAGCCAGTCTCAGCAACTTAGTGAGGCTCTAAGCAACTCAGTGAGACCCTATCTCTAAATTTAAAAAAAAAAAATTTAAAAAAAAGCTGGAGATGTGGCTCAGTAATTAAGTGCCGCTGGGTTCAATCCCTAGCACCAGGAAAAAAACAAAACAAAACAGTGACACAGAGTTTATTTAGTTCTACCTTTCAGTAATACTCCTTAAAACTAAAAAGAGTTACTGCAGCCAGTAAAGACAGTAATTGTCTATCTTTGTGTTTCAATGCTTTTTCTTAAATACTTCACCTTTGCTTTTTAGACACCATCCTCTTAACTGTACAACATTCCAATTTTTTCTTTTAGATGCTGTGGGATGAAATCAGGGCTTCATGCTTGCTAGGCACATACTCTACTACTGAAACTATTAGATATTGTTATTGCTTAGTTGCTTAAATTGAGTATTATTTATTTAGGCAAGAAAATGTGTCTAGGGTGAGACAAACTGCCACAAAGCAAGAAGCTTTCAGTCTAAGTCTTTGTTTTGTCTTTAAAACAAACTAACTTTCCAGTCCCTCCATTTTAAATACAACCAGGAGCTCTGTACATATTATTCTGACAACAAGGATGTCAAACTGTTTTCTTATACTAATTTACTTATTGCCACTACAGTTGTGGTAGGGCAGAACAGCATACTGAAAACAATCGTATCGGTGTATACTGAGTAAAGTATCTTTAAATGTTAAAATTAACCTAAAGTTCAAAACACAAAATAAAAACACGAGAAACATGACAAGATAGAATATATTTTCTTTCCATTAAGTGAATGATAAAAACTTTTCAATAATTCTTTAGTGTTCTGGGATCAATCAAAATAAAATTAATATACTTTATTCACTTCAATAAAACAAATTTAATAGTCTTCCTCCCTTACCATGCTAAATGTTCTAGTGAATAAAACTAAGTTGTTGACATCCTTACTTTGGTGCTTCCAGTTTATATAGCTTAAGAGAATAAGCTAAAATAAATACCCTATATATATCCTAATACCATTAAATTAAAATTTCAGTTAATATTATTTTTACTAAAAAATGTAAAGATTAGATGTGGACAAAAAAAGATGAATGACCTTTGTGCGTTATGCATGGTTATAGAGCATCCATATACCTTGCTTATGAATTTCTCAATAGTATCTTCAGGGTTTAAATTTCATTTTCATATGGCTAGCCAGCTAGGCTGGTAAGTTCCTGGTTTTAGTTGCCTGAGTGAAACACGTGTCTGTCAGCTTTATTTTCTGTTGGCTTCCAATAGATTTGCTCTACTTGGGACCACAACTACAACTACAATTGCTAGAAAGGATACAGCTGAGAGAATAAAATTTTTGTCTATTTATTGCCACTTCTCAAAATTTTCCTACCTTTATAAAAATAATCTGTTAATGAGAAGTTACTATGTGCCAAGCACTGAGCTAGAAAATTTCAACCTGTTTATCATGCGATTTTGTACTACTTTCAATCCTGAAAGTTTTTATTTCTTTATTTTTTAAATGGGGGAAAGGGAGGCTCAAAGCAGTTAAATGATTAGCTTAAAATCACACAGATAAAATGTGGAAGAAATGGGAATGGGACTTAGAACAATAGTGACTCCAAAGCCTACAAAAACATCTCACTATGCTCCTTGACCTCTGACACAAATACAGAAATCTTATATATGTAGATATGTACACTCTTTATATTTTTTGACCTACAAAAACAACAATAAAACATGACTGTTTGCATTAGTCTCTGCAAAAGCTGAGAGTTCCAAGTTGTTTATCAAAAGGAGATAATTGATATCAAAGAAGCACACCATATCATGCTCACTAATCGGCTATCCTAATTGGAGACCCATAGACAACATTAGACTCAGATAGGTTTGTCATGTCTTTCAAAATTCTGAATATGAATCTCTTTATCAGAGTATACTCTCCTATTCTTTCCTAAGTCTCACACTTGGCTCACTTCACTCATATATATTATGTGCCTAAACTCTGCAGATATTTGCCATTTTAACAGCAGAAAATATGAACCCACTGAAGGTTCTAGATAGGACAGTGACATAATGAGGCCTTTATAAAGGACTTCTCTGGCTACCTGTGAAGGATGAGTTGGAAAAGAAGAGCCAGTTTCAGTGAAGATTACAGAAGCTCTTGTAAATGCTAAAATGTGAACTGAGATGATGGTGGTGGTAATGGAGAGGAATTCTGAAACAAATTTGAAATATCTTAAGAAGGCAGAAATTATATAACTTAATGATTAGTTAGCTGTGATGGGTTGAAGGTGAAAAGGGATGACAGCATAACTGGCTAAGATACTGAGTAGCTTGCATGTCATTTACCAAGAAATAAAATAGAGGTAAAATGTCTGAAAAATATAATAGTTCAGATGGGATCTGCTGAATTCAAGGGGTCCACAGCATATTCAGATGGAGATGTTCAGGAGATGAAAGAAATATGAATCGAAGGTTAAAGAAAGAGCATAAAGATGGAAGTTACTGACATATATATGGTTAGCTGTGAACAACCTGACATGAAGTTACCCAAAGAGAACTGAGAGGTAAGGAAAGGGTAAAATGCAGGCAGAAACCAATACTTCAGGTGCAGGGAAGAGGAAAAGCAGTGAAATGGTATGACAACACTAGGAGGAATACAGTTTAAGTTAACAGAAACAGAAAAAATATATATCACTGAGAACCAGGTAAAAATGTTCCCATATAGGAATTAAAGCAGCATTCACATAACTTATCTCCGCTGATGACACAGGATATGCAGGATGTTTAAAATTTGAGCTTAAACCAGGTGCGGGGGCTTATGCCTATAATCCTAGCAGCTCCAGGGGCTGAGGCAGGAGAATCACAAGTTCAAAGCCAGTCTCAGCAATTTAGCAAGGCCCTAAACAATTTAGTGAGACCCTGTTTTAAAAAGAAAAAGGGCTAGGGATGTGACAAAGTGGTTTAATGTCCCTGGGTTCAATTCCCAGCACCAAAACTAAAAAATGAATAAACAAACTTTGAGCTTATCATAATCTTTTATGTCTACTGTCCTGCGAGTTCCACAAAGGCATGTGCCCAGATCATTTAAATGACTTGGTCATTCTAGCAAATCAGTTATTACTTCCTTCTATAACTAAGGTTAAATGAATTTTACTGAAAAAAGCACACCTTGTACTGCCTGATGTTTCTCTGTCTTTTTAGTTTCTTGTAGATTGTGTGCTGTATGAGGAGTTACTCTTAAGTGCTTATTAAAGTAATGTGAGGACCGTCTAGAGGCTGTGCTCCTGTGCTCTGGTCTCTGCTGAGGCAAGCTGGACAGCAATCTTGAATATTCCCATTAAGGTCTCACCAGTCTATGAGGGAAGGTCCTTCCAGAAGGTGGTCCCTCACAGCATATTCAATCTTCACTTCCTGATCACATCAAAGCAGATGAGACAGAAAAGACCAAAACCAGCTTGTCTGAAGTGAAATACACTATACAGAATATGATTTTGAATAATTCTCTTGTAAATATCTGTTTACTTTTAAATGTAGGTTTCAGGATAATTTTTTAATCTAGTTATTTTGGAAGTCTGAAGATATTGTGGATTTATATAAAAGTTCTGAAAAACTCTTAATTCTGGGGTACTTATAGAGTGAACAGTGAGGCCTCCTCCTGCTAAAAATAATATTTGGAAAGCCACATAATTTCCAAATGGTCTTACCATATAGGGAAATGATTAAAATTTACATCATAATTTTTGCTACTAGGACGCAGAGCTACATTATGTCTGTTCTGTTAAGAGTCCATTTTTACAATATTATCTACCCATTAACAATACCTCTGAACTTCCCTGAGGCACAATTTTTCTACTTTGCTTTAATAATAATAAAAAAAGCATCTTTTTCTATGTGTAGTTAAGTCAAATAATCAGATAGCAACAACAGAAGCTGTCCTGAAACTTTTAGGTCTCTTTCACTAGCTGTCCTTTAATAGAAAATGCACAGGGCTAGAACTCTAATTCTGGGTCTTCCAACAATATAACGAGTCATTTGCTGCTTTAAATTCCTTTCTGACAGAATGATGAAAAAAATGAATAGATTACATTTTAAACAAGGTTTTCATTTTCTGTTGGTTTGATTCTTTAACCAAAAACTCTACTTGTATTCATCCCTGTTTTAAAATGCTGCTGTTGGATAAATGAAGTCATTAACATGCAGCAATAGAGAATTCTGAGTTAGGAAAAACTTTAGATTATAATCCTCCATTCAATGATTTGACTATTCTACTGATATTACATGGGTGATCACACAGCCTCTGATTATTTCACACATAAGTCACCACTTAAGACTTAAGCACTGTTGACAATATTAAATACGCAGAGCCTAAACCTACTCTTTGTAGTGCCTACAAATTGTAAAAGTTTAATTTTCTAGAGAAAAATACCACATCTGCTTTGTTCCCACCAAATAAATACAAACTATTATCATGTCTCTACTAAAGTCTTCTCAGAATCTGCTTCCAGATCAACATGCTAACAACCCTCTTCTGAGGTATTTTACTTCTACTTCTACTACTACTACTACTACTACTACTACTTTTTCTTCCCCCTCCTTCTGTTTCTCCCCTCCTTCCCGTTCTTCTTCTTGTGGCACTGGAGATTTAACTCAGGGCCTACCACATGCTAGGCAAGCATTCTACCACTGAGTTACATCACCAGCCCCTCTGGGGCACCTTAAATGGTCAATGCCTTCTGTAAGTGTAATAGCCTAGATAGAGTTAACTCTGGACATAATGTGCTTTCTAGAACAGGACTGCATTTTTGCAGAATAATGGACTGGCATTAATATATAATGTGCTGGTATCTTGCTTTCTACATAATATTCAGGCTGAGGGTTGGAAGAGAAAACTCTTTTTAAGATTTGATTTAAAAAAATGCTCCTTCCTGGGTTGGGGTTATGGCTCAGTGGTAGAATGCTAGCCTAGCACATGCTAGCCTAGCACTGGGTTTGATCCTCAGAACCACATAAAAATAAATAAAACAAAAGTATTTTTAAAAAATTCCCCTTCCTGCTGAGCATGGTGGCATATGCCTGTAATCCCAGCTTCTCAGGAGGCAGGGGCAGGAGGAGTTCAAAGCCAGCCTCAGCAAAAGCGAGGCTCTAAGCAACTTGGTGAGACCCTGACTCTAAATAAAATACAAAATAGGGTTGGGAACATGGCTCAGTGGTGCCCCTGAGTTCAATCCCTGGTATCCCTCTCCCACAAAATATGCCCCTTCCTCAATTTTTCTGAATGCTTTAAGATATGACAGTTAGGTAGAGTCTGGAGGAAATTTTTCTGTCCTTCATACAGAGTTGGGGGAAAGTCCCCATGGTCCAATGTGTTGTAGTATAGCACTTCCTTGGGATGACTTAGCTGCAGAAAAATACTATGCAAAAAGAAAATATCCTAACACTTAAGCAATAGCGGACTGATTTTCTTTTCACTGACCTAGGTTGCCTGTTGATATTGGATTTTGTTTTGGGTAGTAATTATTTTATAGTATACTCTGATAATCTATCAGGTTTTTTTGAACTTTTTTCAAAAGCAGTGTCTCTGCTGGAAGGGGCTCTTTTGGTGGGGTGGAGGGAGAAGCGGGGTTGCTGCTGTTGCTCTATAGTGCTTGCGGGGCTTCAAAGGCCTAGAACCCTGGCTGGTTCTCTGAACAGCGCTTCAGATTTCCTCGTATCCAGGACACAGTCATATCCTCTTCCCCAATTTGGAAGAAAAACAGAAAAAGGGCAGTTGTGTGGGGGAGCCACCTGGTCCTTTAAGCCTCAAAGGCAAAGAAAGTGGCCTCATTCTTGAACTCAGGTGGGTCCAGCTGTGGCCTCAATAGCTTGCTGAGTTCCTAGAGCTGGTGGCTGGGGGATCTTCTTTGGTTGGCTCTTGGTCAGTCACCTTTTGGTCAAAGTTTGCTTCTGTACCTTCCATTTGCATTGCTAGTGTTGCTGAGAGGAAGGCTGGGCTCCAACACCACTGCAGGGGCTACAGATAACTACAGGTAAGAATGCCTCATCCCAACAGTCACCTGCCCTCTGAGGCCTGAGGCAGAAAGGCAGTTGGAAGAGGGTATCAACCATACCACCCAGATGGTTATTCAGGACTTATACTATAATTATACATTATTGTTTTAGTCAGCTTTTTCATGCTGTGACTAATGGACCAGACCAGAAGAACTGAAGAGGAGCAAAAGTTTATTTGACGGTTCACAGTTTCAGAGATCTTAGTCCACAGAAGGTGTGCTCAATTCTTTGTGGTTAGAGGTAAGGCAGACCATCATGGCAGAAGAGTGTGGCAGAGGGAAGCAGCTCACATGATGATCAGAAAGCAGATAGACAAACTCCACTCTCCAGATACAAAATACATACCCCATGACCATGCCCACAACGAACCACAGCCCCACCCACCTGCCTCCAGCCACCAGGTAATCCCATTAGGATTATTAAAATAATCCACTGATAATTTTAAGGCTCTCACAAACCAATCATTTCCCTTCTGAGCCCTCTTGCATTGTCTCACATGTGAGCTTTTGGGAGACACCTCACATCCAAACCCTAACAATTATAAATATATTATATTTTATATTATACTGATATTTCTTAGAAGATAGGAGCCAGCCTCTGAGGAAGAGATGGAGGTGGCGATGAAAGTGTTGGTCCTTGAGCTACATGGTGGATAGTCATGCTCTTGCCTAGAGTGTTGTGTTTCTATAGTTGTCAGGCAAAGGAGGTCACTGCAGGAAAACAGATGGGGCCAGCTGAGTCCTTCCAATCATGGGAGGCTAACTGCTGGACTACTGCTGCACATCCTGCTGTGCACAGTGCCTGTGCTAAGGTCACCTATTGTGGATTCATCATTTCAAGGTTAGTACTCAAGTCCCACGTGGAGACTTGGATTGGACATCATGTAATTATTGCAAAGCAATCTTACCATTGACCAGCAAGCTTTCAGATCTTGACTAGATCCACACATTGTACTAATGAGTATCTTTTCCAAGTCCAGAAATGATCCAGTACAACTAGCTAAACCACTCTGCCCAGTCAGTGCCCTGAAACATCTATGGGCCCATATCTTCTCTGCCACCGACTATTGAGGTAGAAAGTCTACCAGAAGGGACAGCCCCTTCTCCAGTAGGAACCTTGGTGTTCCTAAACTGTGGTGAGCTGAGGACTTTCAGGCCCCTCCCTGGAAATTGACCAAAGTCATACAGCTATAGAGAGACATTTGGAAGGGATGCTCAAAGAAAAAAAAGTAGGAAATAGCTCATCACTCTTTCCTACAGCCAGATATTTGAGGCCCCCTGTTCTTATGTGAAGACTCAAGAGTTGGAGTCTCTACTATCTTAATTGTACAAGTAGGGCTGTGGCTGTGGCTATGGCTCAGTGGCAGAGCACTTGCTTAGCATGTGTGAGGCACTGGGTTTGATCCTTAGCACCACATAAAAATAAACAAATAAAGGCATTTAAAAACGTATGGGTGTGTACATGTCCCAGAACCAGTCCTCCATGGATCCAAGGGATGACTATATATGTAACTTATGTATAACTTAGGTAATACAATTAAATAGAAATTACCCACAATTCCTATTCCTCAATGCTAACAAGCTAAGAACTGGCATAATCCTTTTCATGTATACCACAAATAACCCATTATGCTCATGACCCCAGGCAATTTTCTTTGGGATAGGATCCAGGATGCCTTGTATGTCCTAGAATGTTCCCAGGCTCTGCTGCTTAAGGATGGTGAGAGATCTGAGGGAACTGTAGGAGCAGAGCTGAGGAGGGTCCAGTTACAGACACAGACAGACCTACTAGTCTCTATGCTGAACTCCTCCAGCCCAGAGATCTGGACTGACACTGCAGACAAGGAGGTAGAGCAAGAAAATGTCCCCTTTCTTATGGTTTTGCTTGACAGGCCTTAAAGGACCTTCATGCTTATAGGATTTCACCAATATTGTGAGCTCCCCTGAGCCTAGTCTGCTACAGATTCTGCTTTCCTCTTTCCCAACTGGTTCTCCCATCTTTGGCTTTGAGCCCCTGATCATTCCAGATGGTCTTGCTGCCATCCATGGCACCTTTACCTCCTGATGTAACCTATTTTATGGCACGGAGCAGCCTTGATACTGACAGCTGCAGTGGCCCGTAGCAGTGGGCCTACCAGGCTGTGCACGGCTGTTACTGAGAGTTCTTGATCTCCAGACCTGTCTGAAGGAGAAAGTTCACTAAAAGTCAGGAGTTTCCCTAGCTTGGGCCTGCTGGCTTGTTTTTCACAATCAGCCACCCTGATATAAAAGTTTGCTGGCACTTTGGCTTCTAGGGAAGGATGGAGAAAGGGAATGTAGCATGGAGGTCTATGCTCCCCAAGTCAGCTCCCGAAGTTTTGGGTTTTATTGCCATCCAGCACTGATTACATTCTTTCTGAGGCAGTCATTCACCACTGAAAGCTCTGCTCTGGAGCCTTATCTAGTTTAAGCTTAAAAAATAAATTTTCGGGGCTGGGATTGTGGCTCAGTGGTAGAGCGCTCGCCTCACACGGGCGGGACCCTGGTTTGATCCTCAGCACCACATAAAAAATAAAGACATTGTGTTGTGTCCATCTACACCTAAAAAATAAATATTAAAATAAATAAATAAATAAATAAAATTTTCACTGTGGCCATAAGGTGGTGTGAGGAGTTTAACTCTTCCGGATTCAGAGCTTGATCACACTTAAAATATTATTCAGCATGATTTGCCACCATCTTTCCTTTAATAATTAGATCTTTCCCCCTCCCCACCCCAGTACTAGAGATTAAGCCCAGGGGTGCTTTACCACTAAGCCACATCCCTATCCCTTTTTATTTTTTACTTTGGAGATTGAATCTTGGCAAGTTGCAGAGATTGTCCTCAAATTTGTGATCCTCCTGCCTCAGCCTTTCAATCACTGGGACTATAGGTATGTGCCACTAAAGACTGGTTACAATCAGGTCTTTTTGGGTACTGTTTGACAACTGTAAGGCACAGGGAAAAAAAAGAAAATGTAAAACAAAACAACAATTGGGATTATAATTGGTTACAGAATACATTATGTTATGAAACAAAATTTAAATTAAGTTTCTCTCTTTGGGTTGTGCTAGAATGACAACTAAAACACTATAACAACTTTTTGACTATGCCACAAGTTTCAATTTCTTATCATTTAGTGAGTGCATTCAAACATAAGTAAATTAATTAAAATATTTCCTAAATATAATTTCTGCAGCTGTACGACTATATACTCCCACTAAACTACACCAAAGAAGGACCAAATTGCATAACTGAAATAGTATCTTGTTTGTGTGGTACATGCCTATAATTCAAGCTACTTGGGAGCTGAGGCAAGAAGATCTCAAGTTCAAAGCACCCTCAGGCAACTGAGTGAATTCATGTCTTAAAATTAAAAATGAAAAGGGCTGGGGATGTGGTACAGCATCTCTGGGTTCACTCCCCAGTACTGGGGGAGAGGGAGTGGAGAAGAAAGAAAATAATTTTTAAAAATATATTTTCCCATGTAATATGCAACTAGAAATGGCAAAATGAACAGACATTTTCATTACTGATTTTGGGAATACAGTATCTAGAAATTTCCTTAGTGAGGAAATAACAATAAGCTAATTTGAAATAGCTAAAGTTCCTGGTATGCAAATGCATTCATCCAGTTTTTCTTAGTTTTGCTCCTTTAACATAGGAAAAAAATCTCCCCTGGTAAAATGATAAATCCTAAATCCGGAGAAAAACAAAGTATTAGATTACATCATAATTCTCCTCCACACTTGAAAACTACAGAGCAAGTTCTAGAGTTTTGAGGGGAAAACCTTATATTCTAAGAATTCTACAAGAGTGAAATCATTTTTTTACCTATATTAACAATGAAGACATTCTCAGACATTCAAGGACACTGGAACTGTGAAATATACATACCATTTCTAATAAAATTTTGTAAGAAACAATTATAAGTCTGAAGCAAGTGTCAGTAAACATGGACTTACTAGCTAGCAGTTTATTTATTATCTATGGTTATGTTTCCGATATAAGAGCAGTTAAATAGTTGCAACAGAGAAATTATGGCCCATAGACTAAAATATTTGTATCTGGCTTTTTTTTTTTTTTTATAATGGAGACAGAACCTACGGGTGCTTTACCATTGAGCTACACCCCAAATCCTTTTTATTTTGAGAGGGTCTCACCAAGTTGCCAGCCTTGAACTTATGGGTTTCTACCCTCAGCCTCAAGCCATTTCTTTTTATAAAAAGTGTTTTTCCCTTTTCCTACTCCCCCCCCCCCACCAATGTATCTGTCTAATGTGTCTCTCTGTGTGTCTGTCTCTATCTCTCTCTCTCTTCCAGTGCTGAAAATTGAATCCAGAATCTCAGGCATGCTAGGAAATTACTAAACTACCAACTTGACCACCAGCCCCCTTCCCTCATTTCTAGTTCTACTTTCAGGCACATTTTGAAGAACACTCATCCAGTCCCTGCCTGGAACCTTTTTCTAATAATTTGAATTAAATGTGAAATATTTAACAATAGGAAAAAGTCAAAAATTGTTAAAATTAAATGATTACCAGGGGCTAGGGTTGTGGCTCAGTGGCAGAGCACTCACCTAGCATGCGCAAGGCCCTGGGTTCAATCCTTAGCACCACATAAAAATAAATAAATAAAATAAAGGTATTGTGTCCAACTACAACTAAAAAATAAATATTAAAAAAAATGATTATCACTATGACTACAAACCCGATAAAAATATAGGCTCAAGTGACTAGTTTGAAGAATAATAAAAATAATAAAATAAATGACTGGGAAATTTCAGCCATATCTGGAAGATGTAGATATCTTCTTTCCTAAATCTCTTGGGGAAAACCAAAAAATATCCATAAAAACAAACAAATCCAGAAAAAACCCATAGAAACCTTCATTTAACAATTTGGAAGTTGAAGAATACTGACTTAGTATGCAAAGTTTTTTTTTAGTCCTTGATTAAATGATGTGTGTACACAGGGAGGAAAAAACAGAAGGAAAGGAGGAAAACTATTTTTCTTTTTTGAACTCAGGGGTACTCAACCACTGAGCCTTATCCCAGCCCCATTTTATATTTTATTTAGAGTCAGGGTCTCATAGAGTTGCTTAGCACTTCGCTTTTGCTGAGGCTGGCTTTGAACTCTCAATCCTCCTATCTCAGCCTCCCGAGTTGCTGGGATTACAGGCATATGCCCCCCCGGTTGGAAAACTATTTTGAGGGAAACAATACTTAGTTACATATGGGGGTTAAGATGTAATTTTAAAATATACTGATCCTTATTTTTATATGCTTATCCCTTCTATTGGACTGCAGCTGCTCTAAATGTATTCTTGTTTATAAACATATGTGTATCTTATTTGCTGAACAAGATGTTTAATTACAGGGAGAGTAACAGGGGATCCTTTCCACAATGTATTCTAGCAGTGCATGATCCAACTAAGCACAATGTTCTGCTCAATGGCAAGAGGACTGGGAATAGGAATTTTGCTGTTTTTATGCCTATCTTCACTAGACATTATTTTAGATTACTTTTTAAAAAAACTTTTAAAATTTTTATTCTAATTTGTTATATATGACAGCAGAATGCATTACAATTCATATTACACATATAGAGCACAATTTTTCATATCTTTGGTTGTATACAAAGTAGAGTTATACCATTCATGTCTTCAAACATGTACTTACGGTGTAGCAGCACAATTCACAATAGCTAAACTGTGGAAGAAACCTAGATATCCTTCAGTAGATGAATGGATAAAGAAAATGTGGTATATATACATAATGAAATATTATTCAGCATTAAAAGAGAATAAAATCATGGCATCTGCAGGTAAATGGATGGAGTGGGAGAATATAATGCTAAATGAAGTTAGCTGACCTCAAAAAACCAAATGCTGAATGTTTTCTCTGATATAAGAGTGTTGATCATGATGGGGTTGGGGGTGGGGAGCATTGGAGGATTAGACAAATGCTAGACAGGGCAAAGGTGTGGGAGGGGAAGGTAGGGGGTATGGGGGTAGGAAAGACGGTGGATTATACTGTATAGTGTCAGTGTTTCCATGTTCCCTTTGCACAACAAAGGGGAAAAAGTAGTTTTGTTGGATGAAGAATTTCCTGGAAGGCAGAGAATTTAGTCTACTTTGCATTTCACCAAGGATGAGTCTTTTCCCTTTAATTTGTCTTGGTCCAGATCTAAGGGTTTCCTCCCATTAGGACAAAGAGCCCAAGGAAGAAGGAAACCCTATGTGTCTAACTAGTATTCCATCACTGGAAAGCCCAGCAAGCAATGCACAAAACAAAATTATGAACAGGGTTAGTTAGGTTATAAAAGGCTAAAGATGGGTTTCCTGATGAGTTTATACAGCAAGAAGAGAGATGACCCCATCTGTGAGAAAAATGTTGTTTGGATAAAACAAAGCTCACTTTCAAATGTTTCCATCTCTGGGTGATGAAACCAGTTGGATTATGTATGTATTTTGCAATAAGCACCAACATAATTATTCTCTTAAATCTGTAAGACAATTTCTTTTTATTAGAACCAAATACAATTAAATATTACTTTATACATATACTAGACTTGAAAAAAAATTTAAGCAAGCACTACACTACAGTGATTCGTTCTGTGGATAAAATAATTATCCTTTAACTTTATGTGCTTCCTAAATCTATATTTTGGACCATTGCCTTTCTTAACATGAGGTATCTCTCGTGGATTCATATTTACCCGCTTAAAAGAAACTCTGTGACAGATGAGTGAGTAAAGGACTGCTGAAGTTAATTAACTGTCAGAGGCCTCATAGAACTAATTTATCTAATCTGGTCCCAGATACAATAATGGATATCCAAAGTATTTGGCCCATGAAAGTATTCTAGATACATTAATCAATAACTCTATGTATTTATGTTTTTTTGTCATAAGAATCTTAACATCCTTTCTTTTTTTATTTTGTATACTAGTAAAATGAACTTTTTATCAATAAAATGGAGTTACTGGATTCAACCGTGTCAATAAACCAACACAACTACAGATAGGCTTTGCAGGGGCTAGGGATATAGCTCAGTAGGTAGAGTGCTTGCCTCGCATGCACAAGGCCCTGGGTTCAATCCCCAGCACCACAAAAACCAACCAACCAACCAAACAACAACAAAGAAACGCAGATAGGCTTTGCAAACACTAGCAATAAATTTTATGAGATGTTAAAAAATGAAAAAATTTCAAAAAAATAGAAGAGAAATTTAATAAATTATGCTTGTCACTGCAAACATCCTTAACTACTGCGGTGAATTGGCAGTAATTAAAACAGTCGCCTTTTTTTCACTGTGGCTAAGAACACTGACTAACTAGGAAGGTACTGAAATAATCTAGGTAAGATGTGAGAAGGTCTTGATAAAGGTAGTAGCAATATGTACAGTAAAAAACGACCAGGTCCTGGATTCCTTCAAGGTAGAATTGACAGAATTTACCAACAGTTTAGAAATACAAATATCCAGACAATTTGTTAAATGTCTATATACATATGTGCAAGTGTGGATATAAACTCACAGACATTTTTCCCCAAATGGAATCATATAAACAGGTATGTTTTTGACTCAACAACATATGAACATGTTTGTAGACCTCTGTACTATATACAATAAGAACTATTCCGGGTTTAAAAAAAAAATGTTTTAGTTGTAATTGGACACAATATCTTTATTTATTTTTATAAGGTGCTGAGGATTGAACCCAGTGCCTCACATGTGTGAGGCAGGTGACTACCAATGAGCTACAGCCCCAGCCCCTATGTTGGATTTCATGTATAGATTTACTATAATTGGTTCTGCCATCTGTTTGATATTGAGTTCTTTCAAATTTACCTTTTGCTCATCATCATTATTATACACTTGGTTATTTTATTAGCCTAGACTTGTAGAAAAGAAATCACTGGGCCAAAAGACAAGCATTTTATGAAGGTGTTTGATAAAATCTGTCAAGATTCAAAAAAAGTTGTGCCAAAAAATTATGCTCTCACCAATACTACATAGTCAATTAAGTTTAAGTGTCAATTCAAATAGTTCACTCTGGTGTAAAGTGGTTTTGGGAACACTATGGATTTGGTAGTCAAATAGGAGGGGATACAAAGAATTGCTTCCTCAAAGAGCTAAATGACCCTAATCTTTATCTCAGTTTCTTGGAGTCCTTTAGACCTCTGAGAATGATCTAATTCACAAAAGATTTCACCTTATATAGTTTTGGGGACTGAGTCCAATTCTAGGTGAATTTAACTGTGGGGCAGACTCGGGGGGAAGCTGCCCAACATGCATGGTACAGCCATAATGCCTATACTTGGGATGGCTCCTAGACAAACCCATGCCCTGGAATTTACTGGTCTATAGTCAATCACATGATATCCAGGACCCCCTTAAAATTAGAGGGGGCAATTAAGTTGCTATTCCTAGCAGCACTTATTGGGATCTTCTAGTCAAAAGACGCATGTTTCTATTTTATTAAATTCTAAATATAGAGAAAAAACATTTAGAAATTTAAGGTATTCCCGGAACAGACTTAAATTCATATCAATTGTCTTGTTTATATTTCCTAAGAGAGAAAAAGCTCTTTATTCTTTACAGAATCTCCGTGTGATTCATTTATTTAATGGCAACTGGTAAGAATTTCTTTTTTAAAAAAATATTTAGTTGAACCTTTATTTTATTCATTTATTTCTATGGGGTGCTGAGACTCAAACCCAGTACCTCACACATGCTGAGCAAGCACTTTACTACTGAGCCACAACCCCAGCCCAAGATTTTCTAAATAATATGAAACACTACAAGTTAAGAACTCGAGTTTTAAAGTGTCAGATTAGGTGTAGTGGCTCATGTCTGTAATCCCTTCTACTTGCCTGGGCAACTTAGTGAGACCCTGAACTAATTAAAATGAAATAAAATGGCTACATGTGTAGCTTAGTGGGAAAGGGAGAATGCCTGCCCAACATTTATAAGGCCCTAAGTTTAATGCCAGTATCAGGAAAAAAAAATCATAAAAAGATTGAGGGATATTTTTGTAATTTCTTCAGCAAGGCCTCAGCCATATAGGACTTAATCCTAACAAGAGCAATTCTTCCATTTACATTTTCTATAGAAAATATATTTCAGTCCTGATTGGGTCTTGCCAAGTTGTTCAGGATGGCCTTGAACTTGCAATTCTTCTGCTTTAGCTTCCGGAGTAGTTGGGATTATACACATGTGCCACCTACCTGGCTTCAGCCTTGATTCTTTAAATTTAAATAATAAAAAAAAAGACTTATAATTTTAAACCTGAGAAAAGAAACAGCTGATGTTTCTAGTTCATAGTACATAGCCTTTCTGAACTTTATCTTAGTCTCAGTTACTTTCAGAGAGCTGTCAGAAAACAGACTTTCATTTAAACTGGTCTTCCTGTAACTTGACTATTGTGCTACAGGAAGAGTATTCAATGCCAAAGATGTTAAAAAACTTGGATTTCTCAAGAGTTCCTGGGAGAGAGATTCTAAAAGGCAAGCAAGGATGTACCCTTGCATTAAGGTCATGTTCTACTTTATAATTCACAATACAATTTCTTCAAGTTTATTACTACTTTATGCCCAAAGTACATATGCCTATATGACAGAACCCCACCCCTATCTTCAGAGATCTAAAAAATTACTATCTGCTTGACTTTCTTTTCATTTTATGTGATTGCATTCCAGCCCATGTGATCAATAAGAGTCAAGCAACAGCTTATGCTAAGCCGCAATTTATCACACAGATGCTTAGATGTAGATGTAAAGAAATTGGATTTTTGTAAGTTAATTTATGCTAAATTGTAGGACCCTCTTTATGTGTGACTAGCTTTGGCATTCACCCAAAACTGTCTTTGAATTTGGTGTCCAGATAGAAAAATTCAGCTATTCTAGACTTCTAGTATTCATCATGTGTATATAGAGAGTAACTATTACTTGAAAGGATATAAAATTTTAATATGTATACTATGTAACTGTTCAGAAAAATTATTAGATATTTTATTAGCCAATAAATATATATGGAGTACTTCTATGTATTATATATTGTGCTAGATGTCCTTTCCAGAGCAGGCAGTAATTAGGCAAATCTTCAATGACAACCACTATATCTTGCCTTGATTCTTCTCTGAAATTACACAATGAATAAGCATTTTAAAAATGTGTTCCAGGAGCAAGTAAGCAACACATGATAAACTCTTAAGTATAACCAAATACTATTAAGGTGTGGGATTTAGAGAAACATCCAGCTATATAGATGGACCAATATATTTGATTACAATCCAGCTTCAAAGAGGCAAACAATTTGAAAAAAAAAAAATGGGGCTCAGACTATAGGCAAAGGTCTTTAAGCATTATCAGTCATTGAGAGCCAAATTCCTACAAAGCTATCCCAATCAGCAACAGAACAAAATCAGGACAGGATAGGGCCTGAGGAGGATGATAAGTGCTGTAAGTGACTGGGATCAGAGCAAGATTCTTTAATCTGCTCTAAGGTAATGAAGGGACGATTACATACGGCAAAAAGGTACACTGAGGTCCATTTGACATTATGATCAAGTTAGATGGCTAGGTCTCTCTTCTACCCAGAAGAATTATAATTTTTTTGTTCATATGAACTAAATTCATCTTTGGTTACTAAGGAAAGGCATAAATACTTCAGTTTTCTGTATCAGCTGGGGCTACTGAAATGGCACACTGTTCTCAAATATATCTGGTTCAAAATGAATGTAATATAATCTATAAATACTTGATATTTTTAAGGGTGTTATTTTACTGTTGTGACAAAGATTGCATCATAATAACAGCTTATGCTAGAGAGGGAAGTTACTTGTAAACAATACACTGATACTTTTGGCATTACAGCACGCGAATAGGTGTTTCTGAAATTCTAAGCACCCACTGTAGGCCAGACTAACATTGAAGAAAAGACTGGCCTTTCATTTTGTCTTACTTTTCATAATTTCAATGTAGCAATGGCAGATAATTCTCATACAAAAAAAAAAAAAGAAGAAGACCATAGCTTAACAAAAAATTCTCTGTAACTTCTCCAACTCTGATGTAAAAACAATTTGAAACTACCTTATATCTATTAGAGCTTGCCCATATTTTCAACAGGTCACTCAAATTGAAAACTTCATTTTCATCTGTCACCTTCATTTTCATTAGATGGAATGACACTGATCAGCACCATTCTTTCCAAGCCACATACACTTTGTAATCTGCTCTTGACTTTAGTATGTCAAGAAAAATAAAATGTAATTTCATTTGAATATCCTTATAATTTATCAAGAACTTTGCATATTTGTGAGAAAAATGCAGCACATAGAGGACATGGTTTAATTTTTAAACCAAACCTAGCTATAGTCAAAATACACCTAATCAATTTCTCCACTGATTCTCTAAATTTAAAGGAGTAAAAGTCATAATCCTCTGAATTATGCCTCGTCTTCATTAACTCTACCCCCAAATTTTAAAATTCTTGGTATTGATGTGCCATAACATTTTTTACTGTTGATTTTTCTAGTTGCTTTTCAAAAATTAACAGGAAACAGTAAAAAAAAGTGCTTAACAATTAATTTTTACAAATGTTTTATTGTTACCCTCTTATCTCCCCATCTAAAATTTTTTTTCATATTATTGGCTTACAGGTTAATTTTAATTAGAACATAGAAGAACACAAAATAAATATTTCATAACTGTCAATAGAGAAGATCTAGATAATTAAATTGTCATAATCTAGTGAATCTTAGCATTAATAAAAATGATCCAAATCAATATTTATCAAAATCCAGATGGCCTTTTTCTTTTTTTTTAATATTTATTTTTTAGTTTTAGGTGGACACAATATCTTTATTTTACATTTATGTGGTGCTGAGGATCAAACCCAGTGCCTCATGCATGCCAGGTGAGTGCTTTATCCACTGAGCCACATCCCCAGCCCCTGATGGCATTTTTCTATACCTAGTTATGAGGGAAAATCTCTGATTTCTATTATAAGATTTAATATCATCAGTTATTCTTATGATTGGTTAGTACAGAGAATGAAGCCATTAATAACCATGCTTGTGTATTCCCACTCAATTCTTATTAACCTACTTTAAGAACAGAGGCTCTTTGGAAATTATTTAATAATAATTATTAACCACGTCTTTAAATGAACCTAAACTTATTTTGTTAACGAGTAGTTATCTAGTAAATACTTAATATTTTACTTAATACAGATACTCATGCTAAAAATTATTCAAGTTAATCTATTAAAGCTGATCAGAGAAATTAAGCGTAAACAATAGAATCTGTGAATAAGAACTTGGGGAATATAAATATTTGAATTCTGAATTATCATAAGAAACCAAGCTTTTTTAAAAATACATTAATTAAAAAACACATTTCCCTCATTCCACTGGTACCAACTGCAGATTAAAGGACTATTCTCAATTTAGAATATCAACAGCAAAATCAAGTCTCTCTTTTTTTTCTTTTTTTGGTGGTATTGGGGATTGAACCCAGGGCCTCGTGCATGCTAAGTAAGGGCTATATCACTGAGCTATATCCCCAGCCACAAATTTGACTCTTAGTTTACAAAACTTTTTTCTTTTTTAGAGGATGAGATGAAACACACACACACACACACACACACACACACACGTGTGTGTGTGTGTGTTATGTTTTTATTCTGTTCCCTTGCCACAGTACTTTTCATATAGTAAATATTTGTTTAAACCTGTGAACACTGATATGCAATTTACATTCTAGGTTGGAAAACGGACAATAAATGTTTAGATTGTCCCAAGAAGGCTCATTATCCAAATAATGTATGGATAAGAAGAGAAATTCCTACCATTTATTATAAACACAAGATATTTCTACCAAATTGATTGTTATTCTGGATGTGCATTTAAGAAAGTATTACTTTGAAAAGTCAAACTTCCAGGGCTGGGGTTGTGGCTCAGAAGTACAGCACTCGCCTAGCAAATGCGAGGTGTTGGGTTCAATCCTCAGAACCACATAAACATAAATAAGATAAAATAAAGGTATTGTGTCCAACTACAACTAAATAAATAAATAAATAAATATATATATATATATATATATATATATAAAAGTGAAACTTGCAAAAATTTCAATGAGAATTAACTTGATTTAATTGGAGAAAATTGTACAGCATAATATGACTTCTTTGGAAAAGCAGCTTTCTAAATTTAATTGGGAAAGAAAGCAAATATTTTCTATATGTAGTTTTAATTTTATTCTATACAACACAGTAAAGTTTCTAAAGTATTTAGGTTCCAAATTTCAATCCATTAGGGCAGAGTATTCATATTACTCAAAATAATGGTAACTTCTTAAACACCATTGAGTCCATTAACTTTTAATGAAGACAGCTAATGAGAAATATGACAATCCTACATCATCTGGGTGATGCCTTTTGCATTGTTCTAGCTGGAGAACTTGGGGAACTGCATTGATGTATAATATAAACAGTTAAAAGTAGATATAATTTTAAAGTCTTTTTAAAAAAAACTTTTACATGGATATTTCAGTTTTTCTTTCAGGTGACTCTATACACAAACTACAGACAACTCAAAACAAATTTTATGTAATTTATAATTCAACTTAACTCATTTTATAGACCTTTTTGTTCTCTATGAATAAATAAAAGGAAAAAGTTTTTACTTACTGGAAAGAACAGTTGTAAGGAAAATGTAATCTGAAAAGGATATGAGCCCACATTCTCCAAGGGTGTAAAATATACTGCCTTCATCAGCAAATTTTTCTCGTTCCTGGGAAATTTTCTATTAAATATATGGATCACCAAAAGATAAAAAGAAGACATAGCTGAATTAGAACATAACAGTGAAAAATGAAACACCATTTAACTCACAGTTTTATACTATTTATCCTAAACATTTCTCTGATGGTCACTCAAATGAGGGGATCCTTTACAGTTTTTGAGATGATAAAAATTCCAAGACAAAAGACGATTTTATTATTTAAAGGCTGGGCTGAATATTAGAAAATAATTTCAGTTTTATAAACTTCTGCCATTGAACAAACAGACCCACTTCAAAATTAGTTTTGCTTCTTTTAAAAATAATTCACCTTCAAAAAAAATAATAATCCACCTTCTTCTATTGAAGTATATAAGGTAATAAAAAAATCAAAACAAAAACATGAAAGAATAAAAACTAAAAGGAAATTAGTTCTAACTGCCTAAGAAAAACTAAACTGCTAGTGGTCAGCAATGAGGAGGTATATGACTATTTTCAAAGCCCATACAAATGCTCAGAAAACTAATTTCTGAAATATTAATTTTAATTTTTACTTTATCACTGCAAGAATCTTAGTTTTGGAACACAGAGCAGAATACTGAGTAAGTGACATCTGAAATATGATGCCAAATTAGACATGATAACCAAGGCTTAGAACAAATTTAATTATATTTACTATTATACCTTAGGAGAGGCTTCTACATTTTAGCTACTTGATAAAACTGTCTCCTAAAGCTTAACCTTCACTCGACATATATATTCCTTTTCTTTAATCTATAAATCACAAAGAAAGTGAATTCTTAGCTGTAGTAATGGCCTATCTGGCAAATAGTCTCTTCCTGAGTGTTTAACCAATGCTGTCATGTTTTCTGAATTCTTAAAGCATAAACTCAGTGGTGACACTGAAGATATTTTCAAAAACTGAAAAGGATCCACCAAAGAACAACACTTGGAACAAATTTCCAAAGGTTCTGGACCAACCAATATTTTAGAAATTATTCAGAGTACCAAAGGAAAAAAAAAAAAAAAGCAAGAAATAGGTTTTAGGAACTCAAACCAACAAAGCGCAATCAAAGTAATAATCTCATGCAAGCACAAAAGAGGAGGCAGCATTGCAGGCATAACTTCAGGAGGAGTTTCATGAAAACTAAACCAACAAGCATCACCACACCAGCATCCAGGAACACAACTATCCAATGGGTTACCTCTGTCTAGTGAAGATCCCATCATACATCACAAAAGAAAGAAAACTGGTTAACTAATTGGAAAACCACAAGTACCACATGAATTATCATGAAGTCAGTTTGCAAGATCTTCTTAATAAACTCATTCAAAATAACCTCCACTGGGTATATGCTTGTTCATAAGAAATAGTCACTATGGCCAGGTAAAAATCCACAGGTAAATACCAATAAAACAGTACAAGGTTTTCGTGACAGATGCTATTTAATGAAAGGGTTCTCTGACTTCATTAGTGGCTGACACAAGACATGATCCTGCATGACAGCATTTACAGATTACTTCTTTGACCTGACAACAAAAATGAGCATATAGGGCTGGGGATGTGGCTCAAGGGGTAATGCGCTCGCCTGGCATGTGCGGGGCGCTGGGTTCGATTCTCAGCACCACATAAAAATAAAATAAAGATGTTGTGTCCACTGAAAACTGAAAAATAAATATTAAAAAATTCTCTTTCTCTCTAAAAAAAATAAGCATATAATCCAATATATTCTAATTAAGGTGAGATCTTATACCACACTTGATTTTCTGCCAAGAGATTAAACATAAATAACAAACCAAAAAAGCTGCTGGAGGAAAATGAGGGCAAAGTCATTCACGGGTTAATATTTAAATTTCTCAAAATAAAAGAAACAGTTATATTTTTTATTTCCCAAGATGCTACAAAATAAAGTATGTGAATAGGAAAAAATACACAAAATGAGAACAGACCCCCCAAACTAAGCCATTACTAGCCAGAATACATACAGAAGCTAAGTAATTAATAATGTAATAATCTCATGGAGAGATTACTGTAATCAATTAAAATAGATAATACATCAGAGCTAAAGTTGAGAAAATGAAAAAAAGCCAAATAACCATGCCTAACATAATTTTCCTAATAATACCTGGACCACGGGGCTGAAATACAAAAGAAATACAAAAGAAAAATCTAATCTTGTTGGTAATTATAAATTTTCACATTATTTCAAACTCACAAAAAAGTTGAAAGACTTTTATAAGGAACTAGAATATACTCTTTACCCAGATTCACCAACATCTTACCCCACTCACTTTATCATAATGTAGAGATATACTTTTTTTGTACCACTCTGAAGATAAATCAGAGATAGTGTCCTCTTTTACAATTAAATACTTCAGCATATATTTCCTGTTAAGATATTCTCACCACAGCATAAATTCAATAAATCCAGGAAATTAAATATTGATACACATTTATCTAATCCAGTCCATTTTCACATTTAGTAAACTATCCCAATTATTGCCTTTATAACTATTTTACCCCAGTTCAAGATGTATTAAGTAAACAACATTTAGTTGTTATGTCTGTATAGTCACTATTTAATCTGAAACAGCATTTCCTTATAATTCTTTATTTTTTCTTTTGAGGTTTATTATGTATAATTGTGGTAAAATTCACATAGAAGTTACCATTTTAACTATTCAGACATACAATGTATATGTTTGGCTTCTAACACTTAGGGCTAAGTTCACCCATGTTTTAGCATGAATCAGTACTAATTCCTTTTTATTGTCAAATAATATTTGATTGTATGCACATACCACATTTTGTTTAACCACTGAAATGTTGGAGCACATTTAGGTTATTTTCACCTTTTGGCTATTTGTAAAAATAACTGTTGTTATCAGTTGTCATTTCTTTTCAATATACACCTAGGAGTGGAATTGCTCCATCATATGACAGCTCTATACTTAAAATTTTTGAGGATTATCCAGAGGTTACATCATTTACATTCCCTTGAGTAGTGTAAGAGGGTTTCAGTTTCTCTACATCCTTACCACACCTGGCCTTTTTTTCTTTTAAAAATTATAGCCATGTTCATGGGTGTGAAATGATCTCTCATAGAGGTTTTGATCTGCATTTCCCTTGTACCTAATGAGGTTGAGCATCTTTTCATGTGCTTGTTGTCCATGTGAAATGTCTATTCAAGTCCTTCACCCATTTTTGAATTGGTTGTCATTTTGTTGACTTGTAAGAGTTCTTGATATATTATGGATACTACAGCCACATTATATGCATGATTTGCAAATATTTTCTCCTGTTCTTTGTATTGATTTTTACACTCTTGAAAACCTAATGTCTTATGATTGAAAGTTTTTAATATTGGTGAAGTCTAATTTAACTATTTTTTATTTGCTATGTTTTTCAAGTTTTATCTAATGCTCCATCATGAACCTTTACTCTTATTTTCTGAGAGTTCTATAGTTTTAACTCTTTTATTTTATCTTTTTAGGTTGTTGATCCTTTTTTTTTTTTTTAATATATTAGGTGAGGTTAGGATTCAACTTCATTCTTTTTACATGGATATCCAATGGATGCACCGAAGAGGACTATGTTTTTACTACTGGATGGTCTTGGTACACTCACTCAAAGTCAATCCATCAGGAACTTGAGAACATTATGTTAAGTGAAATAAGCTAAAATCAGAAAGTCAAGGTTCGTAGGCTTGAAGTTAGAGAGAAAAAGGAAAAGAAAGGGTGGGGGAAAGTGAAGTTGACAGGATGGAGGTGAGGAAAAGGTGAAATACTGAGGAATGATTTGTTATACCGTGTGCATGAACAAATATGTTAACAATGAATCACACCATTACATACAATTATAATGTACTAATAAAATATGTGAAAAAATGGAAGAAAAAAGAAGAAATCCACCCATTACATGGGTTTATTTCTGGATTCTCACTTTCATACCATAATTTATGACTATCTTTATGTCAATACTACTGTTTTTTGGTTTTTAGTTGTTGGATGCAATACCTTTATTTTATTATTTTTTAAAAGTATCACATTCTTTTAAAAAATATTTTTTTAGTTTTACGTGGACATAATATAATTTTTTTTAATGTAGTGCTGAGGATTGAACCCAGCACCTCATGCATGCTAGGCGAGCACTCTATTACTGAGCCACAACCCCAGCCCCTATTTTATTATTTTTATGTGGTGCTGAGGATTGAACCGAGGGCCTTGCACATGCTAGGCAAGTGCTCTACCACTGAGCCACAACCCCAGCTCCAGTATTACAGTTTTTTATAATTGTTTTAAAAATTGGGATAAAATGAAGGTAACTTAAGATTTACCACTGTAACCATTTTAAAGTGTAAGTGTCTTAAGCTCTGTTCTTCATTCTCCCTACTTCAGTCTGGATAATATCAATTGATGAATTTTCTTTTTTTTTTTTTAAATATCTTTATTTATTTATTTTTATGTGGTGCTGAGGATCGAACCCAGTACCTCACACATGCAAGGCAAGTGCTCTACCACTGAGCTACAGTCCCAGCCCAATTGATGAATTTTCAAGATCACTGATACTTCTCACTTCTTACTCAAATATGCTGGTTTTACATCTCCAGTGAATTTTTTCACCTCAGTCATTGTACTTCAAAGTTCCAGAGTTTTTATTTGGTACTTTAAAAAAAAATAATAATTTCTACATCTTTACTAATATCTTTTTACTTCATATATAATTCTCCATGTTTCTTCTGGCTATTTGTACTAAGGATGGTTGATTTAAAGTCCCTGAATAGTATACCTGTGCTTCAAGGATACTTCTTTTAAAAAATTTTTCTGCAACTGTGCTATATCTTATTGTTTCCATGCAAGCATGACTTCCTGTTGGATACTGGACATTTATTATATTATCATGTGGTAAGTCTTCTTATTGTTGAAGTTGTTTTAGTGACTTTTCTAAACTCTCTTAACCTTATTGATCAGCTAGTTGTTTCCTTAAATGCTTGAAGTTAAATGGGGAAATATACTTACTCTCCAGGTCTTTGCAGTTTGGTTACTGGGAATTTCTTCAATGCTTGACCAGAATGTTTACAATTTTCCCTTAGCCTTAGATTCCTGCTTGCATGGGGCCAAAAAGACAGCCAAACATGACAGCATAGGGTCTACTAAGGTTTCTTCTGAACATTCAGATCTGGGCCTTTTTTCCCCACTCCTAGTTATGAGTTTCAACCCAAGGTACATGTTAGGCAAGTACTCCACCACTGAGTTCCAGTTTCAGCTCACTGGGCATTCCTGTTTCCGCAGTATATGGCATAACCTTTCAAAGCCCTTGTTCTCTCCTTTACACAGTTTGTTCCTCCCAAGGCTTTTAGTTCATGTATTGCTTGTAACAGGCTGCCACAGAGCTAGTATATTTACCTTTAAATGATTCTGACAAATGTATCTCAGCTCCAAAAAAGTTCTGAGGCAGGCAAAACAAAGGCAAGCACCCTGGGTAATTCCTTAGGGAGCCACCAGACAGGTCAAAAAGCCCACATCCACAGCATTCCAGGAACAAGGTCTGTACTGTTCCTTCTGGAACGAACAAGCTATACCAGAAATATGGGTCACTATCTATATGGCTGCCATCAGGCTGAAGAAGCTTATTCTTTAGACATCCCCCTTGTTGTTTTAAGCCTTTGTTTAGATTCTAGAGATCTGAAGCAGCTGACTTTTTTAAAAAATCAGTTTAATCACTGGCTATTGAGAGAGATAGTTTTGGAGTTCCCTACTCTGCCATTTTTTATTACTTTGTATTTCTTGATCTTGACAATATAAAAAGTTCTGGTGTGTTACACTGCAGAATATCCCTCATTTTGAAATAGGCTGCTGTCTCCTCATGATTGGATTCATATCTAGCTATCATGAATCATGCATGAATTCATATTGATACTTAGTTCCACTCTAGGGTACTATTTAATCTTAACACTTGTTACACTTCTCTCCAAAATTGAGAATGTTAGTTCCTATTGTCTTCAATATATTTACTTATTTGCTCAAGCTCAGAATACACAAAAAATAGCTTCGCTATAATATTTCCATAGAAAACAAACATTTCATCTATAGTTCAGGATGTTACCATTGTAAATAAAATTTATATGTAGCATAATACAAGTTAATTCTTGTGCAAGTTAATGTACATGAATTAGGAAATATATCTATATATAGACCATATATATATATATATATATTTTTTTTTTTTTTCCCAAGCCAGGGATTATTTCAGAGCTTCATATAAATGGAATTACCAGTATATACCTTGGTGTCCAGCTTCTTTGGCTCACCATAGTGTTTAGGAGATTCACCCATAATCAGTACTTCAACTTTATTGCTAAGTAGTATTTTACATTGCTCAGTAACATAATAAAGTAAAAATAAATATATTAGGTATTGCAATAAGTAACTGTGTTGTACAACACAATGTAAAATGCAAATACACATAAATATAAGTTATTTATACCTTACTAACAAACTTTTGGGCTTTTTACAATTTTCAAATATTATGAATTTCCTCAAGATGTTGTACTTTTTTCATCTGCACCACCAATGGAGGAGAGTCCCAGGTGCTCCATATCATTGCTACCATTTTCGCTGCCAATCTCTTTAGTTGCCGTTTAAATGATACATAGTGGTATTTCATTATAATTTATTGCATACTTTCCTAGTGACCAATGTTGTCGAATACTTTTAATTTTGTTTATTGGTGACTGTATTCACCCATTTTTAATTGGTGCATTATTTTACACATAATGATGGTATTCACTGTTACATTTTTTCGCATGTGATACATATTTGTCCAATATAATTCACCATTATTTCCCCCACTAGTTCCCTTCTTCTACTCTCATCAGCCTTTGATTTTCATGAGATCTGCAAACCCCTTTTTCTTTTTCCCTAACTTCCCTGAGAGGAAACATATGACCCCTAACTTTCTGAGTTTGGCTTAGTTCACTTAACATAATATTCTCAAGTTCTATCCACACAGAATGACATACTTCATTCTTCTTTATGGCTGAATAAAACTCCATTTTGTGTGGGTATCTCACATTTTGTTTATCCATTCATCCATTGATAGACACTTAGGCCAGTTCCATAGTTTGCCTGTTGTGAATTGTGCTGTTATAAACATGGGCATGCATGTATCACTGTAGTATGCTAACTTCAGTTCTTTAGGATAAATACTGTGGAGTGGTATCATAGAGGTGGTTCACTCCTAGTGTTTTTTACAGAAGAGAAACTTCCATACTGATTTCCATAGTGATTGTACTAGTTTACTATCCCACCAAAGGTAAAAAAGTTTCTTTTTCTCCACATCCTCTCCAGTATTTATTATTCTTTGTATTCTTGATGGCTGCCATTCTAACTATAGTGAGGTGAAATCTCAGTATATTTTTTTACATTTCCATAATTGTTATAAAAATGTTAACATTTTTTCATATTTTTGGGGGGCATTTGTATTTCTTCTTTTGAAAAGTGCTCATTTATTGTTTTGTTTTAGTTCTTTATGTGTTCTGGATATTAATTCTCTGTCAAAAGAGAGACTAGCAAAGATCTTCTCCCATTCTGTAGATTCTCTCTTCACATTCTCGTTTCCTTTGCTGTGCATAAGCTTTTTAATTTTATGCCATCCATTTGTTAATTTTTGGCACTATTTCCTTAAAACTCAGGAGTCCTACTGAGAAAGTCATTGCCTACACCTATATGTTAAGAGTTTGATCTTATGTTTCTTTTAGGAGCTGCATAGTTCTGATCTAATTCCTAGGTCTTTGATCCATTTTGACTGTTGCTCAGAATAAGGATCTAGTCTCATTCTTCAACATATGAATAATCAGTTTACTCTGCACCATTTGTTTAAAAGGCTGTCTTTTTTCCAATGAAGTTTTACCCATTTTTAAATTGGGCTGTTTGTCATTTTATTACTAACATGCAGTAGGTCATCATATATTCCAAATATGAGACCTCTGTCAGTATGGCAACCAGATTCCAATTCGACTCCAATGAATCCTGTCTCCTGGTATCTACATCCCATCCTCCTACACTGAATCTGGATTGGTCTGTATGATATGTGACTTCTGAGGCTTGGTCATAATGGTATAAAAGGCACTTTGCTTTGTTTGATGGAAGCCAGCTTTCCATCTGAACACTACCTTCAAACAGGCCTGTGGAAAGGACTACACGGAGAGGACATGAGGCCGTTCATCAACAGTCAGTATGATCTTACTAGATATTAGAGTGAGCCACCTTGGAAATAAATCCTCATTCTCAGTCAAGGTAGGTTACTAATGCCCCAGTCAATATCTAACTACAACCTCACGAAACAGCCTGAACCAGAACTATCCAGCCAAATTACTCCCTACTTTCTGATTCACAAGAAGCATGAAAAATAAGAAATTACTATTATCATTTAAAGACACTAAGCTATGGATTTATTCATTGTTACTCAACAACAGAAAACAAAGACAAGTATAGATATTAAAAATATTATCTGCCAGTCTATGGCTTGCCATTTGTATTTTGATAATCAGAAGCTTTTAATTTTTATGAAATCTAAATTTATAAAAAATTTTTGATTGTTTTCTGCATACTAAAACAATTTTTGCCAATATTTTCTTTTAGAAACCATATGGTTGTGCACATACATGCAATTTAGGTTTATGATTAATTTTAAGTGTATTCTGTATGTGGGGAGATAAGGGAGAGGTAAGGGTCATTTAAAAAAAAAAAAAATGGATATACAGTTGTTTCTCAACCACTTCTTGAGAATCCTTTCCCAGTGAATTATTTGGGCACCTTTGTTAAAAATGAGTTGATTTTTAACAATGAGCTGGGTTTACCTCTGAGCTGGGTTTGTGACTCAGGGGTAGAATGCTCACTTAGCGTGCATGAGGCACTGGATTCGATTCTCAACACGACATAAAAATAAAAAAATAAAGGTATTGTGTCCATCTATAAAAAATAAATATATTTTTTAAAAAATAAATTGATTGTATAAGTCTAGATTATTCTTTTGTGTAATTTTCTGCTGTTAGTAGCTTATTTTCCTTTTGAAGGTCCTCAGATTCCTAGCAGAGTATATACTTTCCAAAGAAAAAATAAACATGGAATCATTTAGATGGCTAAAAAGGCAACCTGAGAGATTCAACATCATAGTTTAGGCTTATTCATGTCACCAAGAGAATAATTTTAAAGTCTACCAAGATAATAAAAATTCACTAAACAGACCTTGAATAGTACATTGATTGTGAGTAATGAATTACTATCAGAACATTTCTCCATAGGTTTATAACACCTTAGAGTGCTAATTGGTACACGTGCTTTCTGCAGGAAGGCATCCTTGCCATTCCTTCATTAAATAGAACATGCCATGCTTAACACCTTCTGTTCCCTAGAGGAGGGAAGATTTTTGTTTGTGTGGCTTTGTGTGAGACCTCTACTATAATGAATAGAGTGACAGGGAGAAAGAATGACAAAAAGAAGGTTAAACTGCTCTACAAAAAAAGTCAAAGAAAATATCTGGAAAAAAAAATATGGTCTGAAAAAGTAGAGGAAAGGAAAAGGAATGTGTGTGTGTATGTGTGTGTTTAGCAGCAGCTCCTTAAAAATGAAAAAGATGCTTAATGAAGATTTAAAAATTACTCATACTTTGTGAGGTGCTATGAATTAGAAGCTTGTAATTCTTTAGTAAAGGTTTACATTGTTTTTCTACATTTCTGGAGCTAGGATAGGAGAGAGGGAGAGATGTCATTTGTACATTTTCTCAGGCATCCGCTTGTTAAAGAGTGGTAAGATACATTTAAGATTAAATATTTATCAGTCCTAAGAATTTGTAAATGGGTTTAGGAGTATCCAAAATTGCAAAGAAGATTCTAAAATTCCTTAACATGTATTAACCACAGATACCAAAATTATCATAAAATTATTACATTTGATCTCTCAAATTATTTAAAGTGAAAGGAACATCAAATAAACGTCGAAATTTGGGAGGAAATGAGTTATTAGGTTAATGGTTAGAATGTGTGTCTATGGTTGCTTCTTAAGAGGTCTTTTTCCATTGAAGATCTGAATCCACTATAGGTGATATCTTAAAACCTATTAGCCATGGTACTAATGGGAAGCTATAAAAATTCGGTCATATGAATTTGAAATGAATAACTTTTTTCTCCTTTAATTTTTTTGGTATTTTGATATAATCTTAATTTATAGAAAAGCTAAAAGAATAGTACAGAGTTACCTTAGATCCTTCACTCAGATTCCCCAAATATAAACATTTTATTTCATTTGTTGCTGCTTCTTTTTTTTAAATATTTTTAGTTGTAGATGGACATAATATGTTTATTTTATTTTTGTATGTGATGCTGAGGGTCGAACCCAGTGCCTCATACATGCTAGGCAAGCACTTTACCACTGAGCCACAATCCCAGTCCTCATTTGCTTCTTTTAATATTACCACATTTAACATGTGGCAATTAATTAAGTGTTGCACTGTTTTGCATTTTTACATCCAATGTATGACAAGATCTGCTTACCAATAGCCTTGCAGACAGTGTGATGTCTCCCTGCTTGGGGAGAGAATATCTCAGGAAGGTCTTAATTTATATTTCTTTTTTTATATTTCTTTTTTGTAGTTGTAGTTGGACACAATAACTTTATTTACTTTATGTGGTGCTGAGGATTGAACCCAGGGCCTTGCATGTGCGAGGCGAGCGCTCTACCGCTGAGCCATAACCCCAGTCCTACATTTCTTTTTTAAAAAGATTGTGGCTCAGCAGTAGAGCGCTCAACTAGCATGTGCAGGGCCCTGGATTAGATCCACAGCATCACATAAAAATAAATAAATAAAGGCATTGTGTCCAACTACTACTAAAACTTAAAAAAAAAATAGTGCATTGTAATATACATAACTGTGGGGTTTGTTCTGACATATTCATAAATGCATATAACATAATTTGCTCCAGTGAAATGAGTGACTTTTTAAAGCCCCAAAGTATGGCAAAAATGGATTGAAGAAAGGACAGTACTGAAGTGGTTTTGGTTAGTTTTTCTTATTTAAAAGGTCTTATCAATGCCCAATTTTACAAATTAAAAATGTCAGTACAATGCTCCTTTGCTTAATATTTTGAAAAATGTTTAATGTTGGGCTAAATTTTAAGCCATTTCCCCCCTAAACAAACATTATATACTTCAGGTACTAAATGTAGGCATATTCTAAGGAAAACATAATGTTCCTTATCAGAATGTTAATAATATTCATTTTCTCTCACTGCCTCAGGTAGTTATTTATATTTTTGTTATCCATAAACATTTATATTAATATGCAATTTTTACTAATACAACCTAATCTATGGATTTATATTTAATTCAATATTAAATTTAATACAACTATAAAGTAAAACACACTTCAATAAAAATAATTTTGTATATAAAGATCCAAATAAATAGAATACATTTCAAATAAATTATAAACGCATAAGATGTGAGATTAGGTAATATCTTATGGTATTAGTTCAGTTAAAAACATTTTTTTTTTTTTGGCAAGGGCCTATGAGAAACTTGTTTCATCTGTAAGTTTCTGATTTAAGATTCTTGTAATATACTCATACACTGCTGGTGGGATTGCAAATTGGTACAACAATTCTGTAAAAGCAGTATGGAGATTCCTCAGAAAACTTGGAATGGAACCACCATTTGTCCCAGTTATCCCACTCCTCAGCATATACCCAAAGGATTTAAAATCAGCATACTACAGTGACATGGCCACATCAATGTTCACAGCAGCTCAATTCCACAAGAGCCAAGCTACTGAGCCAACCTAGGTGCCCTTCAACAGATGAATGGATAAAAGAAAATGTGGTACATATATACAATGGAGTATTACTCAGCCATAAAGAAGAATGAAATTATGGCATTTACAGTTAAATGGATGGAACTGGAGACTATCCTGCTAAGTGAAATAAACCAATCCCAAAAAACCAAAGGCCAAATGTTCTCTCTGATATGTGGACGCTAAGTCATAATAGGCGGTGCAGGAGGAAGGAGTAGAGGTTCACCAGATTGGATGGGGGTGGGGGGAAGAGCAGGAAGGTGGGAATGAGAAAGACAGTAGAATGAATTGGACATAACTTTCCTGTGTTCATATATGAATACACAACCAGTGTAACTCCACATCATGTTCAACCACAAGAATGGGAAGTTACACTCCATAGATGTATGATATGTCAAAATACATTCTACTGTTATATATAACTAAAAAGAACAAGTAAAAAATTTTAAAAAGATTCTTGTAATACTTCAAAATATATGCTGAAAATTATTTAAACAGAGCTGGGTATTTTAAAGAGAGATTCTAAGTATAGATAAGTTACAAAGCATTACATTTCTTTATGCAGCATAGAAATTACACATAAAATTCTATTCCAATAACCTGAATTTCTGAAATTAAGGATGTGAAAGCAGAATGCAGGTCAATTATCAGAACAGCTCTCTTGTTCAATTTAGTGACAAATGTTATTTTATTCTGGAAAAGAAATTATGCAAAATATTTCAAAACAATGAGTTCATCTGACTTATATAAACAAAATATAAATATTTTCTCACTTACAATCTAGTCTTATTCACTTCAAAATTTAAAACATAGCTACAGACATTCAAATTACCATTCTCAAGTAAAGGCAAAAAAATAAATACCCCTCATAAGGCGTCTAGCACTGAACTGAGTCATAACATATACTGAATCTCTTTTTAGATAAACAGACTTAGGAGTAAATCATCCTACATGTCCATGTGAGTCTAAAACCTGACTTTACTGCATGACTGTGCTGAAGCACCACAGGTTGATTTCTGATCAACTACATAACTTATAAATCTACGGCTAAAGCTGCAGGTGGCCTGAGGGGCCAAATCAAGACTAAAAGAACTGAGTACAGAGAAAGTTTTGGTTAGTTTTTCTTAGTCATTGTTCAATTCTGCAAAATAAAAATTCAGTAAAATGCCTGACTTAACTCTTTACTATTGGGCTAAATTTTAGATCAGTTTTCTCCACGGGTAAAAATCACATATACACTTCTAAATGGAGGTTAAAACTGGGATTTCTTGACAAGATTCCAACTTATAAGTATTCCATGTGCTCAAACAATGAATCTAGCTAGTTAGGGGGTTGATCAAAATAGGGACAATGATTTTGCCTTCTTGAACTCAACTGGATGAAGCCAAAGAGAAAACCTATATCTAATATTTAATACTATTTCTTCTAGTTAAGACCCACTTTTCAAGTTCTATAAACTTTTTCAATCTAACAGAAGTTGATGGACTATGTTTGCCAAATAAATGCTTATATGTTATCTAGACTCAAAATTATTTTTGGTATATAGAAAATCTGGTAAAGAACACAGCCTTACTATTTGGATTAAGATGACACCCTTTGTGAAGCTGAAATCTTCAGTTTAGCTTAACATTAACATTTATTATAATTATTTTAATATTAACATTTCTCTATATTGCTGAAACACATTTCAAATCCCTCAAGTAATATCTAAGGTTGTACTTCTAAAACAAATCAATGATAATATGCTGCTTCTGGAAAATGCAATTTTGGCATACCATTTCCAAATTACAAAGTAGTATTTCTACCTATTGCTGGGGTTAGCGCAGGAAGGGGGGAGAGTGTTAAAAAGAGAAAATTCAGCAATTTTCCCATGCAATTAATGCTCATACTTCATTATCTTATTGGTGCATATAGATGCCAAAGCCTTGGTAAGATATCAATCTTAAGCAATCATATTACTCCCAAACAAAATTTTGCATAGCTAAAATATGTTTTTCTTCTCCCCCACCCTATACATGAACTTGTAGGAAGGTAGAATTGGGGTATATGTCAGATAAAAATAAAATTGAGATTTTTTAACTGAGTAATTTGTGGTTTCCCCTTCTGACTTAAGACTTTCTTCTAAGCCTTTCAAAGGTATACTGTATTTGAGGCAAACATAAATTACTATGCAATAAACTGAGGAAGATGAATGCTTAAGATAGTGTAAACTTCACTCTGCCAGAAAGCAATTCTCTTTTCAGTCCCAATTCTAACCACCTGAGCTCTGAGAACAATTCCAAATATCTGTGATAAAATGTTTTATTTCATTAGCTAGGTGGCTTCAGAGAAAATGATAAAAATGAAGATGCTTAAAAAATTAAACACTGGCAGATGATTTGATTAAAGCAATAATAAAAATTCAAAAAAACCCACTGTAATGATATTAACTTTGAGGAAATGACACAACATTATTGAAATGATTTATTTACTATTTATTTATTTACTCTACTGGTAAATATTTATTTATCCTGGATTGAACCCAGGGGTGCTTAACCACTGAGCTACATCCCCAGTCCTTTTAATTTTTTTTTTATTTTGAGACAAGGGTCTCACTAAGTTGTGTAGGGCCTCACTAAGTTGCTCAGGCTGGCTTTGAATTCACGATCCTCCTGCCTTGGCTTCCTGAGTTGCTGGGATTACAGGCATGTGCCACTGTGCCTGGCTTGAAATGATTTATTTTAATGTTCAGTATCTGATGAGGTATTATCAAAACTCTGGGAGAAAAATCAGCTCTATTTTGTTCTACCATATTATGCCTATGCACTGCATCAAATTCTAAGTGTGAGAATTCATGTTTCATCACTTGATTGTTTGCTATCTAAATCTAAGAAATTAACTCTGAACTTTAGTCACTCAAATAGATCAGTGCTGAAAAGAACACTCATGAGCTTAACAGCACATATCTATAATCCTTTAGTCACAAGGTTATAAAAGGCTTCCCTATCACTTAATATAAAAACAACCTCAAGCACAAGTTTTGAAAACAAATCAATATAGTAATTTCACTTTCTTCCATTTGGAAAATAATATTACAAGAAAAAAATAAAAAAGGTTCACTGAGGATCACTGTTTACACACTTGATTTATACTGTTCTAGCAACTATCATCTCCCAGGAAACTCTTCAGATCAAAAATTTTTATATTAATTTTGAAATCAAACATTTAATTTTGTTACCTAAAAAATAGGTATCCCTTGAATACCTCTGGCCATTAAAGATACATAAATAATTTAAGAATTATACTTTTCAGATTCTGTGCCAGGCACTATGCTAACAACTTTTACACCTGAATTCTCTTAAGTCCTCATTGTAACTCTATGAGGTAAGTGATCCTATTATCTCCACATCACATTTAGAAAAGTTAAATAAGTAGCTCAAGTGACAATGTTATATAGAAGTAAGATAGTCCATGGTTTGACTCCATAGCCCATGCCATGAACCACTGAATGTTACCTTATATCAACCCCAAAGGACAACACAGGGTACCTGTACTGTTTTCAACTTCTGAAAATATTAATAAGGACTAATTATTTTGAAGCAAAACAGTTCACCTGGAAAACTTTAACCTTGGGGCATAACTTTTATCTGCTAACTTTAAGAGGAAAGCCTGAGCCAATGATTATTAGGCATATAATTTTTTTTAGGTCTTCACTTATTTAAATGCATATTTTAATCATTTTTGAAATGTACACCACTTCAAGAATATAATGGTCATTTATACTCAACATATATTAATCTGTAAATGTAAAAACTTTTTATTCAAGTTTAGAACTTCTGAAACTGCATCATGCCAAAGACAAATTTACAAAGCAAGAACTCTCCTCACATATTCTCAACAACTAAAGACAACAAATATTTACACTAAGTTGAAAACCTGTTACCAAAAGAGCAGCTACTTGTTCAGAGCAGTTTTTAGAGAAACTTATTTGTGTAATTGTAAAACATACTACTAGTGTTTGTGTTAAAGTAATATGAAAAAGCAAGCTGGTCTGGAATAAAGTTCTATTTTGTCAAAGTGAATTTCAAATCTTTTTTTATGATGAAAAAGCTAAACACAAAGGTGTCTGAAATGTAATGGTTAGTCATGTTATGCTTGCAAATCAACAATGATAAACCAAATGGGTTCAGTTGATCTCAAACTCAAACATAACATAATCTAAAATAAAAATGTACTTAAAGACATCTTAATAGGAGTCTAACAACCAAGAAATGACCTCCTCTTTTGGAGTACTTAATACATTATTATTTCTTTTGTCAACTTGAATAATCAAATACATGGTGGAACTTGAGAGACTGGAAAGAGACATGGATGCTCCTCACAGCAATACAGTAAGTATCTGAAACCATTAATAAGCTGCATCTGAAGAATAGCAATCTATGATATCAAGTCTTTGATTCTGGCCTTTCCACAGGCAATAGAAACTTGGCATGCAAAGAACAAATCTCTGCAAAGAAGCAAGCAAGAAAGGCCTCTTCTATAAGGTTCACTGGCCTTCGGGAGGTTAAACAATTCATACTAGTGTCATCAGAATGAATGATATTTACAGAACCCCATACAGATAAACAATTCCCTCAGTATTCTAAAAAAAAAATATTCACAAGATACCCTTAAGAATACAGAATTTGATTTTTAAAAAATATCTCTAACTTTATCAAAGTGTGTGGGTTTTTTTTTTTTTTAAACAGTACTGGAGATTGAACCCTGAGATACTCTACTACTGAGCTATATCCCAGACCTTTTTACTTTTAGACAGGTTCTTGCTAAGTTGCTGAGGCTGGTCTCAAACTTGAAATCCTCCTGCCTCAGCCTCCTGAGTAGCTGAGATTACATGCATATGCCACCACACCCAGGATTCTATATATTGCTTTCTTTACTTACTTTTTTTTTTTTTTTTTTTGAGGTAAAGTCTCACTATATTGCAAAGACTGGTCCAGAACTTGTGGGCTCAAGTGATCCTTCTGCTTCAACCTCCCAAGTAGGTGGGACTATAGGTGCTAAGGATCAAACTCAGGTCCTTACACATGCTAGGCAAATGCCCAACCACTGAGCAATATTTCCAGCCCCTTCAGTTACTTTTTATCAAATGACTATAAAAACTGTAACAGGTGTAGGAAAAGATTGATGATCAAAAATATGAATGCTTCATGAATGTGTGTCTTCCTTGAACAGGGACTATGTTAATCTTCTCTGTCTGGTTCCAATTTTAGTATATGTGCTACTGAAGTGAGCACCATAAAACCTGATTTTTCAATCATTCATCAACTTCAAGAATATTATCTTCGATAGTGAAAGCTTAAAAAAGACTAGTGCTTTGTCATCTATGGTGGTTGATTCCAGACTTTCAAGCACTTAATAATTATTATCTCTCTTCTCTATTCCTCTCTAGTATGAATCTACTCTGAGGCAAGTCATTTTAAATCTTTCAGTCTTAATTCATACAATTACTAAGGAAAAGTGAGTTTTTAAAAGCTGACTTCTACAATCCTACCATAATTAGAGAGTTGGAAGTGGCTATCCTCGAATGACAGGTGTTAGCATCTCATCTGATTTAACTCTCCTTAGCACTCAGTATAATGTTTATAACACAGTATTCTAAAATAGACTCCACAGGATTAGAACCATTGATAATGAAATCAATAAATTATTTTGACATAATTTTAAAGCATTTGGTAGTTTATTTCAGAATACAGTTAAAAGCAAAGGTATTTAGGAAGATAACCTATTGCATGAGTAACAGGATGACTGGTTTGGGGACTTGGCATGGGAAGTACTAAGAACAGAGCGCTGAAAAAGTTTACTATAAAAAGAAAGAGCACCCAGTTGTCTTAATTAGTTATATCATTATTTTAAGCCCAAAAGAGATTTATAATTCAATTTATGTTTTTATTAAAACCAGCCAGGTACAGTGACACATTCCTGTAATCCCAGTGGCTCCGGAGGCTGAGGCAGGATGTTCACAAGTTCAAAGCCAGCCTCAGCAATTTGGCGAGACCCTAAGCAACTAAGCCAGACCCTGTCTCAAAATAAAAAAATAAAAAACAGGTCAGGGGTGTGGCTCAGTAGTTAAGCACCCTTGGTTGGGTTCAATCCCTGGTTCCAAAAAATAAAAAATAAAATTTTAAAATATTTTTTAAAAAGACTGCCAAACAACAAAAACGCAAGGGTAATTTCCTTAATAAATAAACTTTAATAATTTGCAAACTACAATTAAAGAACCCAAGCCTCTGAAGATCAATTTAAAAAGAATTTGCTTGTAGTATCTTTGACAGTCTTCTTTGCCAGGCTATAAATATATATTTTTTCTATGGTTTTCTCCATATGTTTGCTGGCTTTTCCAAGTTAAAGTCATTGATTAGCTCAAAAGAACAAAATAATAAAGTCTTTCTAAATAGTCCATGTGTTTCCTCTTAAGTCACTTAATTGAGCAAAGGGCAACTAAGCAACTGCTTATCTACACTTACTATGTAAGAAATTTCTAAAGGAAAAAAACAACTATCAATTTTTTACTTGTTACTATTGTTTTTCATTGCTATTACATTTCAGGTAGGAATAAAACATCCCCAATAAGACTATGTAAATACTCCAATTAATGAATTTCTCAAAAATATAGTTACTAAAAGTAATATTTCCTGACCTTTTGTATAGCAACTTTAACTTGTGTAAAGTCTTCCCTTTAAATTACGCTGGTTACTATATTCTCAAGGACTTGTGTAGCATTTGAATTAGCACATTAAAGTATGTTATTTTAAAGTGACAGGAACTGAATCATTCTGAAAGGAGAATGGGAAGGACATGGGCATGCACTGAACCTTTGTCTCTGAAGCGTTACTATGGATTCTGGAGCATTAATTAAATTAAAGCACATGCTGCTGAGTCAGTACCTGCCAGAAATCCTGATCAGAAGATGAGAAAAAGAAAAAAAAAACATTGTTTGATTATATGAATAAATACTCCCAAATCTATCTATCTACCTATATATATCTCACAAATAATAACACATAAAGGAGCAATTAAAACCTGTACAAATACCACTGAACACCTGGAAATAAAAAAATGAGGAAAACAAAAATGTTTTAGATATGACTCATTAGGCATAATAAAACAAACTACCATAACAATGCAATTCCTAATCTTCCTAACAAGAAATGTATTGTGGTAGAAAAACTTTCCGTTTCTATAAAAGGAACTCTAAGTTTCCTATAAGGTGTCTCACATCTCATGGATGTTAGTATATTTTTCACCTCATAATAAATTGGTTGTTTTGCCACCCATATAAACCAAATTGGAATGAGTTCAGAATGACTACTTATAAACAGGTATCCTCCAAAATTATGATGCCCTAAATGAAGTACTAGCCACACAGGTAAAAAAGACCAGTCATCATGGCTGGCATTTGAGGGAACAGTTTAGGTTTTAAAGAATTTTTTCAATAAATAATTTCACTGGTTGTAAAATAAAATTTGACCTGAGCTTACCATCATTTTCAAACCAAGTTTAGTAATGTTATAAAAGTTCTGGACAAAAAAATAGATGCTTTTAGCAATTAACAAGTCAACAGCTGGTATTGATGTGACAGAGGCTCAAAGGATTTTACAACATGGAAGTGAGATAAATTGCTGTGAACACAGGACAGCTCAGATACAAGAAATCAAACCAGAGGTCTCTCTTTGGTTAATGGACCAGGCAAATTTAACCCAGGCAAATCACTCACTACCAACATAGCACAAAGAGATTTTTATAGCTGATTGAAATTGGAAGGAAAAAACCATGAAGAGAACAACTGTGCATAGGGTAAGATGTAGCATTTCATATAAACTAAGAAAGAAGATAATTCACGTTAGCAGATAATTCCTTCCATAAATTGAGTAAAGGGCTCAAAGTCATGCAAAACAGCTACAATCTGTAGAGCCAGATGCTTTACCTAATGTTCCAATTTTACAGAGTGTAACTGACACTCAGAGGTTAACTGGTCTCTTGCCCAAAATTACCCATCAATTATGCAGTAAAGCCCATATTTGAATGAATACATGATTATCTCAAGTCCACACTCTTTTCATACTGCTCTATTACACAATAAGTACACCAATGCATGAGGTTATATTTTTCACACTCAATTCAGCATGCTTTATAATATCTAATAATCATTCACATATGGCTGTCAAATACTGAGTGCTCAAAATGAAATGCCTTGGAAAATATTCCAGACACCAAAGCTAGATTTTAGGGTACTGTGTGGAAAAAAGGACTAAAGTTGCTAATTCGTCAGAAGAGAGAAAACTGAGAAAATGTTTTGAGGGTAATTTAAAGAGCTGGGAGAGAAAGAAAATGGGAAAATCTGTGACTAAAAGCAAAACATAAAATTCCAGCAGGTGTAAAGAATTAACTTTTTTCTGATGGGGAAGTGAACCCAGGACCTCAGTGCTAAGCATGAGCTCTACTACTGAGTTATACTCCCAGCTCAAAGAACTTCCTGAAACGTTGAATCAGACTTGAGTTCACTATGGCAATTTCATTACATATTAATTTTTGCTCCCATGTAGACTGACTATAATGAACAGCCTCATGTTTAATGTACTTGAAAGAGTAAATATGTGGTTTTGTTTACAACAGCAACATTACTTTTTCTATTTGTCTGATTATAATCAGCAGAGATTCAATTTTTCAAATATAGATGGCATTGCTCACTTTAAGAGTGATGGCATTGGAGCTTGTTCAACCATGAGCTCCCCATCATGATATAGTGCCTAGACACCCACCTGAAAGCAATAAGCCAACAGACGGAAACCTCCAAAATTGTGAACCAAAATAAATATTCTTCTTCTCAAAAAAAAAAAAAAAAAAGAGTTATGGCTTTGGGCTGGGGATATAGCTCAGTGGTAGAGTGCTTGCCTAATATGCTCGAATCCCCAGCACTACTAAATGAAGAAACAAAATAAGCGATGGCTTCAATTAAAATAGACATAGCACTTTTCAAAACAGCAATTGAGACTCATGGTATGTGAAAAAATAATGGAACAAATAACAGAATTTGACATTCTTATCCCCAAATTTAGGTATTAAAATTTGTATATCTCTTCTTTCTTTAAAATTATGTTATGCTTTTCATTTATTATGGTTTTCTATCTATACTTTATCAAGATAAACAGAAAAAGACTGGGAGATGGGCGTGATGGTACACACCTATAGTCCCAGCTACACAGGAGGCTGTGGTAGGACAATCACTTGAGCACAGAAGGTTCAGACCAGTCTAGGCAACACAGCAAAACTCCATCTCCAAAATTTTTTTTTATGAAAATTAAAATAAAAACAGACAATTTCAGGGGCTGGGATTGTGGTTCTGTAGTGAGGCACTAGGTTCGATCCTCAGAACCACATAAAAAAATAAACAAAATAAAGGTATTGTGTCCACTTACAACTAAAAAAAAAAAAATTAAAAAAACAAGACAATTTCAACAACTCTTACCAAAAACAAAGCAAAATTATCAAAGGTTTCTTGTTTTTGTTTTGTTTTTTAGTGAACAGCATCATGTAAGGCAGTAAAATATAAGAACTACTTAACATAAGAAAATGTTTGGATTTACAAATAGGTCATAAAGAAAAACAGCTTAGATATACGAAGAGAGGGTAGACTCTGGAGCCAGGCTTCTCCTATTATTTTTTTCATATTGTTATTATTGGCATTAATTCCCTTCTGTGGTAAATATACTCAAGCATTTTCCATTTAGAGAGTTCACTTGAAGCTGGAAAAATAAATCACTGACAATCAATTAATTAATACATTATTGGGGGACTGAATAACTGATTGGTTGATATTGGGTATTGAACCGAGGGGCACTCTATCACTGAGCTACAATACAAGGCTGGCCTCAAACTCATGATCCTTCTATCTCAGGCTCCCTAGTTACTGGGAGTACAGGCATGTGCCAACTGTACCCAGCTATTGGGGGCTTTTAAAAAGTACTAAATCACGGGCTGGGGCTGTAGCTCAGTGGCAGAGCACTTGCCTAGCATGCGTGAGGCACTGGGTTTGATCCTCAGCACCACATAAAAATATAAACAAATAAAATAAAGCCCTGCTGTCCACACACAACTACAAAATTTTTTTTAAAAAGTGCTAAATCATCACCTCCCAAATAACATGTGAATATGAAATATTTGTGAGTAACTTCTGGCTTCAAGGAACTGAATATTTGTATAATCTCTTAGAATCTGCTATACATATTTTTTAAAGCAAGAATTTCGTTTTTGTTAGAAAAAAAAGAACATAAGTGATATACCCTGCTTTAAAGATGGAATTGACAGGGCAAATGAAAACATGGATCACAAGCAAAAACAATAAACTTCTACTTACATAATCATATTTAGCAACAGAAAAACTTGAATAAATATATTAATTCAACAAGAATTTGTACTTGTCTAGTTTCAAGTCTCTCAAAGGTGGGAAAGAAAGATGGGGGGAGGGGAGAAAATGGCTACTTAACAATGCAGAATTACCTATCTTATTTACATATAAACTACCTAAATCTGACCAGGATTTAAGTAGTTCAATTAAATATGGAGATTCATCTGCCCCATAAGACTTTCAGTTCCCACATCTGCTCACTTACATTTCCTGGATCTTTGATGCACTTCACTCTTAGAAGAAATCCTTTAATAACATACATTTCAAGGAGAAATACAATATATGACCTTATTCCAGAGTCTTAGTTTATCTGTGATATGAAGTAAATAATCACAGCTCAAACAAAGCATTAACAGTATTATATTATGGGAAAAAAAATGCTCATATTTTCCTTAAAGGAACCATAAATTTATCCCCAAAGGAATATTTCAAAGTTCATTTATCAATATTTTATAAAGAACTTTTAGAGTTGGGGGGTGAAATTTGTGATAGAGATGCTTAGCATGCCCGAGGACCTCGGTTCAATCCCCAGACCAAACCAGAAAGAAAGAAATATATGGTGGAATGATAATAATGGACAATCAGTTTCAATGGACAATTTGTTGTAAAACCACTTAAAATAGAATGTGAACTTCATAGTTTTTAGAAGACATAAGATGATGTCTCTGAATTGGTAATGTTTAAGAAACAACTTTATCTGAAACACAAAGTTTTCTACTGAGATTTTTAAAGAAAATATGGTGATGTTTGATTTGGATTAAGTTGCTATACAGAAAATACAAAATATAGTTTCTATATTTAGTTTGATGAATGAAAAAGTAGTAGGAGAAAATGGGAAAATGAAGGATATAAACCACTTGAAATAAGCCATATCAATAAAAGACAGCAACTAAATGATTAAATGAAATAAATATTTGAAAATAATGTAAAATTTCTGCTCTACTTAGAAATAATTGCTTTATTTTACAGGTCAATTATTAAACATTAAAAAAGTAAATGAAGAAAAAATATAGTTTTCATTAAAAAAACTAATCTAAAGTACATGAAATAACTGCATAACAAATTGTATGTGGAATATGTGGAATTTTAAAAATTCATGATATATTACATTAAAACAAAAGCCAGACTTATTTTTCATTATAATCTTAATAACAGCATTAATAAGCTATTTATAATGATTTTCAGGACCAGAAGTGTAGCTCAGTGGTACAGCACTTGTCTAGGATGTGGGAGGTCCTGGGTTCAATCCCCCCAGTGCTGGAAAAAAAAATTACTATAATGATTTTCAAATATGTCCTAAGAAAAAAAATCTAGACTCTCTCAAGCTTTGAAGTTTTAAAAATGTTTAAACCTAGTCTAAATATTTTTTTTAAAAAAATAAACAGTACCATTAGGTGTCAAAACATATTCTTAAAAACAATGATACCTATAGCTGTTATTCTTCAGACAAGGCCTATGTTAGAAAGTTCTAAAATGCAATAGATGATTTAATTGCCAGTGACAATGTAGGTCTTTCTTTTTTTACAAAGGAAACTGCTAGTATCCTGAGAGTAAAGAATTAGTGTTCATTAACATAAGATAGTAATGAGCTCTGGAAGATTCTCATCTAAGTTTCATAGAAGGAGAAGAAGGGAAAGACATTTGCTCATTTCAAAATCAAAATAAGTCTAAAAGGAAATTCCTCCAAGGCATTTAGCTTTCTAACTACGTTTCTGGCCACAATGCACAAAATTTAGTATAATTACCACATAAACCTGGCATTTTCAGGAGGAACTTGTTGTAGGATGCATATACTCTAGAAAGTGCTATTTAAGAATTAATATTTTCTGGGACTTGGAATGTAGCTCAGTTGGTACAGTGTTTGCCTTGCATGCACAAGGCCCTGGGTGCTGGATCCCCAGCACCACACACACACACACACACACACACACACACACACACATTAATATTTTCTAATGGAGAGAACAAAAAAGGTCATGATCAATAGCTGAATTCAAGTGTTGACCTTAATCATAACCATCCAGTAAAGGACTTCATACATAATAAGAGCCCTGGAAAAACTTTTAAAACTGATCAAATGCTAAATCAATTTTGTACTTATCATTATATACTTCAAAATAGGATAGAAACTACTTTCTTAAATTTCATATGAAATAAAAAATAATTTGTAAAGACATAAATCAGAAGTACATTCAGTAAAAATCCATTCAAGAAGCCTACCATTTACTCTAAAACACTGCCTCAAGAACATGTTTGGTGGAGGTGCTAGGGCTCTAGCGCAGTGGCTTGCCTAGCATGCGTGAGGCACTGGGCTCCATCCTCAGCACCACATAAAAATAAGCAAATAAAATAAAGGCATTAAAAAAAAAGAACGTGTTTGGTGGAAATTAATAAAGGAATTTAATGAATAACCTGGCAAGAGATTCAACAAACATATCGTAAGGTGGTTGAATGGGAACTCTGGATTGTTCACTGACTACTAGGCAATGAGTGAGCTGGATTAGGGTCACTGGCTGAATTCTACACCTCCAAATGTGAGTCTCCCATTTCTCTTTTTTCATTCAGAACCTGTTATTCTGGTACTATAAGGACAACTTTCAATGCCTGTCTTTCATACAAACCATACTTTCAAACTGATATTCCTAAATCTTGCCTGTTTTACTCCAATTTTAAAATTTTATGCTTTAGTGAACAAATAAACATTTTCAACTAGAACCTGTAAAGTCTGCCTTCCAAATGCAGAAGCACTACCATTTTGTTTCCACAGCAAGGTAGTACTCAAATACTTTTAATGTTTTATTACATTTTATTTTTGCAATTTTATTTTAAAAAGTGGAAATTATAAAATGTTAATGGTAAGAAAAGTAGAGTTTGAAAAACTCTACTTTTGAAAAAACATGAAGCTCATCAGTCATGCCAAAAGCTGCAAACTTTTTAACATCAAGTGAATTAAGTGGTTACTGGGCCCACAGGAAAAAATTAAAGAACACATGAGGGGCTGGGGTTGTGGCTCAGCGGTAGGACGCTCGCCTAGCACATGAGTTCAATTCTCAGCACCACATAAAAATAAATAAATAAAGGTACTGTGCTCAACTACAAATATATATATATATATATATATATATATATATATATATATATATATAC
>NW_025999862.1:954266-1017993 GCF_001458135.2 Marmota marmota marmota | reverse complement strand
ATATATATATATATATATATATATATATATATATATATATATATATGAACACATATAAAACATGAGTTATCATTAAAGATTTTATATTTGGGAAATCTCCAGGAATGAAAATTCCCCTAACAGCCTGTCAATCTGCTGTTTAACTTGTACACATTCAACTTCTTTACATATATTCAGGTTTATACATGTATAAAAATAAAAATCAAAGAATAAAAAATTCTCATGCTACTCTGGATTCCTTCAGTGGCTAAAACAGTTATTTGTTAAATTGACTTTGCTATATTATTGACTTAACGAGTCATGCGTCCAAGCAACATGATAGACTAGTTGATTTTTTGTAAATTAACCACCATTTATTGGTAGCCTCCTATGTGCCAGGCCTATGCTGAACTCCGAAGGACACAAAGACAGGGAAAACAGGGACATGACCTGCTGTAGACTCTGAAATTAGATCCTGACATCAGTGTCTGCAGTAACCTCTCACATGAATATGGTACTTTACGGGACACAAAGCAGAAGGACCAAGAATCAAAGAAAAGATGTGGCTGTCCCTAAGGACAGCCATGACTCAACCTAGGTCTCCTAGTATCTAGTTCAGTGCCCTTTCTTTTTGATCATTCTTTAAGAATATGTGACTTTAACTCATTAAGTCCTAAGTTTTCAATTCTGTGAATATTACAATGAAACTGACAAAGATATATTAAAATAGGTTGGAAATCATAATCCAGAGCTTATGTGTATTTTAATGAATATTATAATTATTAAATTATAACTATGTCATAATTTTATACTACATTTATGTTTTTAGATGCCCCATATCTGGGACAATGGAACAAAACAGGATAAAAAGAAGATACCACAGATGGAGGTATTTAGGCACTGTGCCAACTCAATGGGAAAGACACTTTTCAGTTAGGTAGCCTTAGCTAAAATTTCTCATATCTTAATAGCCACTTATTCTTTGCACTTGTGAAAAAGAGCTAAACATCTATGCTTCCCTACCAAGGTACAGAGTTTTACATTAAAGATAAAATAACTGGCACATCCCCACAAAATTAGTTTTTACTAAGATTGACTCCACCCATCTAGACCCTCTTTTGTGATCCTGCCTTTTCCATCCATTTCATGATTTTCCTTCTCAATTCTTTCCTTTTACGATTTGTAAAGCCACTCCTGGCTCTTCTTTTTTTCTCAAATTCTTTCTTCCACCTTATTAAAAGTGACAGATTACTTTTTTTTATGACACTGGGCAGTGTTTTCTTTTTCTCTTGGGGAAATTTATCCTGAAAGGAAAAACATGTTTGACTACTTCATGAGATAATAAAATTAAATCTTTTATTTTCTATACCTAAGAATGATATCAAATATAATTTATTCAGATATAAAATAAAAAATTGAAAGTAAATATAAGCAAACATGCAAATTTGGAATATTCTTCATAATTATTAGAAAAGCACTATAAGGAACTTCACAATTTTATAGCTAGAATAACTGTTATATACTATCATAAAGGTTAAGGAAGGTCAAATTAGAAATACAAATACAAATGTAACATTGGGGGGCTAAATATTTATGTGTCTATCGGGGATTAAAACCAGGGACACTCTATCACTAAGCTCTACCCCAACCCTTTTTATGTATTTATTTTTTATTTCAAGACAAGGTCTTGTGAAATTGCCAAGGCTAGCATTGAACTTGCAAGCCCCTGCCCTACCTCCAGCTTCCAGAGTAGCTGAGATTATAGGCATGCATCATATGCCTGGCTAATAATGGCATTTTTTTTTTTTTTTGATGCCCATCCTTCTTGCCCCCAAGTCCCAGAGACTATTTCACCCCAGCAGAAGGAAAATACCTGAAGTCACATGTATGACTCTGACCTCCTTATAACTGCACTCCAACTCTAACCCATCCAAGTGGAGGGTCTGGAAATGAATTCCTTTTGAAACTGTTTATACTCACTAGTTCCTAAAAAGTCTTCCTGCATTCTCAGGGGTATAGCACTCCAATTAGAAGATGGCTGGCCTATGTCCTAGCTCTGCATCTCAGACAGACATTCTGTCTAGTATATTTTGGTTGGTACCCAGGGTGAATGCCAGGATGAATGGATGTCTGTGGAGCAAAAAGGGATTAGGAAGGGGCCCTCCTGGAAGAAAACTTTTGCAGTGGTGGGTAGGGATGGACTGAGAGGTGAGGAGAGGAAACCAGAGAAGCTGAATGGCTATGGAAAACTGCTGAAGTACTGGAGCTCTCAGAACCTGACTTCTGATCTTGCAGGTGGTTGGTCTCCTTTGCTGGCAACCCCATCTCCAGTGTATCAGCTTCCTCCCTTGCTCACAGGCAGCAGCTATTATGTAATCCAGATAGTTTCTCCATTGTCACATATATACACTTGTACATAAATTAACGATGAAGCTATGATCTGAGAAATGCATCATTAAATGATTTCATTACTGTATGAATACCATTCTGTGGAGTTGCTTATTAATGCTTATAATGACTACTGAGTTAATATTCAAAAGTTAACAAACACCGAATTAGCTCTCAATAAGAGTAGACAACCTGTGAAGAGTCACCTCACATAGAAAAATATAACAGAACATTCTGTTTGATTCTTTCTGTAGAAGCATTTGAAGGCACAGACCTGCTAACTTAAACATGCTTTCTGTAAAATAACCAGGTATTCAGGGATCTCTCACACGTGATTCTAGAGGAACTTGAAAGTCTTCTTAGTAAACAACAGGATACACATCAAAGTGTCACAATTTGCTCACCTTTCCATCAAAGCGTTTTATTATATACTGATCCAGGCCCAAGTCTGAAAAAGAGAAAAAAAAAAAAATGAGCTACTGATTCTAACTCAACTGAAACATATAAAAGAACAAATCTCAGTTTTGTTTCCAGATACTCAATTAAATGTACTAGACAGTTTAGCTATAACATTTATTCTAAGGCCATGAGAATGAATATTCTGTCCCACTTTCAGATTCAAAGTTTTTAAGTCCTAAAAGATACCAACCTTTTATTTTACATATCAGAAAAGTGAGATTGACAGGGTACAAGCTGCATGTGCAAACTTATTTAACAATAGAGTCAAATTAGGACTCCTGACTCCTCCCGGGGGGGGGGGGGTGCTCTTTCTATTATATTACCTATAATTAAGGTGAAGGACAATATTTAAACAGAATGCATAATATTATTTTTGTATCAATTTAAAGAAAAGAGTTCAATACCAAAAGAACTTTTGCAACAAAGCTCAAGAGACCATCTTAATATATCATCCTAATATAGGGAGTCAGGGGGAATAGAGAATACCTAGGTTTGAATTCTGAGCACTGTGAAAGACATAAGTACATACATTGTGTTTGATTGACAGGGATGTTTTTGTCTCTGCATAACGTTTCATTCCCCATACTTGATACAATACTTGATCAATAGATACTACAAAAGAATGTATGAATAACATACAATTCCTTCTTTGAAGAGTTCCAATTGTGAGAAAGACATATGGGTATGATAATTAACATTATAAGGGAGCATACAATTAGTTCAATAAAAGGGTACTTTGTAGGAGTTCTGAAAGTAATCAGTTCCCAACTATATTTTTTTGTATAATTACTCAATCCTTTTCTTTCATGTCTTACCATATTCATGTTAGTTTAGACAGGAATATACTGTCCACAGTGTTATAACCAATTACCACTGCTCCCAGAAAATTTTTGCATTTCTCCTTCCACAAATTTTGTTACACATTCTCCTTACAGGAAATGTGTTTCATCTTCTAGAAGCCTGCCCTGAACAAAATGAATCACTGATTATAAAAGAAACAGATAATTTAGGAAACAGAAAGAAATTTTAAAACAATTCTAATTCAAAATTTCACAAATATTCAAGAAAATATTAGTCAAAAAGATAGAATAAGCTTCTGTTATAAAACAAACAAGAAAGAGTTATAGACAATTAAAATTCTGCCTATCTCCCCCTATTTTTCAATATACTGTCAAAAGAGAAGAAAAGGTAACTTCCCAGACTACCGACAAAAAGATAGCAGGATGGAAAGCAGAAAATATATGACAAAGTCATATCCTACAGGACCTACAAACAGAAAAAATATCCAAAAAATATTAGCAGAAACTCTCTCAAAACTGGAGAGACACAAACTAATACTTCACCAAGGGTTCTAAAACAGGATGAACAAAAACCTATCTACATTCAGTGTATGCTTGTGAAATCTTAGAATAGTGAGGATAACTCTGTGAGCCAGGCATGATGGTGCATGCCTGTAATATCAGTGGCTCAGGAGGCTAAGGCAGGAGGATCATGAGTTTGAGGCCAGCCTCAGCAACTTAGTGAGGCCCTACGCAGTAAGACTTGTCTTGAAATAAAAAATGAAAAGGGCTGGAAATGTAGCTCGGTGGTAGAGCATCCCTGGGCTAAATCCTCAGTACTACCCCACTCCACCCCCTGCCAAAAGAAAGAGAAACTCTTAACAGATTTCCAGGAAATGAAACTTCCTAGATACTTTAAAAATAAATAAGTATTAGGCTAGAATCAGATGTCTCATGAGTAAAACGTGGTTCATCATAAAGGCTAATAATGCTTACTAACTGGAGCAGCACTGTCCAACAGAAACATAATATTAATAACAAATATAAGTGTATTTTAAGTTTTTCTAACAGCTATTTTTAAAAAGATGTTAAAAGAGATGGGTATGATAGCACATCCCTGTAATCTCAGCTTCTTGGGAGGCTAAGGCAGGAGGACTGGATATTTGGGGCCAGCCTGGGCAAATTGTGGAGACACTGTCTCAAAATAAAATTTTTAAAGGGCTGGGGGTGTAGCTCAGTGGTAGAGCACTTGTCTAGCATGTGAGATTTACCAAACAATGTAGTAATTCTAAATAAGATGCACCTAATAAGAAAGTTTCAAAAAATTGATGGAATCAAAAGGATATGTACACAAATTCACAATTTAAGTCAGAAATTTACAGTCTTCTCTCAACAATTCATAGAGAAGAAAACTGACACTCAGTAAAGCTATACAAGGGAGAAAGCAGAAGTGGTTGCCTGAGAGTTGGAGAGCAGGGAAGACAGGAAAAGAAGAATTGCAAATGGGAATGAAGAAGAGGATCATACGGTACTTTTTCCCATTCACAAATAGGGAAAATGTTCATTATATTGATTGTGGTGATGGTTTCACTAGTATGTATATATGACTAATATATAAAAACTCATCAAACACTTTGTAATGTTTAAAACACTATGTTTAAAACACTATGTGATGTTTATTTTATGTTAATCATAACTCAATAGAGCAGTTAAAAAGAGATAGTATAAACCATCAAGGAAAAGATAGATACACTTGAAAGTATTAATACTGACAACTTTTGTAATTAAAAATTACCACAAACAAAATAAAAAATTCCCAGAATAAAATATATCTGCAATGCATATAACAGATTCCAATAAAGAATATATAAAGTATTTTTACTAATCAAAAAGAAAATCAAATAGAGAATACAAACAGGCAATTCATGGAAATGATAATGTGAGTGGTCAATAACATGCAGAAATGATAAGCCCCACTTGCTTTTATGACAAAGGTCATGAAAATTATCATGGTTGATGAATCCAGACTACAATGGCTATCAGTTATCTAAGTCTAGTGCTTTTCTTTAGATAAAACTTTGATGACTGGTCAGTTATTTCTATAGTATATTAGAACCAAGAAATAATAGTAAAATGTGAAATAAAACCACAAAAATACAATAATTTACTCCCATCAGTCTGCTAAACATTTAAGTCTGATATTATCAAGTTCTGACAGGAATGCACAGGAGGAAACTCTTGGAAAGAACACAAATTATTGTATGTACTCTAGAAAAAAAAACTGGCAATATCTGGCAAATGTGAAAAGGAAAGTTCCCTATGGGCCAGCAAATCCATTTCCAGGTATATCTTGAAAATAACTTTCCAAGTATACAAGAAGAGACAAATAGAAGACTCATTACTGTATGGTTTATCATAGGAAAAACAGGCATAGTAGATTCGACTATTATCTTTGAATATTCACTTCCTTTCCAGTAACCTCCATGGGAAAAAAAAAAACCAAAAACCTGGACTATAGGCTGTTATGTGACTTGCTATGGCCAATGAGATGTTAGCAGTTAGGATACAAGCACCCTTAAAATGGCCTTTCTCAAGTTGGCTTGCTTTCTTGCACCTCTTTAACCACTATGAGGACAGATCCTAGTCAGACTTGTGGTCTTAAAAAAAAAAATGATAAAAGCAGATAAATGATAAAACATACAGAGCAAACCTGACATATCTGCTAACGAAACCATAAAGCAAAGCTACCATAGCCTAGACTGTGAATCCCTAGCCTTCTATAGAGCAAAGCCAGCTGAGATAGAAAAGAGCAGTTTTTGACGTGCAGATTCATGAGCCAAATAATGCTTTTATGCCACTGTCATTTTGTGGTTATTTGTTACAAAGCAAAGGGAGAGAGGAAGCAAAAAAGTGAGGGGCGGGGGGACTGTTCAAAAAGTATATACTTTTAGTTAATACTATTTACCTATACACTTAAAAATGGTTAAAATGATAAACTTTATGTGCTTATGACAATTTTTTTAAAAAGATGTGAGCAACATGCTGACATAGTGATCTCCCCCATCCCCTTTTTCAAATATTGTGCCTTTCTCATTTTAAATCTCCACCTTCTGTAATCTGCTTAGACAGATTTGAACTCAAGCTATCCTAGTAATTAAAATAAACCATTTCAATGAGAAGATAACACAGCAACTTAAATCAGTGAACACGCCACTTCTATACTGAGGCAACTCATGGCAGAAAGAGGTCTTTCCAGACACATTCAGCAAATTTAACCATTTCAAATTTATTCAAGATGTTATAGAAAACTGTTAACTACAGCTATAGTAAATAGATGTTCAATGAATTCAGAGTGTACAATTAATGACTGATAAACCCCCAGGCATTCCATAATTAGATGAGGCCCCTTTTCTGTGGCTCATGTAAAATATCTGTTATGTAACATGTTCTATACAATTAAATTATAATGTATCAAATTGTAAGAAAATATCCAGAAGAATAAGGGAATCATCTTAGACTTAAGTGTTAAAACATGTTTGTCCTTATGTAAAAATTTTAACTTATTTTCTATAAATTTTGCAGTCTATAACCATTCATTTCTTATCCTTTACAAGTATTAATCTTCATATAATCAAAGATGGCTCAGTTTCAGATTTCAACAACATCTCATATATATTTAATTTTTGAGTGAAGGTTAGAACTCTGATTTGGTATATAAAGGTCATGAAAATTATGATGGTTGATGAATCCAGACTACAATGGCTATCAGATATCTAAGCCTAGTGCTTTTCTTTGGATAAAATTTTGATGACTGGTCAGTTATTTCTATAGTATATTAGAAATAATTTAGTGTGATCTTTCTGTTTGACTTCAACTTACATGATTTTTTCCCCCTAAAATCATGTTCATTAAATGCGTTGAAGTCATTTGCATCATCAGTGTAATGCAAATACAACAGTGATAGAAGGTGGATAACATTTACTGAGCACTTGCTTTGTTTTAGATACTGTTCTTGATGCACATTATTACTTCATTCAATTCTCCTTGCAAGTATACAGGAGTTGAAAACTGTAGTCCTTAGGTCAAATCCAGGCAATCTACATTTTCTTTTTTCCTTTTCTTCTTTATAGTTCAATAGCTAAGGTATGTTTACCATTTTGCCTCTTGGCCTATCAAGCCTTAAATATTTACTGTCTGGTCTTTTGAGAAAAAGTTTTCTGTTCTCTAAGAGCATATCAGCTGGTGTCTGGTGCCAAAAAAAAAAAAAAAAAATTTAAATCAGCACTATTTTTTGTTTATTTTATTTTTGCAGTACTGGGGATAAAACCCAGGGGTGCTCTACCACTGAGCTACCCCCACCCCCTTTTTAAAATTTTGAAACAGGGCTCACTAAATTGCCCAGGCTGGCCTGGAATTCAATATCCTCCTGCTTCAGCCTCCTGAGTAGTTGGGATTACAGATGTGTCACAGTGCCTGACAAGTTAGCACTGTTTTCAATGTATTTAGCCTTCAGAACCTTTGTTCTGCTCAGGATGACATGACACAATTAAAACCAAGAATCAATAGGTGGGATAGATTCAAACTAAAAGCTTCTTCTTAGCAAAAAAAAAAAAAAAAAAAAAAAAGAATACAAACAACAATAAGCATCGGCCAGGCTGTGGAGAGAAAGGTACACTCAAACATTGCTGGTGGGACTGCAAATTGGTACAGCCAATATGGAAAGCAGTATGGAGATTGCTTGAAAAACTTAGAATGAAACCACCAGCTATCCCACTCCTTGGTTTATACCCAAAGGACTTAAAAACAGCATACTACAGGGACACAGCCACCTCAATGTTTATAGCAGCACAATTCACAACAGCTAAATTGCAGAACCAACCCAGATGCTCTTCAGTAGATGAATGGATAAGGAAACTGTGGTATATATACACAATGGCACATTATTCAGCATTAAAAAAGAATAAAATCATGGCATTTTCAGGCAAATGGATGAAGTTGGAGAATACAACGCTAAGTGAAGTAAGCCAATCCCCCCAAATCAAAGGCTGAATATTTTCTTTTGCTATGAGGATGCTGACTCATAATGGCGATGCAGTGTGTGTGTGTGTGGGGGGGGGCGCGGGGGACAGCATGGGAGGAATGGAGGAATTTTAGATACGGCAAAGGGGAGGGAAGGGAAGAGAGGGGGCAAGGGGGTAGGAATGATGGTGGAATGAGTTAGACATCATTACCCTAAGTATATGTATAAGACACAAATGGTGTGAAAATACTTTTGTGTACAATCAGTGACTGTACAATTGTGCTCTATATGTGTAATATGAAATGAATTGCATTCTGCCATCATGTATAGCAAATTAGAATAAATAAATAATCTAATTAAAAAAATTTTTAAAAAGATGACACAACACATTAATTTTTGGAAAAAGAATACCATGACTCATATTCCATGTAAATACAGCTCATTGTTAACTCATATAATTCTCTACTCCAGAAGTCAGCAAAGTTCTTCTGCAAAAGGACAGAATGCAAAAGGGTAGAAAGTAAATACTTCAGGTTTATAGGCCACATTTGGTCTCTGCTGCAATTACTGAACTCAGTTATTATCGCTCAAAAGCTGTCATACATAAATGAATAAACATGGCTATGTTTGTAAAATTTCTTGCAAACATTGAAATTTAAGTTTCATATAATTTTCAGGTGTCACAAAATATTCTTGTGATACATTTAAAAATGTTCCAACCATTCTCTGCTCATGGGTCATATAGAAACAGGAGTCATATAGAAACAGTAGTTTGCCAACTTCTACTGCAGGGAAAGTAAATACTATAGGGGAATAAAAACAAAAGTACAACACACATTAGATAAGTGGAGAAAATATTATTGCAAAAATGTTTTTAAAATATATTTATTGTACTATGTAACCAGTGTAAAATAATGTGTCACTAACTAAAAGTGCTCTAGGTGAGAATATCATTAAAAGCATTAAGGGTCATCCTCAGGAGACTACAGGGTCCAGAATTAACTAAATCACAGTAAGATCTGTGTTACTCTTTTTCATCTCTCATGTAGATGATGCATAGGGTCAATCAGTTGGAGATGAGGGAAGAGAAAACAAGGATCCTCTTTATAATAGGGTATGCTTTGCTCTGACCAAAGCTCAAGTTTTCTTTATGAAACATTTAAATTTCTCCCCATGCCCCAGGTTACCAAAATCATTGCCTGCCTATGCAGAACTGGTTACAACAACAGATAGAGCCACTCAAAGCCTAGCACCTCAAGCAACTACCCAATTCACTACACTAAGGAATGGTGATGACATAGACTTTACAGAAAGGGAAATAAGATGTGTTCAAGTCACAGAGAAAATTTTTTCTCTTCTTAATGAGCTTCCTATTTAACTATGGCTACTCAATTCTTTCTTAATATTCAGTACATGAGTATTTTTATTCAACATTTCACTCTGAAATTCATCAGCTCTCTACTCATTTCAAAACAGCTTAATTTTAGGGCTTCATATAGTCTATGCTTCATGATTATTTTTGAACAGTTCTAAAACTAAAACTTACAAATTTAGATCTCATGGGTATCCTAGGATACGAGATGTGTGAAGTCATGACAAAACAAAGTTGAAATATGAGCTGCTGGCTACAGTCCAGCCATCTGATAGAAATTCAAACTATAAAAAAACTTACAGACTCACTATTCTTTATTTCAACTCATAAGAATAATATACTTTACTTCTGCTGCATCAACATTTGTGGGAATTCCAGTTCATAGGCAAATGAAAAGGAAGCCAATTTCTCATTGAATTTCATTTTAATATATTAGAATTTCTCCTCATGATTATAATTATTATTCTGACTTTTTATGTAAAAGAAAAATGTACTTGGCATCTTGGATACTTAGCAACTATTTTGCTTATGTAATAATAGGTCTTTCAACAATTACAAAATGGGGTGGGGGATGCAGTTTAGTGTAGAGAACTTGCCAAGCACAGGCCCTGGGTTTAATTGCTAACACCACAAAAACAAACAAAACCCCTAAATGTCAAAATATATGAAAGCCATCATAATACACAATGATTTCTAAAAGGATAAAAATAATATTCCTCAAACAATAAATTAACTTTAGTGGACTATCTAAAAAGTCTTGTTTCATTTTCATTGTCTCAACAGAAACAAAATACACTCATCTTTAAAAGTTACTGATACAAATGAGATTTTACCTGAACAGTTTATTTTTATAGGAACAAAAATATTTTACTATCATAAAAATCAGGAAATATCTTCCAATCCTCTTCTCTCTACTTTACTCTCTTCCATATTTCACAAAACAAGGTCCTGAATCAAATTTAAAGGAATATAAGCCTAAAGTTTAATGTTTATTTTAAAAGACTGGTTACTCTATGACAGCAGGAATTAATTACTGCATCCCTGAATCCATAGCAGATTCAATAACCAACAATTGTAGAATTATTTATTTTATTAAAAAAAAATGTTTATACATTTTTTGAGGTGAGGTACTGTGGATTGAAATCGGGAGCACTCAACCATTGAGCCACATCCCTGGCCCTATTTTGTATTTTATTTAGAAACAGGGTCTCACTGAGTTGCTTAACACCTCGCTTTTGCTAAGGCTGGCTTTGAACTCACAATCCTCCTGCCTCAGCCTCCCAAGCCACTGGAATTACAGTCATGCGCCACTGTGCCTGGCAACATTTGCAGAATTAATAAATGTGAAGTCTGTTAGGAAAAAAAAAAAAAGAAGCACACAAAGAATAATAAAATACTTTCTTCTAGTGTCAACATCCAGAGATTTTTCATTTTGGTAGCTTCCTTTTCAGGTGCTTTCTACCTGAGTGAAATACAAAGGGCAGAGGAAATATTCAACAACATCATAAGGATACAATCAGTAAAATCCAGACTATGGGAAATTCTATAATACAAACGACCTCCATTCTTTCACTTCAATCATGAAGTCTTTATAGTGACTTTTCCAAAGTATTCTTACAAAGACAGTATTCTACAGTTTCTGATCTGTTATCTAAGCAGTAAGCAGGTGACCTCATAAAGATTTCCTTCAATGCTGGAGCCAAAAAGAATGGAAAACAAAACAAAATCTCAGCCAGTATTTGCAGATTGGCTCTTAGCTTAGGTTTAACATTTAGTCAAGCTACCTACAACTCTTGACTTGAATTTTACCTCTTCTTTGCATTGAGTCCAAAGATCAGTAAAAGACACAAGCCCACTTAAATCTTTTTCAGTCACTTCTGTCCCACAGCATACATGCTGTACTCCAGATTCTTCAGTGTATGTGATGACCCTTCAAAAGGTCATCCTTCCCAGGTTGTATAGTCTGTATGTTGCTTGGCCTGGGTGGCAATGGGCAGTATACTGCATATCTTTAATTTTTTTTTTTTTGGTAGATGACACAGAGGAAGCCACTTAAGTCCTGGATGGATGAAAGAAAGGACAAGCTTTTGTGCTAGTTAGTAGATCAGTGAACTTCTGGACAAGTGTCAAATGTACACTCATAACTTTTTGAGAACAAGTTGTATTGCTCACCTCCCTCCCTCCCAAATGTTAAGCCACACTAGGAACATAGCTGCTGTTCCTATGGCTGCTGCTGACCTGGGAAACAGGGATGGGAGGCAAAATTGCCACAAAGCTTTGTCACTAAAATTTAGTAGGCTCTTTCCTCAGTGAGTTCTCCCCTGATTATGAGCTGATTAGTTGGCAGAATTTTTTAAAAGTTGATTCTTATCTCTTTTCCAGCTTAATGGTTGCTTCAATAGAAAGTCTGTATCCTGGTGCTCCCTACTTGATCCTTTTTCCTAAAGTATCTCCCAGATACATTCTTAAATTATTATATTTAACTTGAAGCTATTTCTTTCCACACACCTTGTTTGTTCAGATTGTTTTCTCTAAATAAGCCATTCTCTTTTTTAAAAATTTTTAGTTGTAGAGGGATACGATACCTTTATTTTATTTATTCATTTTTATGTGACGCTGAGGATTGAACCCAGTGCCTCACAAGAGTTCTACCAGTGAGAATCCAGTGCTTGGCAAGAGTTCTATCACTGAACTACAACCCCAACCCCCTTTCCCCCTATTCTTTACTTGTCTTTTATTCAAACCTACAAAATTTCTCTAAAGAGCATCCTCCAAATTTCCACATTGAGCTAAGTGGTTCTTCTTTCCACTGCCACAGGACATCTGCATAATATTCTTCTACAAATTCCTAAAATCACCTATTACTGTGTTTATCTCCCTTGCTAAAAAAATAAGTCAATAGCAGTTACATGTATATTGCATTGACCTTGGGGACATTCTCATTATAGGTAATGAATGAGACAGAGAGGCACAGTCTCCTTAGCCCCTACTCCTTGCCACACTGAACTGCAGGCTCCCCTCTTTTGTACTACTAAAGTCCAGTACAACACCTGACATGCAATAACTATACAGTGAATATAATAATGTCACGGACCTATAAAATTTATGCACCACAAATGTAAAATAGCCTATAACAAAATAAGTATCACAATCTGATTTTTCACTTTAGCACCTACGTTCTGGTTGTTTTTCATTGGGTGTTATGGATCGCACAAAATCTTGTGGAGTCATAAACACTTCTACTTCACCAGGCTCATTGATTACTTTCAAGGTGGCAAAGTATCGGAAGATTTTGTCTGGTGTGGAGTAGGCTCGGATCCTATTCTCATATTCCATCACCTAAAATTAGAAATTTAAAGAATGTTACTATATTTAAGCAATGTTCATATACTCCCATCTTTAATGCTCATTAATTTTCATATATATGTCTCATCTTATTTTTGGAGAAATTTATGTTACCACTCTTTCTATAATGAGGTTTTTTTTATGTTACAAAGAAGCCTGACTTAAAATTTTAAAAATTTCTTTCTTGTAACATACCATTTATAACTCAGTTGAAGCAATGTTCATGTAACTTTTGTTTAGACGCCTTTTTTTTAAAGAATTGTCTAGTTTCTTAAATAACTGAAAGCTAGCAAAATTTAAAAACACCATAAAAGAATCCAAAAGGTCTTAATAACATGGTGCAATGTCATATACATAGTAGCCTACAGGTTCTTAAATACCAAGTTTTTGAAGAAAGGGACTGACTTTACTCTTCTCACTTTTATGAGAGGAAATTTCCTCAATCCTAAAAGAAAACAGACTTGAGATTTCATGACTGTAAATAGTTATCAGGCCTTTAAAAACAAAGTACATTAAATGATGGTACAGAAAAATGAAATTACATACCATGGAAACTCAAATTTTAATAGGTCTGAAGCAACAGATTTTTACTTTTTTTTTTTTTGTACCGGGGATTGAACTCAGTCAGAGGTATCTGACCAACATGTACTGAGCAACATTCCCAGCTTTATTTTTTGTATTTTATTGAGAGACAGGGTCTCATTTAGTTGCTTAGCACCTTGCCTTTGCTGAGGCTGACTTTGAATTGCAATTTTCCTGCCTCAGCCTCCCAAGCCACTGGGATTATAGGTGCATGCCACTGTGCTGGCAAATTTTTACTTTTCACTACAGGATTAAGCAAACTACCAAACTACTGCATGATCTTTTACATATAGCATTATTTACAAAGGGTTAGAGTTGGTAATGCACATAAGCAAATGTTTGACAACAAAATCATGTATGTTGGGGCTGGGGTTATAGCTCAGTGTAGAGCATTTGCCTAGCCAGTGTTGGATCCTCAGCACCACATAAAAATAAATAACTAAATAAAATTAAGGTATTGTGTCCATCTACAATTTTTTTAAATTAAGTATGTCATACATTAATTAACAGTGCAACATATTAATATTGTATCTCATTCCCTTATCTGGCATATAAGCTCCTATGCTAAGCATAGAACATATAAAATATTATTCTCAATCATATATACTACTTTGATGAAGACATTTATCTTATCTTTAATTTTGAATGTTGAGGTAGCCAAAAATAAATACTATATTATAAATGGGTACAAAATGTATTAAAGCAATAAAACCTAAACTCATCAATTCATTAATGTTAAGAAAAACATTCATGTTTGCAATTTGTCACATTAACATAGCAATTCCTGTACAGATCAGCCCTGACTAGATGTCACTTTGGGGTCATTGGTAGTAACTGTTTAACAATGGTTTCAATATCACTACCAGATGTGCTTTTAGCAATTAAGAAAAGACTGCTAATTTATAACTACATGACAAAAATTCAATGCTAACTTGAATTAAAATCTGAATAGATTTCAGAGAAATCTTTATCAAAAGACTAAACATCGGCAAACAATAAGTAGCTTTTCAAACCCTTAGAAGCTTTAAGACTTAGCCACAGTCATATAAAAAGCATTTTACATTAAACTACAACTGTATGCTGGGTAATACTGACTGCAGAAGAAATATCTTTCTTTAGGCCATCTGGATTTCTCTTCTTCCTCTGAACAACAATAATAACAAAAAGAAAGTTTGAAATGTTTATGGTGTATAAGCTGTAACTATTGCCAAAGAGGGCTTTCTGAACTAAAAAATTAAACCAAATCATATACAAGGTACAAAGATAACATGTAAGTCAGGAATTTTAAAGCTGAACAATATGGTTTCCTTGTTATGAAAATCACTAAGTTATGCTGTTGAAAATTATTAATTTGATCACAATTTATGCTACAAACACATTTTGCTATTATTAATATAAACCAATGGTTATAAGTTTTTTTAATTTATTTTTTAGTTGTAGTTGGACACAATACCTTTATTTTATTCATTTATTTTTATGTGGTGCTGAGGATCGAACCCAGGGTCTTGCACATGCGAGGTGAGCGCTCTACTGCTGAGCCACAACCCCAGCCCTCTGAGTTTTAATTTGAAAAAATAGGTCAAGGAAAGTAACAGATCTAATGCACTCCTATACTAGTAGAATGAAGTATAGTCATAGTGTACAGTGTGTGTTGTGTGTGTGTGTGTTTCTTATCATTATGTCTTGGAGATCAGTTTATATCAAGTTATATGGAGCTGCCTAATTTAAGTAAGCAAGTTAGATGGAAAATTAAAACTATAATAAAGATTTCAGAATATTGGGTTGTGGTTCAGCAGTTGAGCACTAGTATGTGTGAGGCACAGGGTTTGATCCTCAGCACCAAATAAAAATGAAATAAAGACATTGTGTCCACCTAAAACTAAAAAAAAAAAAAGATTTCAGAATATAACATCTAAGCAAAATAACAAAGGCTTTGAACCAGAAACAGATCATTAAAGATTCTGGGACATTTGATCTAGAGAATAGATAAGGGAATCATGATAGTTCTTTCAAATATTTAGCATATTTTCTTGAGTATCATTATATCAAGACACACATCATTAATAAAATTGCCCAACTCAAACATAAAAATTTGAGCATTATGTTTCTTGCATGAACTGCACCAAAGAGTAAGTAACCAGATACTAATTGTAACCAAACAATGGATGAGACATTCTTTTTAGAAAAATATTCCATTAATATATGAAAAATATTTGAAAACATTAGAATATCACCATTTTGCAACCACAATGAATTAACAGATCTGGTTTTAAATATCAATAGCTGCTAATATCATAAAGAGAAAAGTAACTACATATTAGTTGTCTCATGATAAAAAAAAAAAAAAAAAAGAAAAGAAAGAAATCACCTCTGGTATTGCCACATGGATCAAATCTAAGTCTGACTGAGCTGCAAAATCCAGTTGTCAATACTCAGGTACAACAAAGAGTAGAGCAACTTGCTGAATTGAATTAATAAGCATCAGTGAAATCTAGACTCCAGGGAATTTTATAGGTTAAATGGCCTGGATTCTGTCACTTGTAGATTTTCATTAAACTCAGAGGTACTTTACCACTGAGCTACATCTCCAACACTTGTTATTTTTTATTTTAAGACTTGTCTCACTAAGTTGCTTAGGGCATTGCTTAATTGCTGAGGCTGGCCTCAAACTTGCAATCCACCTGCCTCAGCCTCCTGATTTACTGGGTTTACAGGTGTGCACCAACATGCCCAGTTCACTTGTAGTTTAAAAGAATTAAAAGACACGAAAAAGACATACCATCAAAATAAAACAGGCAAGATTACATTATATGTCCAGGAATGAACATTTGAGTGATAAGACTATAGGAATAAAAAGTCTGTTTTTTAACTGCTCAAGATGCCCAAAGGAAAGAAGGCCAAAGGGAAGAAGTAAGGGTAGTCATGAAGAAGCAGAAGGCCAAAAAGGTGATAGATAAATCTCTTGAGAAAGGGCCTAATAATTTTCACACAGGTCAGGATATCCCAAATGGACCTCATTTGCTTTGTCAAAAGGTCCCACTCCATCTGATTACAGTGGCAAAGGGCTCTCCTCCATATATAGCTGAAAGTTGCTCCTGCAATTAACCAGTTCCCCCAGGCCTTGCACTGCCAAACAGGTACACAGCAGCTTCTGGAGGCCCATAAATACAGATCAGAGATAAAATAAGAGAAGGAGCAGAAAATATTGGCCTGGGCCAACTCAGTGAGACCCTGTCTCTAAAAAAAAATACAAAATAGGGCTGGGGATATGGCTCAGTGATTGAGTGCCCCTAGGTTGGTCCCTGGTACTCCGCCCCCTGCCCCCCCCCCAACCAAAAAAAGTAAAAGTTGGGTCATTTTAAAACACGAAAGCCAAATGTTCGCTGTGAGTGTGGATGCTGACTCATAATAGGTGGGGTGGGGGGTGGGAGGTCAAGGTATAGCAGATTGGACAGGGCAGAGTGGGGAGAGGGGAGGATGGCAATGGGAAAGACAGCAGAATGAATTGAACATAACTTCCCATGTTCATATATGAATACACGACCAGTGAAACTCCACATCATGTACAACCATAAGAATGGGAAGTTGGGGCTGGGGATGTGGCTCAAGCTGTAGCGCGCTCTCCTGGCATGCATGCGGCCCGGGTTCAATCCTCAGCACCACATACAAACAAAGATGTTGTGTCTGCCGAAAACTGAAAAATAAATATTAAAAAAAATTCTCTCTTCTTCTCTCTCTCTCTCTCTCCTCTCCTCTCTCTAAAAAAAAATGGGAAGTTTATACTCCATGTATATATGATATTCAAAACACATTCTATATAACTAAAATATATAAATAAAAGTTTAAAAAATTTCAGTCATTTTAACTCTGTAAAATGTAAATAAAGCATGGCTATAAATGAAACTGTTAGCACAAGGTAAAGGTCAGCTTTCTTTTGAATTTACTCAGGGCAAAAGAATAAATAAATTTATCTTTATAGAAAAACTAATAAAGTTAAAAAGTATTACAAATAATATATATGATAACATAAAGCCCTGGGAAGACTCAGAAACCAAGAATCACTTGTGATACATAACTTCTGTTCAAATTAAGCTCAATCAGAAACGGATTTGGGGGCTAGAGGTATAGCTAAGTGATGAAGTGCTTGCCTAGCACTAGTAAGCCCCTGTATTTTTAATCACCAGTACCTGTCACCCCTGCAAAAAAAACTGGTGCGAACTGAAAAGACATATTAAACAACTGTTCATCATGAGTGTATGCTGAACTCAAATGCCTAATATCATAGGTATTATTATAATGAAATTGAAACTTTTTTTGTGTGTAGAAAAGCTACATAATAGCAGGTTGTGTTAATTACACAAAATCTTGACAGTAATCTGAAGTTTATGCTATCCTCAAAGTTACTCAGTTTTCTGGAAGTTATTTTTCCAAGAAAATTTATTCTCCCTTTACAACTTGACCTCATAAATCAGAAGTACTACAAAGAATATATGAGAAGACGAGCACTTAAAAGATCCATAAAGCAAGAATCAGTTTAGGTAGTTGAACTGAAAGAACTAAGGAAGAATATACTGGTCATTACTCCGTTTAATTTCACATTCATAAGTACCTTTGGTTTAGAACATGATGGAAAATAGCAAAGAGGTAAACAGCTTAGAAGTGAATATGAACCATTTAAAATACATAATAAAACTGCATTGGTCTACTTTAGGATATAATTCCAATTAACATAAAATTTTGTTCCATACTTTTCTGTCTCTGAATCCTGATCGTTTCTTCTTTTTTTCTTCTGGATAAGGCTCAAGACAATTATCAGCAGCCTTTTTTTCATGGTTATAAACTTCCCCTTCATCTTTATTCTTCCCTTTATCATCAGTGTCATTCTTTAAGTTGTTTACAAATGGTGGAGATTCTGCATGGGCCCTGAATGTGCAAAAGAAAAATCTAGATTAATCATGAAGGTCCATTTATTAGCCAAACAAGCAGTCACAGATACAGTTCAGCAGGAGCAACAGCAATGAAATTTGTCAAAAATTCTACATGAAGAAGTTCCTCAAGAAACTAACAGTAGATCTACCATTTGACCCTGCAATTCTATTTCCAGTTACATATCAAAACAACCAAAATCAGGATCTCAAGTGATAACTGTACACTCAGGTTCATAGCAGCACTATTTATAGTACTTAAAACATGGAAGCAACCCAATTGTCAATTCGTGGATAAATGGATAAACAAAATGTGTGTGTATGTGTGTGTGTGTGTGTGAGTGTGTGTATTTGTGTACAATGGAATATTATTCAGCGTTTAAAAAGGAAATTCTGTCACATGCAACAAGAATGAATTGAAGATGTTAAGTGAAATAAGCCAGAAACAAAAAGACAAATAATGTACAATGCTACTTACATGAGTTACTTAGAGTAGTTAAATTCATAGAAATGGAAAAGAGAATGGTGATTACTAGGGGCTGAGGAAGAACAGGAAAGTTATTTAAAAAAACCTGTTTCACAATGAATATACTTCCAATCAAAGTATATACTTAAGAATGGTTCTATGATGGTAAATTTTATGTTATTGTTTCTCTTACTACAGTTACACAAGTACTTAAAGAAGAAATGGAAACCTACAAGAATAAAAACAATCTCTAACACACACACACACACACACACACACACACACAATTCTACATGAAGACAACTGATCTGCTAGATTTTTGAGATCCATTCAATTATCAACAGCAAGCAAAAACTGAATGTCAGTAGAAGATACATTGGCAATTAAATCGCCAACATAGCCTAAAAAATTTTTCCAAACAACTTTAGTCAAGGTATGGCTTCATTCCTTCAAACTCAAACAGCTCTTTGTGGGAAGCTACACTAAATGACCACACCATCCAGTCTTGATGCCTCTGGCTCTGACCAACCACTCCATTCATTGTGGCTTGGTTGGAGACGCACTCAGACAGAAAGGAGGTCTTCTTTGTGGGTGTACCCCTAGGGTTGAGTTACACCTGTTCTCTTTTGTCCTGCCCTTTCATGGACAGAACTTTCTTTCTAAGAACAGAGTCCTCCCAGTAAAGGCTGACTTCTGAATGTGTTTGTTCCTTCCTCTCTCCCCTCCCGTCCATTCCACTCCTCTTCCTTTTCTCCTCCCTTCCTCCCCCTCCCCCTCCCTCCCTCCTCCCTTCTCTATATCTCGAGCCCCCCTTTCTCTCATCAGCCTCTAGTGACTTTCTCTTGCTCTCCCTTTTGGGGAGCCAGAGGCATACAGCCAGGAAAGCCATCCTGAAGCTGTGTAAAGGTAAATTGTTTAAGAAGAGAAGATCATCTTTTTATACACCATTGCATTTATTGGTTCTGTAATACTCAATTATTTTATTTTTTTCTGGCTTTTTAATTAATTTTTTATTCATATATGACAGCAGAATGCATTACAATTCTTTTTTTAAATTAATTTTTTAAATTTATATATGACAGCAGAGTGCATTACAATTCTTATTACACATATAGAGTACAATTTTTCATATCTCTGGTTGTATACAAAGTATATTCACACTAATTCGTGTCTTCATAGATGTACTTTGAATAATAATGTCATCACATTCCAACATCATTTATAACCCCATGCCCCCATCCTTCCCCTCCAACCCCTCTGCCCTATCTAGAGTTTGTCTATTCCTCCCATGCTCTCACTCCCTATCCCACTATGACTCAGCCTCCTTGTATCAAGGAAAACATTCAGCATTTGGTTTTTGGGGATTGGCTAACTTCATTTAGCATTATCTCTCCCAATTCCATCCATTTACCTGAAAATGCCATGATTTTATTCTCTTTTATTGCTGAGTAATATTCCATTGTGCATACAGGCCTCATATTTTTTAATCCATTCATCTATTGAAGGGCATCTAGGTTGGGCCCACTGTTTAGCTATTGTGAATTATGCTGCTATAAACATTGATGTGGCTGTGTCCCTGTAGTATGCTGTTTTTATGTTTTAGTATGGGAATGGTGGTTCCATTTCCAATTTTCCAAGAAATCTCCATAACTGCTTTCCATATTGGCTGCACCAATTTGTAGTACCACCAGCAATGTATGAGTGTACCTTTTCCCCCACATCCTCGCCAACACTTATTGTTGTTTATATTCTTAATAGCTGCCATTCTGACTGGAGTGAGATGAAATCTTAGAGTGGTGTTGATTTGCATTTCTCTAATTGCTAGTGATGATGAACATTTTTTCACGTATTTGTTGATTGACTGTATGTCATTTTCTTAGAAGTGTCTGTTTAGGTCCTTGGCCCATTTATTGATTGGGTCATCTGTTTTGGGGGGTGTTTAACTTTTTGAGTTCTTTATATACCCTAGAGGTTAGTGCTCCATCTGATGTGTGAGTGGTAAAGATTTGCTCCCAAGATGTAGGCTCTCGGGGCTGAGGCTGTAGCTCAGTGGTAAAGCGCCAGCCTCGCGTATGTGAGGCACTGAGTTCAATCCTCAGCACCACATAAAAATAAATAAAGGTACTTTGTGTTCATCTACAACTAAATAAATATTTTTTCAAAAAAAGATGTAGGGGGCTGGGGATGTGGCTCAAGTTGTAGTGTGTTCACCTGGCATTCGCGCGGCGCTGGGTTCGATCCTCAGCACCACATAAAAATAAAATAAAGATATTGTGTCCACCAAAAACTAAAAAATAAATATTAAAAAATTCTCTTTTTTTTTTAAAAAAAAGATGTAGGCTCTCTATTCATCTCATAGATTGTTTCTTTTGCCAAGAAGAGACTTTTTATTTTGAGTTCATCCCATTTATTGATTCTTGATTTTAATTCTGGTGCCAAAGAAGTCTTATTAAGGAAGTTGGGGCCTAATCCCACATGATGGAGATTAGGGCCTACTTTTTCTTCTATTAGATGCAGGGTCTCTGGTTGTATTCCTAAGTCATTGATCCATTTTGAGTTGAGTTTTGTGCATGGTGAGAGATAGGGGTTTAATTTCATTTTGTTTCATATGGATAGAGATACTACCCTGCATTATCTCTAAAAAGAGAGCTGAATTGATATAGAGGTCAAATATCAAGAACTGCTTTTACTCAAAATCAGCCTGAAGTGTTATCATTAATTTTGATTATAGCATGGTGTATATTATCTTTGGGCACTTTTAGATTCAATCAAGGCCTTTCCTATATATTTTAAAGGATATTTTCAGAAAAGCTAGCTATTTGGAAGTGAGCAAAACTGATCTAAAAAATTAGTATACTAAAATCAGTCAACTTACGATTGTGATTATACAAGCTAGATTCCAATTTACAAGGTATTTAAAGTGAAATAATCTTCAGAAAGAAGGTGTCATTTATTTCAATTAGTTTCCTGCAAACATTGTGAAACATGATTACACTTGACTATATTGTAGAATATGATTTATTTGTGAATCTTTAGTTTTTCTTTTTCACATAAAGCAGTAAAAAGTTCCCACTATACATTAAAAAAAAAAAAACTTCTTATAGTATGCAAGCATCAAATTTTTTAAGCAAAGTCACACCAAAGTAGAAATATAAAAGCATTAGCTGTCATAGTCACAGCATTGGTACTGTACTGCACTACAGAAGTAAGCTACATGGAAAAGATTTGGGGAAACATATTAGTACAACCACTACAGAAATCAGTGCGGAGGTTCCTCAAAAACCATCATATGACCCAGCTTTACCACTCCTCCATATGTATTCTAAAGAATTAAAGTCAAGGGGCTGGGGTTGTGGCTCAGCGGTAGAGCACTCGCCTAGCACATACGAGATGCTGGGTTTGATCCTCAGCACCACATAAAAATAAATAAAAATAAAGGTATTGTGTCCATCTACAACTAAAAATTTTTTTTTTAAAAAAGAATTAAAGTCAACATACTATAGCAATACACATATACCTATGTTTATAAGCAGCACAATTTACAATAACCAAATTATGGAACCAGTCTAGATGTCCATCAGTAAAAAACAGAAATTGTACTATATATGATAGAGTTTTATTCCGTCATAAAGAATGAAATTCCATCATTTGCAGGAAAATGGATAGAACTTATGAGCATTATGTTAAGTGAAATAAACCAAACTTAGAAAATCATATGTTTCCCCTCATATATGAAAGCTAGACAGAAAGGGGCGGTAGAGCTGGGGGTGGTGGCACCTCATAAAAATACAAAGGAGTTGAAAAGAAGAAGGGGACCAGGGGGAAGCAGGAAGGGAAAAGAGGAGGAGATACTGGAGAATGAAACTGACAAATTATATTGTTATATTTGTGCATGTATGAATATATAGCAATGAATTCTACTATTACAAATAATTACAATAATTACAATCAGGTTGGGGTTGTGTGGTAGAGTGCTTGTCTAGCACATGTGAGGCACTGGGCTGGATCCTCAGCATCACATAAAAATAAATAAATAAAATAATGGTTAAAAAAAAAGAATGCTTCAAAAAATAATTACAATCTACCAATAAAAAATAAGCTATAAATAAATTCAAAAATGAAGGGAGGGAAGAAGTGAAGGAGGAAGGAAGGAAGGAGGGAAGCAATGAAGACACTTGGACTAACACAAAGAAACAAAGAGTACCAGAAATGTAAAATGTGTGGGTAAATGTAAGAAAGTTTTTTCTCTTTTCAGAATTTCTTTAAGATACAGGTGATTCTTTAAAGCAAAAGTAATAACAACAACAATGTATTATAAAGTATATAAAATATTTAGTTATAACATGTATAACAATAATACAAGGAACACAGAAGGGAAATTAAAATTATATTATTGAGCTTATATATATATATATATGAATTTATATAACTTTTAAAATTTGTTATTTTTAGATATATATGACAGTAGAGTATATTTTGACATATTATACATACATGCAGTATAACTCATTGAAATTAGGATCTCATTCTTGCAGTTGTACATGATATGTAATTACACTGGTAGTGTATTCATATATGAACATAGGAAAGTTATATCAGATTCATTCTACTGTCTTTTCCATTCCCATATCCCCTCCATTCCCTTCATTACCCTTTCTGTAATCCAATAAACTTGTATTCTTCCCTCCCCTATCTATTGTATGTTAGCATCCGCACATCAGAAAGAACACTTGGCCTTTGGTTTTTTGGGACTGGCTTATTTGACTTAGCATGATAGTCTCCAGTTCCATCCATTTACCAGCAAATGCCATAATTTCATTCTTCGTTATGGTTGAATAATATTCCAATGTGTATATATCATATTTTCTTTATCCATTCATCTGTTGGTTCCATAACTTAGCCATTGTGAACTGAGCTGCTATAAACATTGATGTGGTTGCATTACTATAGTATGCTGATTTTAAGTCCTTTGGGTAGGAAATTATATAACATTTAAGGTAGGATATGACTAGTTCAAGATGTATGCTAAATTCTACAGCAGGAACTGGCAAACTACGACCCACAGGTCAAATCCAGTCCCTTATTTGTTTTTGTAAGGCCCCTGGTTTCTACACTCTTAAATAACTAGAATAAAAAGAAAAATAATAGTTTGTGATAAAAAAGATTATATGGGCTGGAGTTGTGGCTCAGCAGTAGAGCGCTCAGCTAGCAAGTGCAAGGCCCTAGGTTCAATCCTCAGCACCATATAAAAATAAATAAATAAATAAAATAAAGGTATTGTGTCCAACTACAACTAAAAAATAAATTTTAAAAAAAGATTATATGGAATTCAAATTTCAGTGCCCATAAAAGTTTTACTTGAACATGGCTACATTCATTCATTCCTTATTTATTTTTCAGCACCAAAAATCAAACCCAAGGCCTTGCACATGTTAGGCAAGTGCCCTACCACTAAATTACATCCCCAGCAACATTCTCCCTTTTTTAAAAACTTTATTTTGGAGACAGGGTCTAGCTAAATTGCCCAGGCTGGCCATGAATGTACCATCCTACTGCCTTAGCTTTCTAAGGAGCTGTGACTACAGGCATGCACCATCAACACATTGTGCTCATTCATTTCCATGTTGTCTATGGCTGCTTTTGCTCTATATAGCAGTAGCAACAGAGACTTTATAAACTGTGCCATCTAAAACACTCACTATCTGGATCCTATGGAAAGTGTTTGCCAATCTTGCTTTAGAATAATCACATGGAAGGGGTCGGAGGGAGGGAGGGAGAGAGAAGGAAAAAGCAAAAGAATGATCAGAGCACACTATATACATGTATGGAAATAATAAACTGGGTGCAGTGGTCATCCCAGCTAGTCAGGAGACTGAGGGAAGAAGACTATGAATTTAAAATCAGCCTGGGCAACAGAGTGAGATCCTGTCTCAAAATAAATAAATAAATAAAACAAATAAAAGGGTTTTTTTTTTATTTCCCCCTCCAAAACAATAAAATGAGAGAAGACAGAAATAAAGAAGAGAGAAGCAAAGAGGTAATAAACTCAGTATCCTAAACAATTAAGTAAAAGAAGTAAAGAGTAGTGTCAACAAATAGAAAACAAATGTCAGGATGGAAGATTTAAATGAAACCCATTTCAGCAATTATATGAAGTGAAAATGGTCTAAACACCTCAAATAAAAGACAGAGGTTATCAGACTTACACAAAAAGTAAAGCCCATTATAAGCTGTTTTTGAGAAAGTAAGTTTAAATACAAAGACAGAAATAAGATACGCCATACAAACCCAAATTAAAAGAAATCTGGAGTGGTTGGATTAATATGAGACAAAGTAGATTTCAGAACAAAGAATATTACCAGAAACAAAATGAAATGTTTCTAATGTTAATTGGGTCAATTCTTCAAGGAAATATAACAACCTTAAATAGGAATATACATAATAAAAGAGCTTCAAAAGAAATGTAGCAAAAACTTACAAAAACTACATTTGAAGGTTTATAAGTTCTCTCATCCACAAAATTAGAGAAAGCATATGGAGTAAGACTCTTTAGAGTCAGAAGGGAAGCACAATCTGCTCAAATATTTATAGCATAACCGTACAATTTAAGCCACTCCCTATAAGGCCATGGGAATTACAATCTCCACTGCCATTTATAGTGGTTGACTTTTCACTTCCAGAGAACCTTGGGAAGGACTGCAGTAAAATTCAAAAGTCATACTGCATTACAAGAAAAATTAAGACGAAATGCTAAAGTCCAGGAGCTAAAAGACAAGGGTGAATGGATCATCTTTCAGATAGATGCATTTGAATTTTTCTTGATTCAAAGAAAGAAAACAAAGCAAACTGAAAAGGTTATTTTTTAAAAAGAACTTTAAACTTCATTTCTTATTGAGAAAAAAGATTCCTGCTCATAGTTTCTATATGGTACAACAGAGGCATAAGACTAACAATCTTACAGTAGTAAAACCCTAGTGCTAGGTATATTTATGATCTTGAAACATTTATAAAGTTAGAATCTGTAACAAAGACATGTATTAGAAAAGTTCTAATATTATCGATACGTTGTCAATATACAGATTTTTTGCTTTTGGATATTTAAACTCAAAAATTATAAATATCATACCAACAAAATGTAGGTTTGTTTCCTTTATGTAATATTTCAAACTACCCTCTTTTAAAAAAAATTTTTAGCTGCTGATGGACCTTTTTATTTTATTTGCTTATTTATATGTGGTACTGGGGAATCAAACACAGTGCCTCACATATATGAGGCAAGTGCTCTACCACTGAGCTACAACTCCAGCCCCCCTTCTTATTTATTTATTTTTTTTATAGAACAGCAGTGGGAATAACTAACGTGGGGGAGAAGCTACTGAAAAATCATAATACCAATTAAAAATAATGATGTGTCTAAAACAATAAACTATAGGAAACACAAGAGAAAATCTTTACATTTGAGGACAGGCAAAGATTTTCTAGACAGGAAACATATAAAAAAATAATGATAAACTGAACTTGGTCAAAATTAAAAGCTTCTGCTCTTTGAAAGGCATCATGAAGGAAATGAAAATGCAAGCCATTCACTATGAGAACACATTTATAATAAATATCTGCCAAAGGTTATATCCAAACTACATAAAGATCTTACAGCTCAATAAGAAGGAAAACCATTCAATTTTTTAGTGGGCAATTCAAACACATACTTTATAAAAGAGGGCATCAGAAATGACCAGCAATTCCAAGAAAAGATGCTCAGCATCATTATCTATTGGGAAAATGTAAATCAAACCATGGTGAATTTCTACAACATTCTCTCTCTAGTATGGCTAAAAGACTGATAACACCAAAGACCAGTGAACAAATTAGTCTCATGAATTGCTGGTAGGAGTGTATAGATGTACCAAACCAGTGGAAAACTGACAGTTTTGAATGAAGTTCAACATATATTTGCCAAAATCTAGCAACTTCACTCATAAGTATCTAATTAAAAGAAATGAAGACTTATAAATGAGCTTCAATATAGTTTATTAATGAGAGCAAAAAATGCTGTAAACAACCCAAATGGCCTTCAACTGGTAAATGGATAACAAGTGGCAGCATATTCAAGCAAAGAAATACCATCCAATTATAATTAAGATCCAAATTTCTGATACATAGTATAAATTTCAAAAACATTAGGCTAAGTAAAAGAAGTTAGATCCAAAAGATACATTTTTTAATGATTTTACCTATATTAAGTTCTAGAAATACAGAACTGATCTATAAAAATCAGATAAGCAGTTGCCTAGAAGGTGCATAGTGTTGAGACTAGGAAGAGGCATGAGAGGACATTATGAGTAAATAGAAATGTTTTCTTTGTGTATGAGTGTAAGTGTGTGTTGCTGGGGATTAAACCGAGGGCCCTGTGCATGCTAAGCAAGCACTCTACCCACTGAGATATATCTCCAGTCCCTGGAAATATTCTATGTCTTGATTTGGGGGTAGTTGCACAATTATATACATTTGTCAAAACTTACTGAACTGAGCCAGGTGTGGTGACACATGCCTATAATCCTAGTGGCTTTGGAGGCTGAGGTAAGATTGTGAGTTCAAAGCCAACCTTAGCAATTTAGTGAGGCCCAAAGCAACTTAGTGAGATCCTGTCTTTTTTTTTTTTTTTAAAAGAGAGAGTGGAGAGAGAGAGAGAGAGAGAGAGAGAGAGAGAGAGAGAGAATTTTTTTAATATTTATTTTTTTTTTAGCTTTTCGGCGGACACAACATCTTTGTTTGTATGTGGTGCAGAGGATCGAACCCGGGCTGCACGCATGCCAGAAGAGCGCGCTACCGCTTGAGCCACATCCTCAGCCCCGAGATCCTGTCTTTAAATAAAAAAAATTAAAACAAAAACTATTGAACTGGCTGGGCAAGATAGTACACACCTGTCATCCCAGTTCTTAAGAGGCTAAAGCAGAAGGATCTTAAGTTCAAGGGTTGCCTGGGCAACTTAGCACGACTCTCCCAAAATAAAAATATAAAAAGGACAGGGGATGTAGCTCAATGGTAAGAGTGCTTAGCATGTATGAGATCCTGGGTTTAATCCTCAGTACAATATACAAACATTTTTTAACTGTCTATCTAAAATTAGTATATTTTATTGTACATATTTTCATTTAACATAATTAATAAAAAATAATAAAAATGTAATCTTTTTGAAAAAGCTAATCATGATAGCAACTTTAAGACAGGGTGAAGTGGGTAAAAGATAAAAAACAAGAGTTGGTAGAATCAGAAAAACAGTACCTATATATTTTAAGAAAGAGAAGACTATACTAACTATATTTTCTCTTCCCTCCAGGGAAGTTTCAATAACAAGAAAGGAAATTTATCAGGTGACACAAATACTGAGATTCATCAGTTAATTTCATATGGCTACTAGATTCTGAGTCTCCCAAAGCACTCATTTTCTAAAGCAACTACTGACATCCCTATACCATTATGAAAAATGTTCAGCAGGGGAGACAAGCAGACCTGAAAGCACTATGTTTTCTATTTATTGCCATGGCTGAATTCTTTAAAATATATTATTTCATAGACTAATACTATCAATGTCAAATGATTTGGGCAATAACTTTTGATACAAAGTTAATTCAGAAATCAACTCCATTCTAACAGAGACATTTGAAAAAATATAAGTTCACTTAAGAACAAGATGGTCAGATAACACTCACCTTTTCCACAAGAGACCAGTACTTGCAGTTACTGCGGATGCTCCCAGGAAAGCCACCATCATTAGTCTTCGCCTTGTCTGGGTGGGCTGTGATGCTCCATGGTACCATCTGGAGGCCACAGCCAGTTCAGCCAAGGCAGAAAGTGAGTTAAGACGAAACATCCTGTAAACAAAAAGTAGAAATGTCGCCCTTAATAGACAATAACGATAGTATTAGCACACCAAAAAAACAGTGGTTGAGTACTCATTATGGCAGACACTATTCTAAACACTTTGCATATATTATCTGATTTAATCTTTAGACCAATCTTACAGGAAAAGTACTGCTACTTATAAACCCCAAATATCAAAGTATAATTAGAAGATAGAAATTACACAATAATTTGAACAGGGAAAAGTTTAATACAAAACACTTTTAATTACAAAAGGAGATTAACTACCCAGGAGTAGAGAAAGGAAGTAACCCCTACTTCTAGAGCTGACACAGGACAACAGAAAAGACCAACTCTGTGCAAAAATGCAAAAGTGCCACTCCTACTAGAGGTGAGATCATCATCTTGTGTAGAGGACACAACCATGGATGTTTGAGAAATCTACTAAGACAATATGCCAGCAGAATTCACCAGAAAGTTACTCTCTGTGATACTGGCACAAGACAACTACTGGGAGAACTCATGTCAGCAGAATGTGTTGGGAAGGTACCTTTCTGGATGCTGGGGAAAGCCACACATGGGGAGATGCCACAGTGTATAATTATTGGGAAACCACACATGGGTGTGTTACCACTAAAACTCCCACTGAATGTTCCACTAATCCTTGCTTGACACAGGAGCAAGCAGCACACAAAGGAAACCACCCCTTCTCCATTGTCCCCCTTCTGACAAAACTAAACAATAATTGGCAAACAGGACAATGGAAGACAAATTTAGAGCTGAAAAGCAATAGATCAATAACTGGCACCTTCATTTTACAGACTTGCTCAAAAGTATGCAGCTAGGAAGTGATGAATCCACAATTTGAATCCCCAAGTGGACTGGCTCCAGCGTTCCAGGTTTTTTTTTTTTTTAAATATTTATTCTCTAATTGTAGGTGGACACATGTCTCTATTTTACATTTATGTGGTTCTGAGGATCGAACCCAGTGCCTCACGCATGCCAGGCTGGCATTCCACCACTGAGCCACAACCCCAGCCCGCGTCCCAGTTTTTAATGATTTTTCCTATTATGATGCTGATATTGCTTTTGTTAAAAACAATTTTTTTAAAAAATATTTATTTTTTAGTTGTAGGTGTACACACAATATCTTTATTTCATTTTTATGTTTTGCTGAGAATCGAACCCAGTATTGCCTCCCGAATGCAAGGAAGCACCCTACAACTGAGCCACAACCCTAGTCCCAAAAGTAATTTAATCTTTCTCACTTTCAGGCCTATGGAAGCCCTCCTCCACCAGATTCTTTCATTTCATATTTAAAATTTCAGTAAAGAAAAAAATGCTGGGCTGGTGATGTGGCTCAAGCGGTAGCGTGCTCGCCTGGCATGTGTGCGGCCAGGGTTTGATCCTCAGCACCACATACAAAGAAAGATGTTGTGTCCGCAGAAAACTAAAAAAATAAATATTAAAGTTCTCTCTCTCTCTCTCTCTCTCTCTTTTTAAAAAAAAAAGAGAGAGAGAAAGAAAAAATCCTTTAGTATTTTAATAGGGTTTTGGGTTTTTTTTAGTTATAGATGAACATAATACCTTTATTTATTTAAGTGGTGCTGAGGATCAAACCCAGTGCCTCACGCATGTAAGGCAAGTGCTCTATCATTTTGTTTTATATTAGAGACATCTGGGACATTTTCCCAAAAATGGTAACAAAAGTAAAGGAAGGGAGGGAAATGGGAATAGGAAAAATAGAATGAATTGGACATAACTTTCTTATGTTCATATATGAATACATGACCAGTGAAACTCCACATCATGTACAACTACAAGAATGGAATCCTACTTAGAATAAGTTGTATGTATATGTCAAAATACACCCTACTGTCATGTATGCCTAAAAAAGAACAAATTTAATTTTTTTTTTTAAGTGAAGGAAGCTTCTGCTCCTTCCAAAGACAAAGATAAAGACAAATCAAGGGTTTTAAAGGCCAAGAAGGCAGTTAAAACTTGTCCACGTTCCCCCCACACACAGGTTAGCTGCCTTTTGGTAGCCCAAGATACCATATCTTCCAGAGGTAGCCCAGAAGTCCTCCCAAGAGCGCCTCTAGGAGAAACAATCCAGCTTCATTACTATGCTATCCCTAATTTCTCCCTGACAACTGAATCTGCCAAGAAGACGACAGAAAATAACACACTTGTGCTCACTGTGGATGTCAAGTCCAACAAGCACCAGAAGTTTTATGTCACTGATGTAGCCAAGGTCAATACTCTGATGGCATAAAAAGGCATAGGTTTGGCTTGCTCCAGATTATGTTGCTTTGGATGTTGCCAACAAAAATGGGATCATCTAAAATTAATTCAGTAGACTAATTAAAAAAATGTACATTTTTTCATCATTTAAAAAAATCTACATTAGTTCATATTATTTAATAAACATTTACTCTCCCATCCCCCATCTCATAGACAAAGACTTTTTTCCTACTGGGAAAGTGCTGGGACTGCAGAAGGGAGCCACCACTTCCAGCAAGGTTTTCTTCATTTGCAGTGCTAGGGATTGAACCCAGGACCTCACGTTAGATGAACATAATACCTTAGGCAAGTGCTTTACCACCCAATCCCTAGAACAGCATAATATGTGATCAAGTGATAGAAACATCAGGAGTATTCCCCAAAAGCCTTAGGATCATTGTGGGCACTCCACCCAGAGAATTAGTGGAAAATTATTTCCCCCCCCCTTAGACAATGACCTGTGGCCACAGGTCATTCTTATATTCCACCAGGTAGACTAATGGGAAAAGGGACATTTTTTTTTTCCTGTTTCCACAATCTTTTTGTAGGAATAATTTATTTAAATTATACAAAGTATCTATGACCTCCCATCCTTTTCATTTTTCTCAAAGCATAGTGCATTGCTTCCTAATTTAAATCACCTTGCACTTGGTGTCTATCTTCCTAAGGCAATCTATTTGTTCAAATATAAGTTTGCCTTTCACACTTGTCTCTGAATGTCCTTTAAACTATTTTTTTTTTCTCTTTGTAACACACAGTCAAGCACAGGGCTTATTATATTATAGGTGTTTAAAATATCTGTTTTAAGCTTAAAAATACAACACCAAGGAGGCTGTTCCTTATATTTTCTTCCTATCAGAAAACTTCTGATGTATTTATTTTTCTGGGGTTTTTTTGTTTTTTTGTTTGTTTGTTTTTGCACTAGGGATTTAACCCAGCACACATAATCACTGAATCATGTCCCTATCCCTTTTCATTTTTAATTTTGAGACAGGGTCTTGCTAAGCTGCCGAGGCTGGCTTTGAAATTGCAATCCTCCTGCCTCAGCCTCCCCAGTTGCTGGTATCACAGGCGTGCGCCTGGCTCATTTTTAAATTAACATTTCCCAAATCCACACATGCATTCACATAAATAGCACTGCTTTGGCTACAGCAAAAATGAGCACAACTAAAACATACGTATCTGAAGGAAACATTATTCATCAATGATAACAGAAAGAAAAAGGCATTTGGAAGTTTTCAATGTGAAAACGTAACCAATTCTAAAGCTGGATTAAGTGAAGTGGTATGTAAGGCTGGGAGTTTTCAAGAGCTTATCAGATGTGGACATATGACCAAACAGGTAAGCCACAATCACTAGAGAAGATTCTTTGAAGGCCAAACCGAAAATTTTTATCACATATTTGAAAGAAGACACTCTGGCTCTTAAACAGGATTACAACGCAGCAAAAACACCATTTAAAGAATATCAATGTAGGGATTAGAGGTATAGCTCAGTGGTAGAGCCCCTGCCTAGTATGTGTGAGGTACCCAGCACTGAAAAAGAAAATGAAATAACCAATCCACCAGCAGTGTAGTAAATAAATTGCAAAGAATCAAAGGCAGAAAGCTATGAAGTAGTAAATACAGTCAAAAGGCAACTAATAACCTAGATATTAGATGATGTGTATATTAGATAAGGATACCAAAGAAATAAAAAAAATAGAATTGAACAAAAAATTTCCAAAGAGAAAACAATCAAATATATTGTTTAACATAAACTAATATCTAACTGCATAGCAGCTATGAAAATAAAAAGAATTAAAAAGATATTAAAATCATAATGGCAACACTAAAGAGTATGGTAGCAAGTGAAATGGATTAGGAATCCAGTTACCTAACATCTAGTTTTAATTATAGTACTAAACAGCTGTGCACCAATTGTTCAAATCAAAGAATTGCCTACATGAGTTTAGATTCCTTTTATCGCTTTAATGCTCTCATGAAAAACACTGTGGGGTTGTTTTGTTTTGTTTTTGCTGGTGAAAAACACTATACCAAAACATTCTGTTTCACAGGGAGAGGGATTTAATATTACACATTCAAAATTTATTAGTTTTGAAAATCCATTTCTGTGTTATGGCTCTATGGGGTTTCAGACTTCACAAATCCTGTTTTACTAACATTCCACTTAAATTTTGATACTACAATTCAAATGCTGATGTCTATACTTCATTTCACTGCTTGGTTTTAATCTCATTCACCAAAGTATACATCAAAAGATATATCTAATCATCTTCTCTAGTGGAATTTTCATAGGTGTCAAGTAAATAAAACTTTACTGAGTACAGGCTCTATTATAATTTAATCTCTAGCTCTGTGGGGGGAAAAACAGAGCTAGTTAATGTATTAAGTTTTGATGAGAAACAGATTTAAGGATATCAGCTTTCCAACTGAGTCTGGAAAACTGAACAGGCCAATTGGCAGTCATTATAAAATAATGAAGATTAACATGCACATTTAATGATGAGGTTAAATTAATTCAAAAGCACTGCGTTTTTCTTTCCTAACACCTTGCCACCCAAATGCTAAAAAAGGCATGCCTCTTCGGAAATACTTTGATGTGAACTGAAGAAAAGATGAAGAGGTATTTCTAACCAAGAAATGTCAAGAGAAACAACTGATAGGTAATTTTGTTATCAAAGAAAAGCATTGTCTAACCAACAAGAAACTGCTGGAACAAAACTGTTAGAAACCTATAACCATATATCATTGTTATGTTTCATTATCTATTACATTAAGACTTTTAAGTTTAATGCATTCATTGTTTCTGGTACATTTCAAACGTGCACAGAACTGGAAATCATCTAATTCAGTCTTATTTTATAAGTGAATAAATTAATATCTGAGTAAGGTTACGGTTTATTCATAGCTAGTTAGTACAAAAACTTATAATAGAGCTTAGAATATCGCCAGCCCCCCCCTTTTTTAGTTTTTATTTATTTTTTTGGGGGGGGTACCAGGGATTGAACTCAGGAGCACTTAACCACTGAGCCGCATCCCCATCCCTATTTTGTATTTTATTGAGAGACAGGGTCTCAATGGGTTGCTTAGTGCCTCACTGGTGCTGAGGCTGGCTTTGAACTCATGATCCTCCTTCCTTAGCCTCCTAAGCCCCTGGGATTCCGGTGTATGCCACCATGCCCAGCTATGTTTTTATTTTGAGACAAGGTCTAAATTGCTGAGACTGGCCTCAATCTTGTGATCCTCCTGTCCCCGCCTTCTGAGTAACTGAGATTATAGGCATTCACCACTGTGCCCAGCTTAGAAAAAACTTTCAATAACTATCCTCAGCAGAATAAATAACCACATTCTAAAAGATCAAATGCCCAACTATAGAAAGTTAAACAATGATAAAATAATGTAATAGAATCTAAATACTAAAAAGTGATAAACATAAAATATTAAAACATCTCTTCACAAGCCAACAGGAGGCCCAGCTAAACAAAAAAAGTTGGGAAAAAAGCATGTATGGCTCTGAAAACTCTGAAAAGATACTTAATCTTACTCATGATAGGAGAATGCAAATAACAACTATACTGAGGTGCTATTTTTTTAATGTATTAAGTTGGCAGTGTATGAACATTCCTTTTCCTGTATAAGAATAGTCTTTTCCATTTATATTATGGGTAAAATTTTATATCTAAATTAATGTGTATATTCTCTACAACAAGTGAGTTGATGATCACTATTTTTCAAAAGTTGACCACTTTTGTTCTGTGAGCTATTAGACTATTAAGCAACATGTATTATATTTTGTCCTACTCTATTACTCTTCTTGAGGCCTCATCTTTTCTCCACTGCAAAAAAAGGGGGGGGGGCATTCTTGTCATCTAGATTTGGTTTAGATATAAAATAATATTTTAAAGTATGATGTAATACCCACTATTCCATCCCAATACTATCTTTTAGTAGAATGTTATTTTTATTAACCAACCCCACAATACCTACCAAAAGGTTTAAAACGTTTTCAACTTGAACCATTTCAATTCTTTTCCAAATTAATCTAATTAAACAATACCGATGCTGAAAGGAAAATTTTTTTCCCTCCAAAGTTTTGTTTTCTACAGGTTGATTATATTTCAAAATGAATAGATTATCCACTAATTACATTACTAAAAAGAATGATTTACTTTAAATAGCAAAAAAGTTCTCAAAAATATCCCACAAGTATTTCATCTTCACACACAATCCAAAAACAAGATTACATTATTATTCTGCTACATTTTCCTTTGATAACAGAAAAAAAGAGACATCTGAAAGGGTGAAGGAAATATAATGGTAAACAAAGTGCCAAACTTTATTGCTAAAATTATAGTTCCCAATTCAATTGAGGCATCATGACATAATTACCTTGTTGTTTCCAATAACACAAATTGATACACTTTTTGTTAATATACTTTCTTAAAGCTGCAACCTAGAACAACTTATTAAATACACACAGGGTAGTAGAGAAAATATAAACAAGTGCATTTATTTTGCTGATATTTGCAATGCTGCTTCTTCACGAGAGAGCATGCTTGTTATTCCCAAAATATATACATAATCTATGAAAACAATAGTTGCCATGAATGTAGGAAGAATAAATGACTGAAAAAAATGTGCTTATGCTATGGCTATATTTAAGATTTATTAAGCTAATGACAGCAGATTAAGGAGTTTCTGATTAGAGAGCCAAGTTACTCCTTGTGCAGACTACAAGAATTATTTTAATTAATAATTTCATAAATGATTTCATATTAAGTTTACACACCTATGTAGCACAATAAACTAGGCTTTGTAACTGCAAGACAGCTGAGATGAGTATTGTAGGAAGGCAAAAATATAAAATTTTAGGCATTAAGCATATTCAAATATTTAATCTAATACTTTGGGCAATTAAACTTTCAAATTTATGTCGACTTAAGTAGAAATATAGTAAGATTAATATACTAAGTAATTTTAAATATGACTATGTAAACAGGATACTAATCTGGAAATTAGTATAGTCAAGTCTCTGGCTTGGTTTTACCACTCTTTCTAATTGTCCAACTTAGACATAACAAACAAAATTAACATTTTTCTTCTCTACTATTTCTAGGAACATCCTTTCTTAAGGTTCAGTCGAAATCCTTCCTTATCCATAAAACTCTATATTTTATATGTATACATAATTATATGTTGTATATAAAATCATTACCACTTGACTTTTTTTTCTCTGAATTCCTATACAATTAATATTCTGCACTTTTTAAAACAATATTTCTCTCCTTTTTAGAATTTTTTAATAATTTATTTACTTATTGTTGTATTGGGAATTCAACCCAGCACACTCTGAGTTATGTCCCCAACCCTCTTTATTTTTTTGTTATTTATTTTGAGACAGGGTACTGCTAAGTTGCCCAGGCTGGCCTCAAAACTTGCCATCCTTCTTGCCTCAGTCTTTCAAGTAGCTGGGAGTACAAGCAAGTTTCACTGCCCCCAACTAATTCACTTTGGGGTGTTATCTTGACAATAATTATTTAGGATGGCCTTGTTCCTTCAAAACATGCAAAATAGGTTTATATTTTATTTCTCTGAAATAAACTCTTATAACCAGAAAAGGCTTAGAAATAGGTACCACCAATTCCCTCCATTTTCCATAATATCATCACAGAAAGAATAAGGAATCTACTGGTCACGCAGCTGGCCAGTAGTACAGCTAGGAGAACCTAAGCTTTTTGTATCTACTCTACTATAACTGAACAGTATTACTTATTATAACTGTTGGGGATATAACTTGAAATTCACTAACTGACACTGGGAATATTTTAAGCTTAAATACTTCATGTCTTCAGATTTGCAGTCTTCTTTGAAATTGGCAGTAGTATATAAAAATGACTTCATAAAGCCAGGCACTGTGGCAAATACCTATAATTCCAGCTGCTCAGGGGGCTGGGGCAGAAGAATTGCAAGGTCAAAGCCAGCCTGGGCAAATTAGGGGGATTCTTTCTCAAAACACAAAGGAATGTGTTAAGTGCAATGAAGTACCCCTGTAGTCCCAGCTACTCAGAAGTCTAAAGGAAGAGGATTCTAAGTTCAAGGCCAACCCTGCCAACTTCCTAGATGGTCTCAAAATAAAAAATAAAAAGGGCCAGAGATATAGGTCAGTGGTAGATCACCCCTGGGTTCATTTCCCAGTACAGCCGAATTAATTAATTAATTAAAATGAAATGTACAATTGCCATTCTTTCATTCAGATCATTAACTATATAACGAGCCAGGTATTGGGAGGGTACTACAAGAGGCATGAAGACAAGCAAGACAGTCTCTGCCCACAAATACCTTATAATTTGGTAGTGGAGATTAAAAACAAAACAAAACAAAAAAACTACCATCATACAAAGCAGGAAAAAATATAAAAGCTACAAGAACATATTAACAGGGATTCAATTACATTAGGTTGGAAAATGGAAAGGGCTCAAAAAAGTTTTTCAGAAAGATTTCATTACTTAAAGTAAGTAAAAGATAAGCATTCATTACTAAATAATTTGGCTGAATCATTATCCTAGATGCCACTTTCATTTTATCACTAGATGACAATGCACACATGAAATTATATGAAGAATGGAAAGTTACCATAAATATAATATTTACTGAACAGTGAATATGATGCTCAAAATGCAACACTATATCAGACTTTAATTATGCCAAATAATATTTAAAATACCTTTATATATTTCTTTTAGACAAAATGAATCAGATTGAAAGTTCTGCATTGAAGACACCAGCATGACTGCCAAAATATAGTAGAGATTAATGTTCACATCTAGAAAAGATGCATTTTCATAGCTCACAGTGACATTACTGGCAGAATAAATGAGGAAAGCTCACAGTTCAGCTGCACCTCTTCTCAAAAGTATTTTCCAACAGCAGAGAAAGAGCTGTTTTAAATTATCTGGATGAGGATGTAAAGTTAATTTAAGTCATGCAAGTCTCTAACAGAACAAAACAATACTTGTAGAAAAATGAATCATCTCACAGAAATGTTAGGTCTGACAGAGAACTTCTGCACATATTCTTGCTAAATGAGGATGCTACTGAAAATCAGGTCAACATTCTAAGACACACTTCACCTTCCAATACTCTCTGTAACAGTCCTTCCTTTATCCATCAAGCACCTCCATGGTTCACTTTTTTTTTTTTGGTACTGGGAACTGAACTCAGGAGCACTCCATCACTGAGCCACATCCCCAGTCTTATTTTGTATTTTATTGAGAGACAGGGTCTCAGAGTTGCTTAGTGCCTTGCTTTTGCTGAGGATGGCTTTGAATTCAAGATCCTCCTGCCTAAGCCTTCCAAGCCGCAGGGATTATAAGCATGTGCTGCTACTGCGCCCAGCTTGGTTCACTTCCTTAACACAAACAAACATACACACACACACATACACACACACACACACACACACACACACACACCACAGAGCCTTTTTGCTACAATAAAATTTAGAACTTATTTCTGACCAAGGACAATGTGAAGGATGAAAACTTCCCCTTCCAAATAACTACACAGAAAACCAAAGTGTGAAGATGGAACAGCAAATATCAAACAAATAAGCAGTCTATTTAAAACAAAAACAACCATCCAGGAAATTACAAAAACAATCTGAAACCTCCAGAAGATAGCAGCATGCTGAGATTATGAGTATGAATTCAATATCTAAAATTCCCATAAAACATCATCTCCAGTGCAATTTTTCAACTCAATTCTTAGAAATTAGGTAGCTATAGAGATTTTATGGTCGATAATATTTTTAATGTACTTCAGAGCCATAAGAAAATTACAGGATGAAAAAAAATAAAAACCTCAAGTATAAAATAAGGAAAGTTTAAACACTGCTCCAAAGGAAATTAATGCCAAGAAAGAAATGACTGTACAAGGCAGAGATCGGGTTACATAGAAATGAAAGAGAAGAGGAATAAGTATAGAAGCATTGATGAAAACCCATGTTTTGCTTTCCACCTCTCCCAGACATCTGTGGCTTATGTTCATTTTCCATCTAAAATTAAGATATATTTTAATTTCAAGCCCTATCTAAGCCTCAAAAACACTTTCTGATCACATTGCTACACTTTGTAGTAAAAATTGGCAGTTTAACAAAATCTTAGTTTATAACATAGATTTTCATTTAAAATGTTTGTTTAAATAATTCCTTTTTTCTTTAGTGGGGGAGGTGGGGTTTACTAGGAATTGAACATTTTTATTTTTATTTCAAAACAGGGTCTGACATGCTGAGGCCCTTGCTAAATTGCTAAATCTGGTTTCTAACTCACAATCCTCCTGCATCAGCTTCCCAAGTTGCTGGGATGACAGTATGTATTTCCATGTCCAGCAAAACAATTTAAAAATTTTTTTTTTGTAGATGAACAGAATGCCTTTATTTATTTATTAGTTGTTGATGGATCTTTATTTATTTATATGTGGTGTTGAGAATCAAACCCAGTGCCTCACACACGCAAGGCATGCACTCTACCACTGAGCTACAGCCCCAGCCCAACAATTTTTAATATAGGTTCAATCTAACAGATACTTGCTACTAAACAGTATTTGGTTATTCACATGGAACTTCCAAAGCCTTTTACTCCCAGAATATTAACCTTAATCTTTATTATCAAACCAAAACATGAATCAATTTGTTGAGTGACATTTTCTAAGGTGTGAGTGGATAGATCAGAGCAAAGGCTACAAAGGAGGGGATCTGATGCTTAAAGTACATGTGATTTGAAAGACTGTCTTTAAAAAGTTGCAATTTTTAGGGAAGAAAATCTAAATAACATAATTGTTAAGGTATATCTTATGACTATGAACCAAATAATAAAAACTAGTAATATAAAATACACCCTTTTCAAGTGTTCGTGGAACATTATTAACAAAAACAGATTATATATTAGGACACAGGAAATACTACAAACACCACTTTCTGAAAAAATTGCAATAAAACCAGAAATTAACAAGTGTCCTACCACAACACCTAGAAATAAAAAAGAACAATTATTAACAATACTACAGAAAGGCAAGAAACAAACTGAAATTAAATAATTTATTTTAAAAATGGTAATGAAGATAATTATCAGAATTCACTGGATACATGTGAAATAATGATGAGAGAAAAATACACAGAACTTAATATTTTAATCAGTAAAAGTGAAATAATAATAAACATTAATGAATTTAATTCTATGGTTTAAAGAAAAGAAAAAAAAAAGAGAAAAGGAACAATGAAAGAAACCAAGAGATGGTGTAAGGAAAGGAAAATGAATATAAAAGCTGAAATAAACAAGGTCAAGAAGACAAAAGCAGTAAAGCTTAATTTAGTAAGTTAAAATCACATTTTTAAAAATTAACAAATAAACTATTAGCTGACTCAATCAAGAAAAGGGAAGGGGAGACAACACAATCATATAAAGGAAGAATACCCTCTAAAACAGAAGGAAACTTAAATACCATGAGTCATGGGGTGGCATGTGCCTATAGTCCCAACTGGGAGGCTGAGACAAGTACTTAAGTCCAGGAGTTCAAGGCCAGGCTGGGCAATAGACTGAGATGTCAACTTATTCATAATTAAATAAATATCACCAAAAATACCTCACAGATCTCTATGCAAATGAAAGTTAAAATGTAGGTGAAGGGAAATTACTTAAAAAAACGAAGATGAACAAATTTGACCTCATAGGAGTTAGAAAACCTAGACAAATTTCCAGAGGAAAAAAAAAAAAGACAAAATCAGGCTGGGGCTCAGCAGTAGCATGCCTGTCTGGCATGTGTGAAGTACTACTGGGTTTGATTCTCAGCACCACATATAAATAAATAAAATAAAGGTCTATCGACCACCATACATACACACACACACACACACACACACACACACACCCATATATTAGACAAAATCATCACAGAATTACCCGATTAAGAAAAAAAATGTGGCATATATACACAATGGAATATAACTCAGCAATAAAAGAGAATAAAATCATGGCATTTGCAGGTAAATGGATGGAGTTGGAGAAAATAATGCTAAGTAAAGTTAACCAATCCCAAAAAACCAAATGCCAAATGTTTTTCTCTGATATAAGGAGGCTGATTCATAGTGGAGTAGAGAGAGGGAGCATGGGAGGAATAGACAAACTCTAGATAGGGCAGAGGGGTGGGAAGGAAAGGGAGTGGGCAGGGGGTTAGAAATGATGGTGGAATGTGATGATCGTTATTATCCAAAGAACATGTATGAGGACATGAATTGGTGTGAATATACTTTGTATACAATAAGAGATATAAAAAAGTGTGCTCTATATGTGTAATATGAATAGTAACGCATTCCGCTGTCATATATAAAACTTAATAAAAAAAGAAAAAAAAAAGGACAAAGCCCTTATGGTTTCATACATCAATTCAAACAAATCTTTAAAGATGAAAAATGACTAAAAGCACTTGAAATGAAACAAGACTTCCTAATTCCTTCTATAAAGCAAATATAATATTGACATCATTCCCTGAAAAACACAGTAGAAAAAGAAGAATTATATAACAAAGTCAGTTATGAATATTAATGCAAAGATATTAAATAAAAAATCTGCCAACAGAATCTAACAACAAAATTTTAAAATTAATAAACTAACACAGTGGGATTTTTTTCAGAATGCATTGTTTCTTCAAAATTAAGAATATTGTTGGGCTGGGTTGTGGCTCAGTGGTAGAGCACTCGCCTAGCATGTGCGAGGCCCTGGGTTCGATCCTCGCACCACATAAAAATAAATAAATAAACAAAATAAAGGTATTGTGTACAACTAAAAAATAAAAATTAAAAAATTAAGAATATTGTTAATAACATATACCACATTAATAGGTCTAAGAAAAGAATCATGATTATCTCCATAGATGCTAAAAAAAAAGACCTCAAAGTTGAACACTTAATCCATTCAACACTGGCAAGAGCAATTGGATAGTCATGTGCAAATAATGAATCTTGACCCTGACAATGCACTACATATAAAAATTTACTTAAAGTGGAACACAGACCTAAACATCAAACCTAAAGTTTAAAAATTTCCAGAAGAAAAATTTAGTAAACCCCCATTAGTCAGGTATTTATTGAATATAACACAATAACAAATGAAAGAAGAAAAAAAAAGAATTACTGTAAGAGAAAAAATTTGACATTTGGATTACATCAAAATTAAAATCTTTTGGACTTACCACACACAGGCTTGTTCTTACACTGACTGTATAGAAAGAAGAGGCCTAAACCACATACACCTCAGCCCAGGCCCTGTGCCTGGTCTGTATTGTCAAAAGGGAAATATGGAGAATCTAAAAAAATAAAATAAAATAAAAATGTTTCCTCTTTTTTCTCCCATCTTTGGTCCTGAGGATTGAGCCCAAGGGTGCTCTACCACTGAGTTACATCCGCGGTCCCTCATACTTTTTATTTTTTGACAAGGTCTCACTAAATTGCCAGGTTGGCCTTGAATTTGTGATCCTCTTGCCTCAGCCTCTCAAGTAGCTGAGATTAGGGCAGGTGCCACCTTGCCTGGCAAATCTTTTCCTCTTAAAAGAGATTGTTACGAGGGGCTGGGGTTGTGGCTTAGTGAAAGAACGCTCGCCTAGCACGTGCAAGGCCCTGGATTTGATCCTCAGTACCACATAAAAATAAATAAATGAAATAAAGGCATTGACAACTACAACTAAAAAATAAATACTTAAAAAAAGATTGTTATGAAATTTTAATGCCTACTACAAGGAGAAAATATTGGGAAAATATATATCTGCAGAGGACTTTTTGCAGAATATACAAAGAACCTTTTCAATTTAAGATACACAATCCCATTTTTTTAAAATGGACAAAGGTAAAGCCAAGTGAAGTGGCACACTACCTGGGAAGCTGAGGCAGAAGGGTCACTTGAGCCAAGGAGTTTGAGACCAGATTGGACAACATAGCAATATTCCATCAAAAAAAAAAAAAAAAAGTGATAAAAATAGACAATGGTTTCAACAGACAATTGCCTTTGTAAAAGATAAGTGGATATCAAATAACTATAGCACATGAAAAGAGGCTCAGTGAACTGCAAATTAAAACCAAAATGAGATGTCAATGCATATCACTTCAGGGGCAAAATACTGACAAGGATTTGGAGCAACTGGGACTCTCATACACTGCTAATAGGAAAGTAAAATGTACAATATTGGAAAATACTTTGGCTCAAAATATAACTCCTCAAAATTTTAAACACAAAACTACCATATGATTAAATCATTCCACCTTAGGTTAATTATTAGAAAAACATACACACAGACCACTATTTGAACTAATAAACTCAGCAAACTAGAAGGATACAAAGTCAAAAAGCAAAAATGAATTGTATTTTTATACAATAGCAATAAACAATCAGAAAAGAAAATTAGAAAAATAATTCCATTTATGATAGCACCAAAAAGAGCAAAATACTTAGGAACTGACTTAAGGAGATGAAACACTTGTACAACGAAAACTTCAAAACATTGCTAAACAGTATTAAAGACTATTTGAATGAATGGAAATGCATGCCATGCTCACCAACTGGAGACTTAGCACTGCTAAAATACCATAGTAGCCAAGGTGATCTACACATTCAATGTAACCTCAACTCCATTGACATTTTCTGAAGAAATAGAAAAGCCCATCCTAAAATTCATTACCTATTTCAGGAGACTGAAAAAGAAAACAATCTTGAAAAAGAGTAATAATGCAAGAGGACTTACACTTCCTGATTTCAAAACTAACTACAAAGCTACAGTAATCAAAACAGTAGAACACTGGTATAAAGCTCTTTAGAAAAGAATATAGAGCCCTGAAACAAGCCCTTATATAGATGGTTATGATTTCTGACAAGGATGCCAAGACCATATAATAAGGGATAAAATATTTGCAAATCCTGTATCTGATAAGGGATTAATGTGCAGAATATATAATGAACTCATAAAAATTAACAATAACAAAAACAACCATATTAAAAAATAGACAAAGGACTTATAGAGTTATTTCTATAAAGTACACAAATGGCCAATAAGCACATTAAAAAATGTTCACGGGGGAGGGGTTGTGGCTCAGTGGTAGAGTGCTTGCCAAGCATGTGTGAGGCTCTGGGTTCAATTCTCAACATCGCATATAAATAAATAAAATAAAGGTCCACTGACAACCAAAAAAAATTTTTTTTAAATGCTCACATTACTAATCATTTGTGAGATGCAAATCAAAACTGCATAAAGACACCACCCCACATACATTAGGTTGGCTAATATTAAGAAAACAACAAGTGTTATGAGGAAATAGAGAAAATGGAATCTTTCCACACTGTTGGTAGAAAATGTAAAATGATATATCTCTGTGGAAAAAAAATGTGGCAGTTACTCAAAAAGTTAGAAACAGAACTGCCATATAATCCAGCAATTCTACTTCTGGGGATTTATTCAGAGGAATTGAAAACAAAGTCTCTATACATCTATGTTCATAACAGCATTGTTCAGCTACAACATGGAAGCAACCCAAGTATCCATGGATGGATGGATGGATAAGCAAATGTTATATATACATACAACGAAATATAAAGTGGCCTTAAAGAGAAAGGAAATTCTGAGGTGTTAATGAATCCTGATGTCATTCTCTAAATAAACTAAAGCATCCACAAAAACCCAACACTATATGATTCCACTCATGTGAGGTACTCAAAGAAGTCAGAATTATAGAGAGAAGAAGTAAAATAGTGGTTTCCAGGTGGCTGGGGAGATGGGAATGAGATATTATTTTATAATGAGTACAAAGGTTTGGTTTCACCAAAAACAAAAAACCTATTATAGCTAGGCAGGGAAGCATAATCCTGTAGTCCCAGGTACTCAGGAGGCTGATGCAAGAGAACCACAAGTTCAAGGTCAGTTTGGACAATTAAGCATGACTCTGCCTCAAAATAAAAGGCTGGGGATGTAACTCAGTAGTAAAGTGCTTGCCTTGTTTAGGCCCTGGATTCAATTCCCAGTACCACAAAAATAAATAAATAAGTTGTGGAGACGGATGATGGTAATGCTTGCATATTATGAATGTATTTAATAACACTGAACTATTCTTTTAAAAATTGTTTACATGTAAACTTTATATGTATTTTTATCACTATTTAAAAAAATATTAATGGAGTTACGAACATGGAATTGGGACAAACAGGTTAGAAAGAATTGGGGGATAAGGTATAGTAGAAGGGATGCTGGAGGAATAACATTTTTATGACTCTCAGAACCATGGTAATGTTTTACATGCCTACCATCTATTAGTGTTCCTTAAGGATAATTTCTCCTATGATTAAATTCAAAATCATATTATGGCAGATTTAAATTTTCTTCATGTCTTCTGATGCAAATCAGAATTCTACCCCAATATGTGGTATGCTGGCATTTGAGGAAAGAACAGGTGTTGCCTTTTTGACATGTTCCTACTCACCTCCCCTGAAGCAGGCCAAAAGAGGGTTTAGGTATAGCTCAGTGGTAAAGCACTTGCCTAGCTTGCACAAGTCCCTCTTTCCAGAGGATTCCTCCATACACCTTGAAGAAATGAGCAGAAGACTGGGATGCCAAGAAAACTCTCGAACAGGCTTTGTTAAGTCCCCCACAATTCATTATAATTAGATCATATCACCTTTGTCCAATTATAATTGTGCATTACTGACAACTCGTCATCAAACCTAAACATAAAAATACACATATTTCCTTGTGGTTTTTTTTTTGGGGGGGGGGGGGTGTCATAATTTCTGAAGGCTCCTGTGTCATGTAAAATTTACATTAAGAAATACATGTGCTTCTCTTTTATTTGTCTATCCTTTGTTACAGGGGCTATAATCACAAACCTTACAATGAGTAAGAAAAAGTTATTACTTTTTCTTCCCTTCAGTAATATGTAAGCAACAACATGTCACCATGTTATTTTGACCAGCTGGTAAAATATCTTGAAGAAAAATTTGAGTGGTAGGAAAATTGCCTTTAGGGAATGGGACCACAAAAGTCAAACCCCAAAGGAATTAAAGGAGGGGGGTAATAAAAAGGAAATTCTCCTGTTACATCTTTACTTTTCCTTCTTTATTAATATAGAAACATATTCCAGTATCTTGTACCTTAAAAAAATCCTTTCTTGACCCAAATCCTCTTACAGGCATAGGACCATTTCTATACTTCTCTCACCCCAAAACTTATAGAATGGAGTTTTTACAGTTGTTTCTCCTTGTATTCTAGTCTCTTTAACAAGCTCCAGTGAGATTTCCAGCCTCATTAATTTACTGAATTTATTCTTAGTATAAACCCAGTAATTTTCATTTTGCCAGGTCCTAGTCAGTTTTCTGTCCTGATCTTACCTGCTCTTAAGTAGGTTGAAAAGACGGTTACTCCTTCATCCTCAATATGCAGTCATGCACAGCATAACAACATTTGGTCAAGAACTGACCAGATATAGATATTTGAGATAGATATTTAGTTAGAGATAGATAGTTAGAGCCACAGAGAGAAAACTAAATCTCTAAAGGAGAAATGGTCCAGCTGGCATGTAGAATAGGTGGCTTGTGAACAACTCAAAAGTTGGACAAAGTGGCTTAAGGAACAAAAATGTATGAGTACCCTAAACAACCCATAAGTACTTCGTAACTTTCCAGTTCCCTGTAAGTTTTCAGGAATTAAGCAAAGCAGGAACAAGACCTCAATAGAAAGAAATCATTAACCTCATGAAGCCAGGAGCCAACATTTGACTGAACCATGGCCCTGAGACCCTATCATCTGATCAACCACCCCACCATAAGAGATGCTGATGTAAGCTAAAGCCTACATACCAGAAGAGATCCCCCTAAAGGGGAAACACTATTTTGCTCAATATTTCCCAGTCCCAAAGTCCAGTACCTTTGGATAATATATATTCTAACTAGTTATGGACCCTAATAGAATTTTAAGCCTTGGCAGATACATCTTACTATTAAGATGGTCCACATTCTGACAATGTATATCTTTGCTTTTAACTTTCTGATAAAGCTCTTCTTCTCTCTGCTAAAACCTAACTCATCCTTAAATTCTTTTCTACACCATGGTCAAGAGCCTGGAAGGTTGGAATAGAGGTCTCTTCTGCCTTTAAAGAAATTCACTTATAGTAACACTTCTATAAGACTATATGCTTAATAAAGTCACAGCTCTTAGTTTATATAAGTATATTCTATTGATGTTCACACAACAATTGTCAAATGACACATTTCTCAGAATGTATTCTTGTGCTTGCTATGAGACTACATTCTCTTGATTTTATACCTTTTCTCTGGTATTCTTTCCTGAATACCCTCTAAATGTTAGAATATAGGAATTATAATCTTCTCTTTTTACCCTCTCATCCTAGACAATGTCCTCATAGCCTATGGTTTTAAATGCCATTTATATGCTAAAAATTCCCAAAACATTATCTCCAGCTTGTGCTTTCCACATAGATCTAAACAGTATATTTAACTTCCTACACAGCAACAGTCTAAGTTAGCTTAGCCCAAAACAGAACTTTCGATTTCTATCAATCCATACCTGTTCCATGCATCTCATTAAATCATAACACAATCGAGTTACTCAAGCCCAAAATTGGGAGTGAGTTGATTTCTTCCTTCCTAAACTCTCAAGCAGAATCTATCAGGAAGCACTTTGGGGTCTGTTTCACAATGGCATGTCAATCCAGAAAATTTCTATTTCCACTTTAACAATGAAGTCCATACCACAATCCTATTAAGCTTAGATTCTTCCAATTGCTTCCTAAGTGGTCTCCTTGTTTTAATTCTCTATATTAGCCAGAGTAATCTTTTTAAAATACAAATCAGACATGTAGAGAATAGGCAGATCTATGGTCAGAAAGTGGATTAATGGTTGCATAGGGTAGGCAGGTGGAAAGTTAAGAGAAAATGAGTGGTAAGTGCTAATGAGTTCTAGGGTTCTTTTTGAGGTAATGAAAATGTTCTAAAATTGATTCTGGTGATGGTTACATGCCTCTGTGAATCTATGAAAAGTTTCTAAAGTTCTTTAGGTGAATTCTGTCTCAGTAAAGCTGTTAACAAGTGTAAATAGGATCATATGATTCTCCTAATAAGCAATTAAATTGAGATTAAAAAACAATTGACACTGAATCTACAGTCTATAAAAGGTAGGTCAGAATTTGCAGCTTGAACCTAACTAGGTCAACTGTCTACTAAAGAGAGAAAGGGGAGAAAAAAAAAACTTCCTAGGAATTATACAATATCTTCATTGTCAAAGTATGATATTCTAGGAGAATTCTTTGTCCAGAGACCTGTCCTTTAAAAAAAAAGTAAGAAAAATGAAAAATGCTTAAAGTTCTTCATATGGAAGAATAACCACATAGGAGAGAAACCTGTAAATTCAGGAATAAAGAAAGAGCAACAAATTGATTTGCATCACTTCTTAGAATTTTGCTGTGATTTTTATTTTTGTTCCCGTAGGGGAGGAAAATAATTTTCTCCTCTACCTTTCATGAGTGATTGGATGGAACAAAAGAAAAACAAAGTTTTAAAACATGTATAACACTGTATATATGGTAAATAACCCAGAGATTAGTAAATTTCTAGGGCAAATCTCAAAAGATTTGTCTTAGATTTCAGGAGAACAAAGAAAGAAGTTTTGGGGAGATAACCAGTCAAGATGAGATGGCCAGGGCTGAGGCCCCGGGTTCAATCCCCAGCACCTGGGGGAAAAAAAAGGTGGTAGTAGGCAGGGAATGGCCTGGAAAAACACAAGGATAAATTTAAATGCAGATTTAAAAACAGATGCTTTTTCCACTGATAAGTCTCTAGTGAATTAATTATCATCTCTCTTTTCTTGGTGTATCCCTATAAATGTAAATTTCTTACTAAAGGTTTACTAAATTTTCAGAGCCTCTCATATATCTTTAGTTTCTCAAAATAATCCTTATGACAGAAGGGCATATTTTGAAGTGACATTCTGGTCTCCTACAGTCATATTTTGGGGCGACATATCTTGAACCCCATCATTTCTCTGTACATAATATGCCATTTTTCCTCTGAGTACTTATTACTTGGCACATGGTAGCCTGTAGTAAGGAGGTGGGATGGGTTCTGTGTTGTCCTGTAGCATCAGTTTTTAGCAGGGATATTGTATCACTTGCTGAGAGCCACAGCCCAGTCGGAATGGCCCCTGGCATTTTGCCAACAGTATTGGTTGACAGGCGAGGCATTACTATCTGCCTCTTGGAGTTCTCTAGCTACTTTGGAGTTCCCGTGGGAATTCCCGGGGATTCCTGGAGAGTTCCCATTGGTTGGGGAAGTGCAGGAGGAGGGATTTCCGGAGGAGATATTTCCGGTTGCTGGTTCCTGGAGGAGCCCTGTGGCGGTAGGCAGATTTCCCGGGAGCGTGTGTGGAGTGTGCTGGTAGAGTTCAGAAATAAAGTTTGTTCCTGCTTCAGTGGCTCGTGATTTGTGCCCAGCCAGACTGAGGCAATCACTGAGTCTGGTGAATGGGGCCTTCTCAGTGGCCCTCCCTTTCCTTGGAATGTAGACTTCTGATGATCTGGGCTTTTGCCTCTCCCTCGGGGGTAAAGGATTTATTTTTCTTTTGTCTTCTAAACTCAAAGGATCTTCATCTTTCTCTGAGGTGACAAAGTTTTCTATCTTTCCCCAGTGGCTTAAAGTTTTTGTTATTTAGGGGAAAGATCTGAAAAGAGCTTATTGTTTTTCCCATTGTAGTGGATGCTCCCCTGTAATGGGCTTACTCTCCTAAAATAGCTTTGTCTCCTTCTCTTCCCTCAATCTTTTTTAAAATTGTATGTATTTATGGTATGCAATATCATGTTTTGGTATGCTTATGCATAGTGGAATGATTCCTCAAACTCACTGGTGAGTTCCTCATTGAGCGCCATTGAAAAGAGCCTGTGAGTGGCTGTAACTTTCTATGTGTTTAGGATTCCAGAAATTCTATGAATCTACTTCCCATTTAGCCTTTGGCAATCTTTGAAATATTTTAGCTGGATTTTAGGTATTTACCCTAGAAAAATGAAAAAACATGTTCACATGAAAAATTAAAAATGAATGTTCACAGAAGCTCTATTCATAGTTACATAAAAATATGTTCAATATCATTTGCCATTAGCAAAATGTAAGCTAAAACTACTATGAGACCATTACATACCTATCTCAATGCCAAAAAGAAAAATACCATATTTCACCACATATTGTCTGAGATACAATGCCATGGTTTTTTGTTTGTTTTTGCAAAAAAGTTGCACACAACCATTATGTGAAGCTTTAAAAAAAAAAGTGTCAGTGCCATACTTAAAAAATTTTACTATAGTGTTGCAAAGTATGAACTTAACAAAATTTAATCTTCTGAAAAAAAAAATTTGTCTTCTGTGTCTAAAGATCCTGCACCACCATCATTGGTTTTGTTATCTGATATGCTGTCTTCAGCAGAACCCATATAAGATATGTTTACCATTAATACTGCAGCACTCTAAACAAACCACAGGAAGGTCTTTGGAAATACACTCACAAAGCCATGTGTACTAAAAATTCTAGGCATGTACACAGAACAATATTATTCAGCCTTAAAAAAGGAAGGAAAGTGTGACACGCTACAACATGGATGAACCCTGAGGTCATTATACTAAGTCAAGTCAGATACAAAAGGACAAAACTATATGATTCCACTTATATGAGGTACCTAAAATAATCAAATTCCTGGAGACAGAAAGTATTATTATTACCAAGAACTAAGAAGAGGGGTAGTGAGAAGTTATTGTTTAAAGGGTAGAAGTTCTATTAGGAATGATGAAAAAGTTCCAAAAATGGATAGTGGTGATGGTTGCACAAAATGGTGAATATCCAAAGCTACTGAATTGTATACTTAAGCAGCCAAGATAGTAAATTTTACATTATGTATACTTTACTGCTATTTAAAAAAGAAAATCCAGGGGCTGGGGTTGTGGCTCAATGGTAGAGTGCTTGCCTTGCATGTGTGACGCCCTGGGTTTGATTCTCGGTATCACATACAAATAAATAGACGAACTCTAGAGATAGGGCAGAGGGGTGGGAGGGAAAGGGAGGTGGCGGGGAGTTAGCAAGGATAGTGAAATGTGATAGATATCATTATCCAAAGTACAGTATGAAGACACGAATTGGTGTCAACATACTTTATATACAACCAGAGATAAGAAAAATTGTGCTGTGTATGTGTAATCAGAATTGTAATGCATTCCACTGTCATTTTTTTTTAATCAATTAAAAAATTCATCATCAACAACTAATAAAAATATTTTTTTAAAAGAAAATCCGGGCTGGGGTTATGGCTCAGTGGTAGAGCGCTCACCTTGCACGTGTAAAACCCTGGGTTCGATCCTCAGCACCACATAAAAAAATAAACAAAATAAAGATATTGTGACCATGTATAACAAAAAACTATTAATAAAGAAAAAAAAAGAAAATTCAATCTAGTCTAAAAAGCTTATTATGATCCTATTATGACTGGACAGAAATTTCCCAAGGTAGTATAACTAGAATTTAATAAAAAGGCTGTTCAAGCGGTAGCGTGCTCGCCTGGCATGCATGTGGCCCGGGTTTGATCCTCTCTCTCTCTCTCTCTCTCTCGCTCTCGCTCTCACTCTCTCTCTTAAAAAAAAAAAAAAAAAAAGCCAGACATAGCAATTTAGCTAGGCACTAAGCAACTCACTAACCCTGTCTCTAAATAAAATACAAAATAGGGCTGGGGATGTGGCTCAGTGGTCGAATGTCCCTGAGTTCAATCCCTGGTTGCCCCCACCCCAAAAAAGGTAAAGTCAACTGAAGTGTTGATGAATGGACAAATGGATAAGCAAAATGGTATGTGTGTGTGTGTGTGTGTGTGTGTGTGTGTATTAAATATTATTCAGCCTTTAAAAAGAAGGAAATTCTGGCCTATGCTACAAAATGGATGAATTCTGAAGCCATTATGCTAAGTGAAATAAGCCAGTAACAAAAATAGAAATATTGTGTGGTTTCCCTTATATGAAGTACCTAGAGTACTCAAATCATATAGAAAGAAAGTATAATGGAGATTGTCAGAGGTTAGAAGAGAGGGGATGGTGGGAGTTGGTGTTTTAATCAGTATGGCATTTCAGTTTGGGACAAACAAAGTTCTGGAAATTATTGGCACTGTTAGTTATATGATAACATGAATGTACTTAATGTCATTTACATTAATTAACTATTCAAAAGATGAATTTTCTAAATTATGGTAAAACATACATAAAATTACCATTTTAACTACTTGTATGTGTGGCTGTGCACACGTGCATTCAGTACTGGGGATTGAACCCAGAGTGCTGAGCTACATCCCCAATCCTTTTTTTTTTTTTTTAAGCTTATTTTATTTTTTTAGTTATCAGTAGACCTTTTATTTATTTATTTATATGTGGTGCTGAAAATTAAACCCAGTGCTTCACACATGCCAGGCAAGTGCTCTACCACAGAGTCACAACTCCAGCTCCCCCAATCCTTTTTGTTAAAGACAGGGTCTTGCTAAATTGCTACGGTTAGCCTCAAATCTGTGATTATCTTGCCTCAGCCTCCCAAATTGCTGGGATTACAGACACACAGCACCATGCCCAACTCATTTTAACCACTTTTAAGCATAAAATTAAGTGGCATTATATACATTCACCATGTTGTACAAAAACAGCACAACCCTAACTTCTGCAGAGAAGAGGACAATTACATTGTATCCTTTCTCAAATACTGGATTTGTCTGATTGCTTCCTTATAGTCAGGTTTGAGTTGTTTATTTCTTTTTACTTTCTTCAAACAAGAAGTTACATATAGGATGGGCATGGTGGCAGGGACAGGAGGATTGCAAGTTCAAAGCCAGCTTCAGCAATTTAGCAAGGCTCTGAGCAACTCAGCAAGACCCTGTCTCTAATAAAATACAAAAAGGGCTAGGAATGTGGCTCAGTGGTTAAGTGCCCCTGGGTTCAATCCCTGATACCAAAGAAGAAGAAGAAGAAACACCCAAAAGTTCCATCAAAGTCTAAGTAATTTAGTTAGAATACTGAAAAGATTATTTTGTATACTTCATGAGCCTTGGTTTAGATTTTCTTCTCTAATATCTAATCTGCCATTATTTCCATCAAATACATTTTTCACCTCAAATATTATTATAGTTTACATCTCTATAAATTCAGTGTGGGTCTTTTTATATCTTCTCTGCTTAGCATTTTTAATCTTTCTTCTGGTTACCTGAGCATATATATTACACTATTTAAAAAAAAAACAAAAACAGCTATTCTAATGTGTAGGGGTAAATTTTATTATGTTCTGAAACTATTTAATGTCCCTCTCTACTAATCTTCTTTGTCACTTCTTATTTGGTTTTTTATTTTTTTTCTCATCATTATGTCATATTTTCCTGCTTCTTTGTATACCTAGTAATTTCTGATTGGGTGTGAGACAATGTGAATTTAACCTTGTATGCTGGACATTTCTGTCTTCCTGTAACTATAATTGAGCTTTCTTCTGGGACAAGATTAAGTTACCTGGAGGCAATTTGACCCTTCCAGATCCTGCTTTTTCGTTTTGTCAGACTAGGCCAGAATAACACTTAGTTTATAGCTAATTTACCCTACCTATGAAGGTAAAAACCTTTCAGAGTCTACACAGGCACCAGACACCCTCAATTAGGAGAAACCACTATGCTTTGCCTGGGTTCTCTCTTCCTCCTCTGCAGCTGACACACTCTTCCAGGCAGCAAGCCAGAGAATCACAGAGCTCATCTTGTTTGTTTGCCAACTCTCAGGCATCACTCTTTTTGTATGATGTCAAAAATCTAGAAAATCACTGCTTTCGTCTGGTTAGTTTTGTTACTGTTTGTTTTTTGGGTTTTTTTTTTTTTTTTTTTTGATTGTTTGTTTTTTGACAGTATGGAGTATAGAACCAAGGACTCTGGATGCTAAACTACACTCCACTCATTTATTTTATTTTACTTTTCACTTTAAGAAAGGGTCTTGCTAAATTACCCACCTGGCCTCAAATTCTGTGATCCTCCTGACTCAGCCTCCTGAGTAGTTGGGACTACAGGTGTGCACTAGTGTCACTGATTTTTATCTGCTTTTTAAGTAATTTCACACAGGAAATAGTTGAAGACCTGAGAAAATTAACAATACCTCTTATTTGAAATGCATTACAATAGAATCCACCTGATAATTTGTTTGGTTTTAGAGATGGGGCATCTTACTTTGTTGCCAATAGGCCTCAAATTCCTAGGCTCAAGGAATATTCCTATCTCAGCCTCCTAAGTGCTAGACTACAGGCATAGATGCCCCACCTAATTGGATAATTTTTTAAAATATGATTTCCAAATGTAAAAACTGAATTTCATTTCAAAAAGTAAGGAATATGACTGAAATACAAACTTACTATTGAACTATAGACTGCAAATTCATTTATAATGTTCTACAACAGCTGTCAAATAGAATATGTTGCAATGACAGAAATTATATCTTATATCTATGCTGTTCAATGCAGCAGCCTGTAGCCATATGTGACTACTGAATACCAGAAACATACTAGTGAAATTGAAACAATTTTTAAAAAATTTTAACTGGCTTAAATTTAATTATCCATTCATCTGTCTGTTTCCTCCACTGGACTGTAAGTTCCCTGAAAATGAAATTTATTTTTCATCTCCCCCTCCAGTGCCCCAGTACATATTAGATACATATGGTAGATATGTGGCAGAATGTACAGACCGAATTTCCTAGATATATCCAATAAGTTCTCTAAATACCAAAGAGTGATAAAGGTTACAGAGTACAGACTTAATCTCTTGGACTGTATCTTTATTCCGATTTTTTTAAAATATTTTTTTAGTTGTAGATGGACACAATATCTTTATTTTATTTATTTATTTTATGTGGTGCTGAGGATCGAACCCAGGGCCTTGCACATGCTAAGCGAGCACTCTGCCACTGAGCCACAACCCCAGACCTCTTATTTGGATTTTTAAAGCAGATGAAAAATTTTATCTATTCATTTATTCATCAAACACATTCTGAGCTCTTCATATGCCACATTGCAGAGTACTGATTCAATCCTCCTAGTAGGCAAGCAAACTACTAGCGTTTATTTCTTAAAAGTAAAAAAAAAAAAAAAGATCCAGGGTCTGGGGATGTAGCTCAGTAGATAAAGCTCAGGGTTAGAGCACTTGCCTAAGTGCTCATAAGGCCCCAATTACCAGTAGGAAAAAAACAACTGTTGCTCAACATTCTGAAATTGGGAAAATAATATTACTTAAGGTATCATTTCTGTTGTAGTTATTATTAACAAAAACATGAGAACTTCTATATCCCAGATACTTGGCATACACAAAATAAACTTAATCTTCACAAGACCCCTATGAAACAAACATCATTTCCATTTGCAATGGAGCAAACTCAAGTTCACAGAAATTAGTGTTAAGAAGTGATAAATAAAGAAATAAAAACAACAAAAAGAAACAAAAACAAAACAAATAAATAAAAGAAGTGGGTTTTAGAATATATAGCTATTTAAACTTTAGACTGTGCTGCCAATGTTAGCAATTAAAGTTCAAATGTCCACTGAATTGAGCTGCCGAAATTTCTTTTGATCAAAAAGACAACGGAGGGCTGGGGTATATATCGCTCACCTAGCACATGTGAGGCCCTGGGTTCGATCCTCAGCACCATAAATAAATAAATAAATAAATAAATAAATAAATAAATAAAGGTATGTTTAAAAAAAAGACAGTGGAGTAAACAATGTTACTTTAATTATATTTTCTCTTAAAATACAATGAACCATTAGAAGAATGCATAATGATAAAAAACAGACATTAACATTAACTATAGTTTTAAAGTTAATACCCAGTGACAACAATTAGTGGCAACAATAGTGATTTTTCTTATAACGTTCAAAATGAAGTGGTGTCTACAAAAACATTTTTATTTACTGTTTATAAATTACTGCATCTCAGTCAAATTTACTTACTGTAATGAAAATACCAATATTCATGAAACTAGGGTTGTAGCTCAATGATAGAAAGTGTGTTTAGCATACACTAGTCCCTGGGTTCAACATGCAGCACCAAATCCCCCCTCACACACATACACACAAAAGTAATAATAATAATTAATTTTAACCAACTGGCCAAATACACAATATATTTAAAGTTATAAAACCTGAATACTCCAGAGCAAAGATACTAGACATACATGTAATGACAAAAAATATACAAAGTGAAAAAGTTTAAATTGAAAGGGTCCTATACATGTAATAGCAATACAGTTTACACTGGAAGAGGTGAAATTTCAAGGTCCATAAATTAATAATAGGCATTTTTAAAAGGAAAAAAAATCACTACAGAAACTGTAGATACAACTGCAAAAGGAAAGTAAGTTCTCTTAAATACAAATACAAGCCAAATACAAGTGTAAGCCAGGTTGAGGCAGGAGAAATTCAAGTTAGAGGTCAACCTGGGCAATTTAACCAAACACTGTCTCAAAAAGAAAAAAGAAAAGGGGGGCCACCGGAGTTGTGGCTCAGTGGTAGAGTGCTTGCCTAGCATGTGTGAGGCAGTGGGTTTGATTACTAGCACTGCATGTGAAGAAATAAAATAAAGGTCCATTGACAACTAAAAAGCATTTAAAAATTAAACAAAAGGGCTGGGGATGTAGCTCAGTACTATTGCACCTACTTACAATGCATAAGGCCCTGAATTCAATCCCCAGTAGAGCAAAAACAAACAAAAAACCTCAAATACATACAAACACCTGTCATTTTTACCTATCCAGCAACCATTCTCCCTTATCCAGGAAATAACACCTCAATTTACACTTGGAAACTAAATATCCCCCACTTCTAATTCATGTGATTTGAAACCATGTTTCGCATTTCCCTAATCCACAGTGGAAATAAAATTGAAACCTGGTCACACAAAGCATTCCACCACCTGCCCACAGGAAATGGCCTCCAGGATGACTGAAGACCCAAGTCAGGCCAAGTGTAAGACTACCAGACAGAAGTTTGCTAGAACAGCAGAGAAAGGGAAGTTCTCTTTCTTCTGTGGTTTCTAATATTGTAAGGTATAAGCCCAGTGCTATTACTACTATCTTTCTCAGGAAGCCTGACTCCATAGTTTCAACTACTTTTCCACAATGATCCCCAGATACACAAAGGGAACTAGTGATCTGCTGCTAAGGAAAAAAGATAAATGTGGACTGGGATTGTGGCTCAGTGGTAGAGTGCTTGCCTAGCATGTGTGAGGTACTGGATTTGCTTCTCGGCACCACATATAAATAAATAAAATAAAGGTCCATTGACAACTAAAAAATATATTACAAAAAAGATAAGTGTTAAAATATTATATTTTTCAAATTTAAGACCATACTATTAATTTATTTATTTTGGTTCTGGGAACTGAACCCAGGGGCACTCAACCACTGATCTACATCCCCAGCTCTTTTTATTTTTTATTTTTAGACAGGGTATCACTAAATTGCTGAGGCTGGCTTCAAACTTGGATCCTCCTGCCTCAGCCTCCTGAGTTGCTAGGATTACACACATGTTCCATGACAAGCTTATCAAACTTTGTTTTTATGATAGGAAAAATAAAACATTTAAAGCATACTGTCCCTCTGTTTTCTTCTCATATATGCTCAGATATTTATATTTAATAGCTTAAAAGCATTAACAGCCGCACAGTGGCGCACACCTGCAATCCCAGCAGCTCAGAGGCTGAGGCAGAAGGATTGCAAGTTCAAAGACAGCCTCAGCAATTCAAGGAGGCCCTAAGCAAATTAGCAAGAACCTGTCTCAAAATAAAAAAAATAAAAAGTGTTGGGAATGTGGATGTGGCTTAGTGGTTAAGTGACCCTGGGTTCAATCCCTGATACCAGGAGCAAAAAAAAAGACATTAACAATTTTCTCAGAATTTACCCAAACAAATAGAACATGCACCTAAAAAGAATCACTTTTTTTTTCTTTTGGCACAAAATAAAACAATTTTCATTTTTAGCAGGAGTGGAAGGTTGTGAGTGGTAAACCTTTTTTTTTTTTTTTTAGAGAGAGAGAGAGAGAAGTTTAATATTTTATTTTTTAGTTTTCGGGGGACACAACATCTTTGTTCATATGTGGTGCTGAGGATGGAACACGGGCCACACGCACGCTACCGCTTGAGCCACATCCCCAGCCCAGTAAACCTTTTTTAAAACTTGATTCTTAAAGTCAGGAGCAGTGATGCATACCTACAATCCCTTAGGGGGCTGGAACAAGAGGATCATGAGTTCCAGGATAGCCTCAGCAACTCAGCGAGGCCCTAAACAACTTAGCAAGACCCTGCCTCACAATAAAAAAATAAAAAAGGGATTGGGGGGGGCTGAGGCTGTAGCTCAGTGGCAGAGCACTTGCCTAGCATGTATGAGGCACTGGGTTTGACCCTTAGCAACACATAAAAATGAAACAAATAAAATAAAGGCATGCTGTCCATCTACAACTACAAAAAAGGGGGTGGGGGGGGGTAGGGATATAGTTCAATGGTAAAGCGCCCCTAAGGTTCAATCCCCAGCACCAAACAACAACAACAATAATAACAATAAAAATAAATAAAATTTGTTCCCAGAGAGACTATTAGAGGAGAAGAAGTACATTGGGGAAAGGAAAGAGCAGGGGACAGTAGTGGAGGAGGGAGGGATATAATCAAAGAATATTAGTTGCACGTATAAATATGCCACAATGAAACTCATTATTCTGTATAATTAAAATGCACTAATAAAAATGGCTCTTCACCCAGCTATTCCACTCCTCGGTCTATACCCAAAGGACTTAAAATCAGCTTACTATAGTGACACAGTCACGTCAATGTTTTAGCAGCACAATTTACAATAACTAAACTGTGGAATCAACCTAGATGCTCATCAATAGATGAGGAGATAAAGAAACTGTGGTATATATACACAATGGAATATTACTCAGCATTAAAAGAGAATAAAATTATGGCATTTGCAGGTAAATGGATGGAGGTGGAGAATATCATGTTAAGCAAAGTAAGCCAAACCCCAAAAAACAAGGCCAAATGTTTTCTCTGATTAGTAGATGCTGAACCATACTGGGGGGAGGGCATGGGAAGCCTGGAGGAACTGTAGACTGGGCAAAGGGGAGGGTGGGGAGGAGAGGAGACATAGGGCAGAAAAGATGGTGGAATGAGACAAACATCATTACCCTAGATACATGTATGATTGCATGAATGGTGCCACTCTACATTGTGTACAACCAGAGAATTGAAAAGCTACGCTCCATTTGTACACAATGAACTAAAATGCATTCTGCTGTCATGTATAGCTAAGTTAGGAAAAAAACCACACCCACAAAAAAATGGCTCTCATATAAAAATGAATATATTAAACAACTCTGTATGGGAAAAATCATTAATATTTAGCAAGTGTTACAGTTATTATAAAAATTGCTCAAGATGTGAAACTAACTTTAAAGTTTAAAAATGGGAAAATTATGTTTAAATAAGGTTTTATCAATTACATTACTGCAAATATTTATTGTCATTATGTAACCTGTACCTTTGCTCTGGGATATTCAGGTTTTGTAACTTTAAACATATTATGTATTTGGACAATGTGGTAAGTAATTACTGCAGTACTATAATTCTAAATACTGTAAGACCTAAAGAAGCTGGTCAGTTAAGCATTTCTGTCACAATTATTTAACGTAATATTGAATTATGACAGAAATTAAATACTGTTAGTTTTTTTTTAAATACACAAAAATGAATCACAGGATACGCTCTTTGGGAATATATAAAATCCAGTCAACAAAGCAGGGAGCGGTGGTAGGCACCAGTAATCCCCCCTACTCGGGAGATTGAGACAGGAGGATCACTTGAGTCCAGGAGCTGGAAGCCAGCCTGGGCAACAAGAGTGAGACTCTATATGCCCCCCCACCAAAAACAGTGTGCTGAATATAGTAATTACTCTATTGAGTATACAGGAAGACAGTTTAAAAAAGCTTTTGTTAGCTTCTATAACTTTTTCCCATTCTCCCCAGGCACACAAGCCATCTTCACTTTTTGTTAATATTATTTGGCATTTTAGGATCCCCAGTAAGGACACTTACATGTCAATAACACTTTCTTGGCATAAAGAGGTGGCCAGAGTGATGTCTTTGAAATGGAAAAGATAATGAAAGATTTATCAAGAGTGGGGGCAAACATAAGCTGGAGGCCACAACTTCTCACAGATAAGTGGCAGTAAGTTCTGAAACTTTTAGGATAAGGCATTCTTCAGCGCTCATTACCTGTCCTCAAGAGAACCAGCAGGTTGGTTAATTCGCCATATGGCTCAAAGACCTAAACTCTCCTACAGTTTTCAACTTCAAACCTGTTTAAATCTATGCAAACTCCTAGCACTGCTAAATCACTTCCACACTTGACCCAAAAGGATGCTTTAACACAACAAAAGTGGATCGAAGAAGCCACTGGGAAAAAAAAAAAGTGTGATTAAAAACATCTATTTATAAAAGAACTAGAATACAATGTCTTTCCTGGATTCCACAAGGAGAATATTTACAATCCCTTAGATATAAAATGTTTATTCTACTTGTATTTACAATACTTAACAAAGCGTCGGACATCTAAGTGAGAGGTAAAGATTACAGAGATGACAACAGAAAAGAACAGTCCGTCTGAAATCCTCTTTCAACACAGATTGTCAGTTTCACCCAAACCATCAGTGTACCAGGATGGGACGGTGAGAAGGAAACGAGACAAACTGGAGAGTAGGGGGTGGGAGGCGGGCAGAGATGGACACAGAGACAGAATGAGAACTCAAAGGCACTGAAAAAGATAACAGCGAGAAGCCTATACTTTGTTTTGTTCCCTTTAGGCGACGATGATTTTCACTTTTTTCGACTCAATGATTAATACATCTCCCCATCAGAGATCCAGCCGTAAACTCCCTCACCCACTTCTGACCACATCCACAAATGCCAGGAGAACCAGTCAAGGCTACCTGTGTCTACTGAGCGCCCAAGTGAACCCTGCCTGTGGGAACCCGCACTGGGAGAAGTTCTCCCGGGACAGGAATAAAGGACCGGGTGGGATGAAGGAAAGCGGAGGACGGGAAGCAGGCAGGGCTCAGGACGCCTCTCAGCAGCCGGAGCTGAGCGCGTCGGAGCAGCGGTCCCGCCTAAGTCGCCAGAACCCGAGGGGCTGGCCCCGCAGCCCGAGTCCCTAAAAGCCGTCCCGCCACCCTCTTCGCCTTCCCTAAAAGGCTGTCTCCTTACCCGCCTCAGAGTCCTAGACTCACCCGTCTAGGCTCGAGCTTTGGCAGCTCCAGGGTCAAAAGCCGCCCACCTCTGGCAACCATAGAGACCGAGAACCAGAGAAGCCTCTCCCTCCACCGCCCACACTCACGTGACTCCCGTAGCCGCTGGGCCTGTCGGGATCTCGGCGAAATGAGTGGGCGGGGGAAAGCACGGGAAAAGGGGAGGGTAGAGAGGAGGCGGGGAAGTAACTCGCTCCGCCCCGCTCTCAGACCCCGCCCCCTCATCGTTTAGGCGGGAAAGCAGGCTGCAGCCCAGAAGCCCTTGATTATTTCTTCCGGTTTTCCCCTCCCGTAGGGGGCCTAGGAGTCTGATAAGGAATGAATTGGGAGCTCTCATTTTCGCGTTGGTTGGGCAAAAAGGAACCTGTGATGAAAGCTGGGCCACAGGGAGGTGGAAGTTGGTTCTTTCCAACAGCCTTTATTTTTAAGCTTCGGGTAAAATGTACCTATTTCATGATCTTGAAGGTTTTTTGTTTTTTGTTTTTTGGGGTTTTTTTAGAAACCTCGCCACTTCCTTTACTGAATGAGTTGTTCAAGTGTTTTATTTGCAAACTAATATTATTGCAGAATTTAGTCCCTACGCTTCTAATAACATGTTTTTCTCCCTAAGAAAGTATTTATGTCGGAAATGGAATGAGGAATAATCCTCTCTCCTGCTATGGAAATAAAATGAAAATATTATGATCATACCAGAGAACTTTTAAGTTTCAAAAAATAAATAAATAAATAAACTGTTCTGTTTAGCAGAGCTGTAGAACACCATTGAGCCCGACACAGTAGAAGGAGAAAGGAAGAAAACCAAGAAAGAGGAAAAAGAAACAAAAGGCAACAACCTTAGAAACAAAAGATGACAGACAAAACTATCACTGATTTGCATTTGTGAAGTAAGCAAAATCAAATATATTCTTCATTTCTCCTTAAAGGTCCCTCTCTCCCTAGTAACCTAAGAAAAAGAAATTACCTTGTTCACAGTATTCACCTACAACCCAATATTGGTTTACAACCAACCTGAGGGGTAGATATTGTTTTTATTCATTTACAAGTGGGGAAGCAAGCTATGATTCTTAGGGAATTCTGTAAATGCTGTAGCTAGGCATACATGATCTGAAAGACACTGAGGTCTGGATTCTCCAATATTCTTCAATCTGCTTTTCCCTGGATCTACCCTTCAAAGTAGTTAAGAATTTGCTTCCTAGCTATCAAAATGTATCTTTAATCTCTTTCCATTTAGATCCTGTTCTCTGTTAAGTGAGAAATCTGATAAAGAAATTCCTTTCCATATATTAATAGATACCTAGCATGTTATCCTTCTCAGGTAGCATGCCCATTAACTCTGATGAAGGGAATTTCAAGTTGTGTCACAAATTACTACAGAACACTTTGGAAACTCGTGAAACCTTAAACAGTAACTAAATTAATTTTCTCAGAGCAAGGAAAAAAGAAAGTTAAATCATGACTATATGGTGAACAAAAGCAATTTTCAAGAATTGGTGAAATTCAATACTAATTTTAGGCACTACTTTTCTATATAAACTAAAGTAACTAGTTGAACTAATTATTAAATAACATGTAAAAACAAATCACTAGTTCTCCAGCTTTTGGTCTCAGAATCCCTTTACACTCTTAAAAATTACTGAGGACTTGCCATGCATGGTGGCACACACCTGTAATACCAGCAGCTCCAGAAGATGATGCAGGAAAATAGCAAGTTCAAGACCAGCCTCAGCAATTTAACAAGGCTCCAAGCTACTTACTGAGACCCTGTCTCAAGACAAAAAATAACAAGGGCTGGGGATGTAGCTCAGTGGTAAAGCACTCTTGGGTTTAATCCCTAGTACCAAAAAAAAG